>NC_064619.1:6208654-6517693 GCF_023898315.1 Schistocerca nitens | reverse complement strand
ATGGTCATCGCTTCGAATACCTTTTTTAAATAGACGTTCATGCCACCTTTTTCACCGTCGTTGACCTTCAAAGACCTTACTGTTATACATATTTGGATAGTCGCCATCAGAAAATAAGGACCAAACTATAGATTACCATTTAAAAAAAAAACGAAGTTGACCTTCATATCTGTGAGGCGACCCCAACTAGTAACAAAAAACCAACGCCATATTATGGCCTCCGTTGTCCCATGTAACTTTTGCCCCACTTACTTTTCAGCTTACCATCATACTTTCGGAGTTATTCTTGGTAGCAATAGTTAGTGACTCACCCTGTATATTCTCTCCCTTATAGAAAATTTCAAAAAAAAAAATTATGCAAACATCAATGTGCTGTTTTGTTTTCTTCGCTTTTGGTTTTACAGAAAATAGGGAAGTCGTATTTACGTGTTATCAGCTTCTGATCAAAATACTACTACGGAATCTGAATTCTCGAAAACTTTGTAATCCCACCCTCTCGCAGATTAAAACTGTATGAACTACTGTCACTGTAGTTACTATCGTCACGGATCCAGTAGTTGCAGAGATATGTCAGTGATAACAATTGGTTTACCCATCAATTTTAAGCGACTTCAGTTTTCAATGAAGGTTTCGTTTGCAGTTATAATAAAGGCCAGAGAGAGGGTCAAGAGGACACTGAGGGGGAGGGAGGGGGACGAGGAGATTGACAGAGAGAGAGAGAGAGAGAGAGAGAGAGAGAAGGAGGAGGTGATACAGAGACAGAAAGAGAGAGAGGGGTGGCGGAGGAGAAGGAGATAGACGTAGAGAGCAGATGGGAAGAGAGAAGGGGGGGAAAGAGTTTAGGATTTGTATTAAATTCCCGTAAATGTACAACAACTGCAAAGCATTGTCGAGTTCACAAGTTTTACATGTCAGCGCTGAAAACATATTGCATTTTTCACCTTTGCAGTTTTTCGAGTGTTTCGATTACATTCTGTGTTCCTAATCACCTATTGCCAAAATTTTTCATCTTTTCAGAACCACCACTTTTTCTAGTTTACTATTGTCCTTCTCTACCTACTTTACATATTCTTTTTGCCTTTGAATTTTTTTTTTCGTCTTAAGCTTGCAGCAATTTGAGAGTGCTTTCCGCTCTCAGATTGCAGATAACTGATATTTTTAAAACACTCTCAGCCGGCCGCGGTGGTCTAGCGGTTCTGGCGCTGCAGTCCGGAACCGCGGGACTGCTACGGTCGCAGGTTCGAATCCTGCCTCGGGCATGGGTGTGTGTGATGTCCTTAGGTTAGTTAGGTTTAAGTATTTCTAAGTTCTAGGGGACTTATGACCTAAGATGTTGAGTCCCATAGTGCTCAGAGCCATTTGAACCATTTGAAACACTCTCAAATTGCAGTACGCCTAAGATGGAGAAACAAGTAATAATTGATTACTAAAAATATCCGGAAAACGGCCATTTAAACAAATATATTGCTTCATCTTTCGTTTATTTAAGTGCCGTCATTCTTTTATACTGCCTAATTTGAAATGGCTCCAGCTCCCTATTCGACTTTCATATAGCCCACGTTTCGCATACATTCTATGCTGTGCTCTCAACTTCGCTTGCAGTTGTTGCTTATTTCTGATTTCATGTCATTATTTAATAAATATAGAGCTCTTTTGCTTGAGATGTGTTTCTTTGATTGCACCAGAGTGGTTTCAATGTCCTCCTTGCTTCCGCCATTTGTCACGATCTTGTTATCTGAGTTGGAGTTCTCCTATTCCGATCTTTAGAAAGCCGTTATTCTCCTTGCGACTAATCACTCATAAGTTTATCTATCTTCTCCTTATATTGAACCCAAAAATGTTTCTAAGTAAGCTGTCTATTCCATTCACTAATTCCTCTTTCTTGTTTACAGTCAGAAGGAGTATACCCACTGGGAATCATTGTATTATTGAATGTTAACTGTTAATCTTAGGCTAGATTTATTTCATTACCATTCATCTGTTTATGTACTGTCTCGTACGTCATTCTCACCCTCAAAAATACGGAAGTACATTGTCTCACTATATGACGGTGCACCAGACGTACGAGCTACCGGAAAGGTAATGCTGTTGAGGAAGCATGAGAGAGAGAAAATATTACATTAACCACTGTGAAGCCACGAGCTAATGAAAACAGGACTACCACAGTTAGGTAGTTACATGTTCAATAGATCGAAATGATGTGGAACGAATCAGTTTACAGGATGGGCATACATGGGTAGTGTTAATATTTTTTAGTTCTACTGATGCAACTACACTTAAATACAAGTGTCTTTTTCTTTTATTGTTATTGGCAAATATCAAAAAGATTTGTTGCTGCATATTGAACTGACAGCTTTAATAAGGGTTAATAAAGGTCATTTTCCCCTCTAGTGTTGTACGTATGGACATCACTGGTCTTCTCAAATTGTAATGGATTATTTATGAAGAATTTCGTTAGCGAGTATATGTAGAGAGATGGTGCAGTTAAAATGGCTAGCTCCTTGAAGAGGTACTGTCATGACGTCTGTGGATGAACGCAACATATTATACATACTGCTCGCTTTTGTGCAACCAATACTTTCATTCTAAGTGGTGAAATACCCCAGAAAATTATTCCATAGGACATTATTGAGTGCAAATATGCAAAATATGTCAGGATATTATCGTTTGTTTAAAAGATTAGCAGTTGTACAAAGGGCGGAGGATGCTGAACTTAACTGTTTGAGAAGCCCAGTATTGCGGTTCTTTCAGTTTTTTTAATTAATAACCACACCCAAAAATTTGTAGCATTCTACCCTATTTAATGACTCCTGCTCATGTGCGACATCTATGACTATTTGAACTGAGCTGAGTATAATGTTTAATGTTAAAAAATAGTCCTAGACTGCAATTTATACTGATCAGAATATAAGGTAGCTATACAAATGTGCCACTATGGAGTGGAATAAATTTTATGAATATAGTGCGTTTTTTTCAACAATTAGGGAGAGTCATTTTTTCGAGAACTACAACATAATTTTTTGGAAATTATCACTTACAATCTATTGTTTTGCTTCCTCTCTAATGAGATGTATTATAACACTAGTATCATCTGCAAAAAGCAGCAATTCTGATTGTTGAATGTTAATTGGAAGGTTACTCTCAATATAAGTAATACATGTGGACCCAAAATTAAACACTGTGGGACCCTACTAGCGATTTCTCCCCAGTCCCTTATATTTTCTGTCTTTCCAACATCATCTGAATTATTCAGTACAATTTTTTGTTTTCTGTTTATTAAGTCTGATTCAATGTAACATGACTTACACTATCAGACACCTTGAAAAGACCGCAAAAATGTCCGGCTGCGATATTTCATTATTTAAGCTTTGTTGTGCTGTTTGATGACTCAATCAACAAATAGAATTCTCAATTGAGCAACCCTTCTGGACACCAAACTGTGATATATAAGCAAACTGTTTTCTGCTTAAGTGTGAGACTACTCTGGAGTACTTTTTCGAATATTTTGGAAAAAAAATTCAATAAGGAAATTAGATGACCATTGTCATCTTTTTTATGAAGAAGTTTAACAGTTGCTTGTTTTAACCTGTCTGGAAAAATTCCCTGTGCCAGCGACACATTGCTTATGTCAAAAAGGATACTAATTATTAAGTTGGAACAATTTTTCAGCATTCCGTTTGAAATTCCACCAACACCACATGAGCTTTTGTTTTTTAGAATTTTTATAGTTCTATTACTTTCAGTGAAGGATGTCGGTGTCACTTCTAGTTGCTTCAAGTTTTGTGGAATGACGTTTGTAATACATCCCATCAGATGAGGGAAGGATGGGGAAGGAAGTCGACCGTGCCCTTTCAAAGGAACCATCCCGGCATTTACCTGAAGCGATTTGAGAAAATCACGGGAAACATAAATCTTGATGGCATGGCACGGTTTGAACCGTCGTCCTCCCGAATGCAATTCCAGCGTCTTAACCACTTCGCTCGGTAAAAAGTGTAACATACAGAAATGTATGGTGAGTCTGACCATCACATATTATGTTTCTTACAGCTTTCCCAAAATCAATAGAAGTGCCATCAATTATACTAATCACAGCATTTCAACGTTTATGTTAATTATTTGCTCCAGAGAGTAGCAATTTACCAGGAAAGTTAATGGCTGATATCTCGGTGAAGATCCTTGCGTTTATGAAATACTGAACGCCATACTCGGACCTTGGTTATCAACGTTTCGATAAACAACAGTAAGAAAAGATTTTACGTAGGCTTTATTACCCAGGATGTTGCACGTAGTGGAAGCCAGAGTCAACAGAAGAAAACTGAGCTGTCTCTAGTAACGAGTTGGGGTACGTCTTATATTTTTTTTTACTTTGCGAATCGGATACTAGCACCAGTTCAACGTTTCCTCAGATCAGTTGCGGAATACTATATGTCGAGAATAATTAATGCTAGAAAAATAATAAATGGGTACAAAACTTTAATTTTCACTAATCTAAATTTAACCAGCTAAAATACCGTAAAGTAATTAAGGATTAAATGGAGAGGACCGTGAGTCCAACATAGTGACTGAATGGAGTCACTTATCTGGATATAGGTGTTTTCGAGCGAATTAATCCAGTCCGTACTTATAAAATTACGACGCGTATATGTAATTTAACGTAGAATCCGTATCATGGTGGCCTACATTGTAGAGCTCAGGACTTGAAAACAGACAAATTGTGTTGTTGCTGCTGTCTACCTGCAGTTTGCAGGAGGGAAATTCCACGAAATATGTAATAGTGTGTGTCGTAACTGTGACTGCTTCATAAACGAAATGTTGCAGTGGGTACTGCAAGGGTTCAGATGCCTGAAAGCGGGCGCTACGACTGGTTACTAAAAGTTTCCAGCTGTAAGAAAAGCCTCCACAGTTGTTGTCTCTTGAGGTTTGGGTAAGTACCAGTGACGCATAGCAGCGCAGCGTCATTGCAGCAACCGAAGTGACGAGGCGCTAAAGTGCTAAGTTTGCTCGTGGAAAGGACTACAACGATTTCTCCCTGTAACACAAACCTCTTTCTTTCCTAAGCCTCTGAGACAATATTCTTTAAAACGACACTGCGTAAGAAAACCGTACCTCCTATAGATATAAAAAAAACGGTGACTCCAGAAGATATTTCACTTCTGTATCAATCATGATACGACGAGAATCTGTTATAGTACTTATTTGAATACAGTTTCCAAAGTTACCGTTAATCATCTGTTAGCACTTCTTGTAGCATTTAGTTCGGTTATCGTTACTAAGCGTTTTCTCTTTGAAAATGTGATCTTATCAAATCTTTATTTTATTTTCGATGTATTGAGGTGTTGCACTGAGTATTGCATGTTACAGTTTCTATAGTTACACCGACAGAATCAATCACATTTACATGCACACGAATATGAGTGTCAGAGCAACGTCGTAATTGACCCAACCAGTCACTCAACGTTCCGCAGCAGTTGTGAATGTCATATACTATGATAAAATGTTGCTCGTGTTTCGCAATTGTCTCAACAAACGGAAATAGAAATTTAACCGCTTTGCGTTGAATAATGGTAGGAAACCCACACTGGCCGCTACGAAGATTTTTAATCGATTGTTGGTGTAACTGGAGAGCAGGATATTCTGCAAAGATAACGGAGTAATAAAAGATCGCAAAGAACGTAATGGATACAAATCTGCTGCTCGATGGATACTTATAAAAGTTTGTTCTTATCCAGGCAAATACATGCATGCCAGCAGCTCATCGAGCCGGTTTGTTACTATTCTGCTCGTACTAGGAAATATTGCACAGTGTATTAGAAAATATAAATACAGATTTAAAATATCTTATTTCGCTCACAATTTCAATCGATAACGTGAAATTATGACAGAATGACGCTGAAACAGTCGTTTGTCAAGACGCTGCTTCGCATGCAAGCATTTTTGACGTCATTTCTACCGCGACCGTGCAACACAGTGCCATAAAACCACAACAATTGTCCTCCTATCCAATAACATTTTCATGAGACTATTTTATGCGATTTCCAAGCCTTTAGTTAATGCCATAGCGAATTATCATTCTAATTTCCACAACTGCCGCCTCACCTTCCTTTCCCATCCCTTATAACCTTCCATACGTTCCATTCTCTCTGTCTCTCTCTCCCCTCCCCCCCCCCCTCTCTCTCGCTTAATCCCTTCCTTTCCATACCAGACAGACATGCACAAATACGTACACATATAACACACTTTGGTCCCAACGCTACTACAGTACATAGCCACAAACACGTAGGACGAGAAGACAAACAAACGATCAAAATGATTCAAATGGCTCTGAGCACTGTGGGACTTAACATCTAAGGTCATGAGTCCCCTAGAACTTAGAACTGCTTAAACCTAACTAACCTAAGCTCATCACACAGACCCATGCCCGAAGCAGGATTCGAACCTGCGACCTTGTCGGTCGCGCGGTTCCAGACTGAAGCGCGTAGAACCGCTCGACCACACAGGCCGGCAAACAGACGATCAAATAACATTTTTGAAGAAGTCTTTCAAGGCTGAACACATCTGCAGTCATCACCAGAATGAAAAAACAATATTGCTGCTTAATACGGCTACAGATGTAAGAGCGCACACGTGACACATACTCTTGTGTGGAAACATGTTCGAGCAATGAGATAAAAAGGTAAAACTGTCATCCATCCGAAGGCTGGTTTCAGAACCACTGTGCTTCACTAGGCATGGTCCTATAGGTGTAGGAGTTGGTATGCCATTGCCTTCCTCCGAACGGCGGATTAACCTTAACCATCCAGTTAGAGGAAAGCCTACGATTTAAAGGTTCTCTGAACAATCGGTATATTTTTCTTTAAGAAACACTGCGAGCCGTAAAACTGCTGATAAGGGATTAAAATCATAGCACTGACGAGAGATCAAATCCCTCACTCCTGGACCCATACTTTGGAACTTAAATCGCTGAGCCCAATGCCCAGTGAGGCAGGAGGCACAGAAGGAGAATGTGAGAAAGGCGGAGTGAACTTCAAAATGTACGGAGGTACTGTCTTGCATTGGGCAACGTGAAACTTGGAAAATGCGTAAACACGAGGGGTGTTCCTTACGTAATGCAACGCATTTTTTTTTTATGAAAGCAGATTGGTTACATTCAGGATTCAAATACACCATATTGTTCCCTAGTCTTTTAAATACAAAACCCTATTTTTCAAAACAATGCGACGGCCTTCCGCCACCTTACCAGGCAGGCCTGTATGCCCGCATCGTGCCGCTCCACCGACCGTCGTCGGAGCCAACGGCTTGCTGTACCAGTAACCTCCCCATCATACACGTGCTGCTCCCCGCGGAGTCCATCCTTCATTGGACCAAACAGGTGGAAGTCGGAAGTTGGCAGATCCAGGCTCTAGATTGTATGAGTAAAGCAATACAATTTGGTTCTGTGAGCTCCTCTCGGGTGTAAGTACTACCGACAGAGAAGTCCAGCTGAGCAGCGAAGTGTTTGATTGTGGTGCGCCGATGACCTCGAATGAGAGTGTCCGCACGTTCCAGCACTCCAGGAGTCAGCACTCCAGGAGGTCTCGCGAAGAGACCATGAGGATAAAATCAGAGAGATTAGAGCCCACACAGAAGCATACCGACAATCCTTCTTTCCACGAACAATACGAGACTGGAATAGAAGGGAGAAACGATAGAGGTACTCAAGGTACCCTCCGCCACACACCGTCAGGTGGCTTGCGGAGTATGGATGTAGATGTAGTCACAGCTGTGTGATGACAGACGCTTCGCCCAATGACTCAGCGTGTTTTTTTTCACTGCCAGACAGCGTCTGTGAATGTCTTCGATGCTCTGGTTTTCCACCGAAAGAAACTCAGTGACAGCCCTCTGCGTGGAATGCACTTCCGTTACACATGCCATTTTGATGGCTTCGTATAACACCGCCACCTATTGGAACGTCATGAAAAGATAGGAGCTGAAGCTGGAATGCTCCACGATACCCCACAACAAATTCTGAAGATGACCGACGAAAAAAAAAAAAAGAGTGCTGCATTACTTATTGAACGCTCCTCGTAAAAACAAAAGTAAAATGCACGCAGCAAAGTACCGTAAAGTTATCTAATGCCTGCTTCAGTCACTTTTGTTTAAAATCCGCTACGAGTTTCACACGTCATGCCATCAGCATAAGGTGGATTACGTTCTGTTCACATCGTGAAATATACTTGCGACACGCAGGTGTGACGTCAGTTTACAGACTGCGATGTGCTAAGAATATTAAATGTCGTTTTGGAAGCGTAACAGATTAACAACATATGCAAGACGACACACAATCTTCTTGTCAAATCGCTGGCTTCTACACAAACGTAAACAGAACTAAATCCGCTGATGGAGATGGCATAACTATCTAAACGCCAACAGAACTTTTTTGACCGAAGCAGGAAATCAATGTTATTTGTGTCTTATCCAATCACTCTGAGCCTTCGATAGTCGTCCGCAGCTCGTGGTCGCGCGGCAGCGTTCTCGCTTCCCGCGCCCGGGTTCTCGGGTTCGATTCCCGGCGGGGTCAGGGATTTTCTCTGCCTCTTGATGACTGGGTGTTGTGTGATGTCCTTAGGTTAGTTAGGTTTCAGTAGTTCTAAGTTCCAGGGGACTGATGACCATAGATGTTGAGTCCCATAGTGCTCAGAGCTATTTGAACCTTCGATAGTCAATTATGGGCGAAGAATTTGATATGCAATAAGATGAATTTGATTTAAAATGTCATTGTTGTTACCGGGAACTGCGGATCAGTTATTATGCTCTCCGTATTTCTAATCACAGCTAAAATAGACTGAAACTTCATTGTGGGAAACGCACAACATGTCTGGCTTCATCTAATAGAATAGGTTCATGAATCATTTACAAGAGCGCAGTTACATTGAGATCGGCTACGAACGGAGCCTGATAGTTTTAGTTGGTAATTTGTATATTTCTAAATTTTACGTCAGGTTGTTGTACGGCATTTCTGGAAGCTGCTCTTTTTTTTTTTTCCAAAGGCGTTTCATTCCTTCTCTGGCCGCTAGCCTTCTGTCCTGTGTCCAGCCGCTGTTCTGCTTCTGCCCATCGTGGATGCTCTTAAAGATGTAGATCAATGATCTGTGCTTTGACGGCTTAGAGGTGTCTGATAGGTTCAGTCCAATGTTCTTAGGGTGACTCCTCATTTCTTTGAACTATTTATCAGCGATTTAGTCCTGATGTTCAGTATATTAAAAATCTGATTCGTTAGCCGGATTGTGTCAATTCCCGGATTGCACTCATTCTGAACGGACGTCTGAAGAACTTTAGTCGTAGTAACCTTACGGACTCCATCGGCCGTTCACTGTCCCTGTATAGCTCTTCTCTTCCTTGCCGTCTATACTGCCCGTCTGTGACCTTGGGATCCATTATTTTCCGAAAGATCTGCCGCTCTAACTTCCCGGCCTCTCTCAGTTAGCCTTTCCTGTTTCTGAAGCTTTCACTTCCGTACACACACTCGGCTTTGACCTCTGTGTTCATACACATCTGCATGGCTAGTCTGCAAATCGCAGTCACGTGCCTGGCAGCGGGTTCATCGAACCACTTTCACAATGAACCTCTATTATTCCACTCTCTAACGGTGTACGGGAAAAACGAACTCCTGTATCTTTCCGTGCGAACTCTGATTTACCTTATTTTATTATGATGATCGTTTCTCCCTATGTGTGTCGGCGTCAACAAAATATTTTCGCATTTGGAGGAGACATTTGGCAATTTCAGTTTCGTGAGAAGGTCCTACCGCAACGAAAAACGCCTTTGTTTTGACGATTTCCACCCCAAGTTCTGTATCACGTCCGTGACACGCTCTCTCCTATTTATCTATCACACAGAATGTGTCGCCCTTCTTTTAACTTAACCGATGTACTCTGTTAATGCTATCTGGTAAGGATCCGACACCAGAAGAGGACGGACAAGCGTAGTGCAGGCATTCTCTTTAGTAAATCTTTTGCGTCTTCTGAGTGTTCTGCCAATACAATGCAGTCCTTAGTTCGCCTTCTCCACAACAGTTTCTGTGTGTTTTTCCCATTTTCAGTTGTTCGTAAATGTAATTCCCAACCCTTTAGTTGATTTACGGTCATAAGATTTGAGTTATTTATCGTATAACCGAAGTTTAACTGAGTCTTTTTAGCACTCATGTGGATGGTCTCACACTTTTCGTTATTTAGGGTCAATTTCCAATTTTAGCACCATACAGATATCTTATCTTAATAATAGATTTGCAATCGATTATGATCTTCTGATGACTTTACTAGACGATAAACGAAGCATCATCTGGAAATAGCCAAATAGGGATGCTCAGATTGTCTCCTAAATTGTTTGTAAAGATGAGGAACAACAGAGGGCCTACAACACTACCTTGGGGAACGCCAGAAATCACTTCTGTTTTACTCGATGACTTTCCGTCAATTACTACGAACTACAGGGTGTTTCAAAAATGACCGGTATATTTGAAACGGCAATAAAAACTAAACGAGCAGCGATAGAAATACACAGTTTGTTGCAATATTCTTGGGACAACAGTACATTTTCAGGCGGACAAACTTTCGAAATTACAGTAGTTACAATTTTCAACAACAGATGGCGCTGCAAGTGATGTGAAAGATATAGAAGACAACGCAGTCTGTGGGTGCGCCATTCTGTACGTCGTCTTTCTGCTGTAAGCGTGTGCTGTTCACAACGTGCAAGTGTGCTGTAGACAACATGGTTTATTCCATAGAACAGAGGATTTTTCTGGTGTTGGAATTCCACCGCCTAGAACACAGTGTTGTTGCAACAAGACGAAGTTTTCAACGGAGGTTTAATGTAACCAAAGGACCGAAAAGCGATACAATAAAGGATCTGTTTGGAAAATTTCAACGGACTGGGAACGTGACGGATGAACGTGCTGGAAAGGTAGGGCGACCGCGTACGGCAACCACAGAGGGCAACGCGCAGCTAGTGCAGCAGGTGATCCAACAGCGGCCTCGGGTTTCCGTTCGCCGTGTTGCAGCTGCGGTCCAAATGACGCCAACGTCCACGTATCGTCTCATGCGCCAGAGTTTACACCTCTATCCATACAAAATTCAAACGCGGCAACCCCTCAGCGCCGCTACCATTGCTGCACGAGAGACATTCGCTAACGATATAGTGCACAGGATTGATGACGGCGATATGCATGTGGGCAGCATTTGGTTTACTGACGAAGCTTATTTTTACCTGGACGGCTTCGTCAATAAACAGAACTGGCGCATATGGGGAACCGAAAAGCCCCATGTTGCAGTCCCATCGTCCCTGCATCCTCAAAAAGTACTGGTCTGGGCCGCCATGTCTTCCAAAGGAATCATTGGCCCATTTGTCAGATCCGAAACGATTACTGCATCACGCTATCTGGACATTCTTCGTGAATTTGTGGCGGTACAAACTGCCTTAGACGACACTGCGAACATCTCGTGGTTTATGCAAGATGGTGCCCGGCCACATCGCACGGCCGACGTCTTTAATTTCCTGAATGAATATTTCGATGATCGTGTGATTGCTTTGGGCTATCCGAAACATACAGGAGGCGGCGTGGATTGGCCTCCCTATTCGCCAGACATGAACCCCTGTGACTTCTTTCTGTGGGGACACTTGAAAGACCAGGTGTACCGCCAGAATCCAGAAACAATTGAACAGCTGAAGCAGTACATCTCATCTGCATGTGAAGCCATTCCGCCAGACACGTTGTCAAAGGTTTCGGGTAATTTCATTCAGAGACTACGCCATATTATTGCTACGCATGGTGGATATGTGGAAAATATCGTACTATAGAGTTTCCCAGACCGCAGCGCCATCTGTTGTTGAAAATTGTAACTACTGTAATTTCGAAAGTTTGTCTGCCTGAAAATGTACTGCTGTCCCAAGCATGTTGCAACAAACGGTGTATTTCTATCGCTGCTCGTTTAGTTTTTATTGCCGTTTCAAATATACCGGTCATTTTTGAAACACCCTGTATGACAGGAAATCACAGCTCCAGCCCCATAACTGAGACGATATTCCATAAGCAAGCAATTTGATAACAGGCCGCTTGTGGGATACGGTGTAAGCCTTTTGGAAATCAAGAAATACGAAAACAGCTTGAAATTCCTTGTCGCTAGCACTCAACACTTTGTGTGAGAGGACAGCTAATTGTGTATCACAAGAACGATGTTTTCTAAATCTGTACTGGCTATCTGTCCAAAAATGGTCCAAATGGCTCTGAGCACTACGGGACTCAACATCTGAGGTCATCAGTCCCCTAGACTTAGAACTACTTAAACCTAACTTACCTAAGGACATCACACACGTCCATGCCCGAGGCAGGATTCGAACCTGCGACCGTAGCAGCAGCGCGGTTCCAGACTGAAGCGTCTAGAACCACTCGGCCACAACGGCCGGCGGCTATGTGTCAATAGAGCGTTCTCTACGAGGTAATTCATAATGCTCGAAGACAATATATGTTCCAGAATTCTGCAGCATGTCAACGTGGATGATATGATCCTGTAACATCGGGCTTACTCCTATTGCATTTCTTGAATACTGGTGTGTACGGATCTTCTGCCGAGCGAACGGTTGTCTGTGATTGTTAAGTAAGGAGCTACAGCGCCTGAGTTAAGCTTTTGTTGAGGCCGGCTTTGTCTTGTGGAGAGCTACGAAAAGCAGCGACTACCTTCTCTCTCTTGCTGTCGTTGGCTTCTTTTTTGCCATTTTTCACCTGTACTATTTCGCCACATTATCCGAAACTGTCCAACTGTTCTTTGTTACCGTACTCTGTTGTTAGGCGGTCAGGCGCAGTTCAGATGTTGGCTATATACTTTGTTGCGTCGAAAGAAATTTGGGGACCGTCTTTTTCTGCTTGTTCGTTTAGCGTGTCTATCTGTTCCATAGCTGTCATGCGTTTGTTGACACGATCGCCAGGTCATCGTCAAATGCAAGGTAGGTGACTCGTGACTCTTTAACATCATTCACCGCACCCCCAACGTGAACTTTACTGAGTAACTAAACAATCACTGTTTTTGGCGTTGTTTCATAAATTTTGTTATTGTTACTGCACACAACCTAGGTTTTGGGTTGTAAGTCCTTTTTCAAGTACAGTACTGATTCCAAAGATGGTAATACAGAGATAAACATGATGATAAGGCAAAGATAGACATCTCAATTTCTTAATTTATCAATCCTGGCTTAATGTAAAATTACTTTAATGACCATTCTCTGACAAATTAGATATGTAATTACACAATTCAGCAATTACACTAACATGACTAAACATACCCAGGAATATAATTATGTAACAAAAAAAGGCTCTGAGCACTATGGGACTTAACTTCCGAGGTCATCAGTCCCCTAGAACTTAGAACTAACCTAAGGACATCACACACATCCATGCCCGAGGCAGGATTCGAAACTGCGACCGTAGCGGTCGCGCGGTTCGAGACTGTAGCTCCTAGAACCGCTCGGCCATCCCGGGCGGCAGTTATGTAACAGCCGGGAACTTTTTATCTACTGATGGATTGAGGCGCAAAGTTTTACTTCTATCCCTGAGTTGTGATGATATCTAAGAGAGCTGGGTAACTGAATTGGCTTTGCGAGTTTAATAATAGATGTGGGGATGTACACATCCGTGTTTTAATTTCTTAAATTTCTCACTGGCTGTGTGAAAGACTCATACATCTATTATGTATTTGTGGTTAACGCAGTGTACTGCAAACGCAGAATCAGGCTTCTTCAATCTCCAGCTTCTGTGATGTTCTCTAAGCCCGGTGCAGCGTGACCTCGCGGCCTGCGCAATGTAGCGAGACTCACACTGGCGGCGTATGATTTTGTAAACCCCACTTTTTGTAATGGCTGGTTGTTTGTCGTTTCCACTGAACAACCAACTACCTATCGTCTGAGGAAGGTAGAAAATCACAGAGGAAAAGGGGCCTAAACTCAGCCAGTTAGAAATTTTAGAAATTAAAAAACAAATGTATACAACCCAACACCTATTATTAAACGAACAAAATCAATTCAGTTATTCACCTCTTTTACATGGCAAAACAACTCCGGTATAGAAATAAAACTTTGGACCTCGAGCCATTAGTAGATAAAAAGTTGTTGGCTGATGCATAACTTTATTCCTAGGTATGTTTGTTCATGTTAGTGTAATTTCTGAATTGTGTAATTCCATACGTAATTTGTCAAAAATGGTCAATGAGGCAATTTTACGTTAAGACAAGGATCGATACATTAAGAAGTTGACATGACCACCGTTGCCTTATCATCATGTTTGTCATGTTTATCTTTGTATTATCACCCGAAACCTAGGTTGTGCAGTAACATTAATAAAATTTGTGAATCCAGTCAAAAACAGTAATTGTTTAGTTCATTTACAACGTTTCAACAAGAAACTCATAAAAGAGCAGTCCGGCTTCCGACCGGGAAGGTCTTGCTGTGGACAGATCCTTAATTTGACTCAGCATATTGAGGCTAGGTATGAGAGAGGCGAAATAACAGGTGTGGCTTTCATCGAGCTCACGGCGGCTTCTGATACTGTTAACCACCAAAAACTGCTTAGAAAAGTATACTTAACTACAAAGGATTACCGACTAACGCAGATCCTTCAGTGTATGCTGCAAAACAGGAGATACTTCGTCTCTCTCCAAGACAAGAAGAATCGATGGTGAATGCAGGAAAATGGTCTCCCTCAGGGAAGTGTGCTGTCTCCGATGTTATATAATATCTACAGAAATGACCAGCCAATTAACTCTTCAACTAAGGCATACATATACGCTGATGATACAGCACTCGCAGCCCAAGGTGAGATCTTTGAGGAAGTAGAGGTGAAACTGACAACAGCTCTTGAAAATTTGGCCAAGTGTTACGATCAAAACCAACTGAAACAGAACCCTGGAAAGACCCAAGTGTGTGCGTTCCATCTTAGAAACAGGGAAGCCAAAAGGAAACTGAACATCACTTGGAGAGGAGAACAACTACTCCACTGCGAAACTCCTAAATACCTTGTGGTGAAGATGGACCGTTCCCTTACATTCAAAGCCCACTGTGAAGAAACGAGCCTCAAAGTAAAAACGCGGAACAACATCAACCGCATACTTCAGGAACCACCTGGGGTGCCCAGCCAAAAGTGTTTAGAACATCTACCTTGGTACTATGTTTCTCCGCCGCAGAATACGCAGCACCCGTCTGGCAAAACTCTCTACATGCTAAACATGTAGATACAGCCCTGAACGAGACAGGACGCATTGTTACAGGCTGCTTACGACCTACTCCTGTCAATAAGCTGTACCAAATTATGGGTATAGCAACGCCACACATTCGAGGGCAAGCTGCAACAGAAGTGGAGAAGAAAAAACAAGAACTTGACCCTAGACATCCTTTGTTTGGACATGACCCTCAACAGCCAAGACTGAGGTCAAGAAAAAGCTTCCTACAGAAAACTATGGCAATTCGTTCATCTCCCAGAACTCGCAGAGAGGAGCTTTGGCGAGACTCCCTAGCTGAATGGTCAAGAAGGAAATAGCCGAAGCTTCACACCTGTCATACGTGACCTGGAAGAATTTGAACAGACTGCGAGTTGGGGTGTCAAGGTGCAAAGCCAACCTCAGGAAGTGTGCTTCAGTGGTGAGGAGGAAACTTGTCAGTGTGGTGACTTACAGGACGAACAACACCTGCTAGTCTGGAGGAACCTACCGGCTGCAAACACTATGATGATGTTGCTGTAGCCAGCGAAACTGCTGTGATAACCGCCGAATATAATCATCTTGATGCTTGTTTATCTGCTGCTTGTTTGTATATTTATCTGTGTCATAAATACTTCTGTACATATTTAATTTTGCAGATTTGTTATGTGAATCAATACTTATTAGTTTTTGTAATTATCTTATGTCCTGGACTCGAAAAATAAAATTAAGACCAAGAAACCACAGTTGATTCAATTAAAAGATTTATTCAGTAACCTTTTCCCGCCTAGTTACCTTTCCTATTCTTGATGACCTGTAACACGCAATTGAAGGGAACTGAAGTAATGCATTTTTATACAGGGCGTCTCTCCTAAGAGCCGTCAAGTGCATTTTCTCTAGTGTTTCGGCACACATTTGCAATGTCGGTTTTTTAGTATGCAGCTGGAGTCAACGACGCCCAGTATCGTAGGAAAGTGTCGGTTTGTATCACGTTACGAACAAAATGATTTTTAAAGCGGAATGTGTCGAGCTCATTCGAGAGAGCGGTCCCAAATTAGTCTAGAGCGCTGTTCGTTTTACCGACGTTTATTAACAGGAACAGTAAAACACGAAGGATAAGCAGCACTCCAGCAGCGGCCCTCGCTGACTGCAGCCGACATGCAGCAGCGCTGCTGCTCAGTCGGTGCTGGAGTACTCGTTGCGACTCGTGTTTTACTCTCCCTGTTAATTCGTATCGATAACACAAATATCGCACTAGTCTTATTTGGGACCACTCTCTCGAATGAGCACGAAAAATTCCGCTTTAAAAATAATTTTTTCCCTAACGGGGCCACAAACCGAAGCTTTCCGTCGACTTTGGATGTCGTACAAAAGGCGTGATTGGCTGTATTTGTTTGCGCAAACTTCAGATACACATTGCAAAAACTGAAGTTGCAGATGTCTGTGAAAACACCAGAGAGAATGCGCCTGACGACTCTTAGGAGAGCCACACGACGTACAAAAGAAGTAATTTTATTTTTGCGGAATATGAACTTGTGTTCATTTACTCGCAAAGGAAGCGTCCAATTTGGGACTATGAAATGAAGGAACGGGACAGCAAATGACATGCCGAAAGCGTTGAAAATGCAGACGACATGAAAGGGGAATATTAAAAGAAACGACGTCTTTTCTTTATGGCACAGAAGGAAGTATGACATGTTGGAAAGAAGGCGTAGGGGAAAGGAGCTTGTCTCGTGAGAGAAGCAGTGAAATGAGAGCGAACCTTTAATCCAGGGTGTCCCTCCCCGGGAGAAAATTGCTGCCTGCTATCCAGTGGACGAGGAACGAGGGAGCGGCTATCCTCGCGCGCCTGTCTCCGAAGCGTCGTTGCTTAACAACCAGTTCTCGCCCTGTTCCGCTCTGCTGCGTTCGTGTCGATGGCTGGAAGGATCGATGCGCCGTGTTCAACGACCTGTGATGTTTTCATTGCCGCGGTGCTTAAGGTAAACGGCTCATGTACCGACGCGCATTACTCGGCGGCTGCCGAGGGCCGACTTTCACCCGCGTAACGATCTCGCTCTCCAGCTTTATCACCGTTTCGACGCGAGTGTTTTATAACGTGCGTAGATGTTGCGTTGTGCCGACAATTACAAGGAGAAAATGCATGCAGCGCTCTGCTGTTTATTACCTGAGCGGTAGTTGGGTTTCTCAGGGAGAAAAACTTCTCGAGTGTGTAATGGGACAAGAAGGTTCCTCAATAGCTTTCTGGTCAGCGCAAACGATACGCAGATCGTAACAGGTAAGTACAGCTCTTAAAATATTTTGTTGTTTGTGCATCGTAAGATGTTTGTTTGTCTGGGATCTACAAACGATGTTTTCTTCCTTTGTTACATGAGCGACGCAGGAAGGAATCGACGACAACGGCTGTCTTCATCCACCCAGTGAACCGTTAAGAATATCTGGTCGACTCCCGACTGCAACGATTTTTGGAAAAAAGGAGATGTCGCGTAATTTTGAATTGTCTAGAATCAGCCTGTATCATACTGTTAGTAAAGACGGTTGTTATATAATGTAATACACTCCTGGAAATTGAAATAAGAACACCGTGAATTCATTGTCCCAGGAAGGGGAAACTTTATTGACACATTCCTGGGGTCAGATACATCACATGATCACACTGACAGAACCACAGGCACATAGACACAGGCAACAGAGCATGCACAATGTCGGCACTAGTACAGTGTATATCCACCTTTCGCAGCAATGCAGGCTGCTATTCTCCCATGGAGACGATCGTAGAGATGCTGGATGTAGTCCTGTGGAACGGCTTGCCATGCCATTTCCACCTGGCGCCTCAGTTGGACCAGCGTTCGTGCTGGACGTGCAGACCGCGTGAGACGACGCTTCATCCAGTCCCAAACATGCTCAATGGGGGACAGATCCGGAGATCTTGCTGGCCAGGGTAGTTGACTTACACCTTCTAGAGCACGTTGGGTGGCACGGGATACATGCGGACGTGCATTGTCCTGCTGGAACAGCAAGTTCCCTTGCCGGTCTAGGAATGGTAGAACAATGGGTTCGATGACGGTTTGGATGTACCGTGCACTATTCAGTGTCCCCTCGACGATCACCAGTGGTGTACGGCCAGTGTAGGAGATCGCTCCCCACACCATGATGCCGGGTGTTGGCCCTGTGTGCCTCGGTCGTATGCAGTCCTGATTGTGGCGCTCACCTGCACGGCGCCAAACACGCATACGACCATCATTGGCTCCAAGGCAGAAGCGACTCTCATCGCTGAAGACGACACGTCTCCATTCGACCCTCCATTCACGCCTGTCGCGACACCACTGGAGGCGGGCTGCACGATGTTGGGGCGTGAGCGGAAGACGGCCTAACGGTGTGCGGGACCGTAGCCCAGCTTCATGGAGATGGTTGCGAATGGTCCTCGCCGATAACCCAGGAGCAACAGTGTCCCTAATTTGCTGGGAAGTGGCGGTGCGGTCCCCTACGGCACTGCGTAGGATCCTACGGTCTTGGCGTGCATCCGTGCGTCGCTGCGGTCCGGTCCCAGGTCGACGGGCACGTGCACCTTCCGCCGACCACTGGCGACAACATCGATGTACTGTGGAGACCTCACGCCCCACGTGTTGAGCAATTCGGCGGTATGTCCACCCGGCCTTCCGCATGCCCACTATACGCCCTCGCTCAAAGTCCGTCAACTGCACATACGGTTCACGTCCACGCTGTCGCGGCATGCTACCAGTGTTAAAGACTGCGATGGAGCTCCGTATGCCACGGCAAACTGGCTGACACTGACGGCGGCGGTGCACAAATGCTGCGCAGCTAGCGCCATTCGACGGCCAACACCGCGGTTCCTGGTGTGTCCGCTGTGCCGTGCGTGTGATCATTGCTTGTACAGCCCTCTCGCAGTGTCCGGAGCAAGTATGGTGGGTCTGACACACCGGTGTCAATGTGTTCTTTTTTCCATTTCCAGGAGTGTATATACCACGAGTAGTCATTATTTGGTGCGCGTTATCCGAGGAGAATCAAATAAAATTATCAAGAACTAAAGTTTCTGTGAAGAGTTTTGATTTGCTTTTAAAGAGAAAAATAGTTTGACGTCGCCTGAAATATCTGAGTCTCTTAACAGGTAATAAGATTTTTACCAAATGTGAAGAATTTATAGAGAAGTAAAATCAGTGCTGTGGCCATACAGTTTGACATAGACAATCATCTTTGATATTTGTCGTAGTTCATTTCAAGTGAAATTAGTTCTTATTAGGGCAGTCTGTGAGAACAGATCGCCCGGGGGTACTTAACCGAGCGACATTTTAATTTGGAAGCGACATAATAAGTTGTATTTGAAGAGCTTATTCGTGTGATAGTTTTGACATTTTCTGTAAAAATGAGTAACGTGAGATCCAGAGATACCGTAACCTGCCGATTCAATCAGGAAGAGAATCTCTGTCAGCTTACGAAAATGGTTGTGAAAATGGGGTACTACATAACTCCAGTGGACTTCGACAACATTTACAGCGTATGAAAATGAAAGAGAAGAAATCCATGTATACTGATGTGCCACGATAACTTGAGATACGTCTAATAACGTATGCATATTGATTTTGCTAATAGTATTGATAACTCGTTGTCATAGATAAATTTAGGTTTGGAGGTAGCCATAATAACGAGAGAGGTAATGAGAAAATTCGACATACGTGTCTGAAATTAACATCGCCGTACTAACCTGTAACATTTATCTCTGTATCCGACATAGAAACTGAAAAAACAACGAATAGAAAGTGAAAAAACAACGAATAGTTCAGATAAAAATTTCTGCGAAGGCAATGTGCAGCTGCCTTTTGCGGGCGTGTACTGGTATCGAAATAGTTCTCCAATACGTCACATGTTAACTGCTACCTTACTTACAGAGCACATACCACTTCAGAAGAGGGCGAATCACTATAAGTGACATGCCACATAAAATCTCCGTCTCTGTGCACATGCGAAATAAATTTGCTGTCTCTAGTGCATTTGACTTCAACTTCATTTTCCTTCTTATTCCCACTATGAATGAATCACGTGAACATACGGCTGAAGTTTCCGGAATAACTTTTCATTGTGCGGAGGAATTCACGCGGATATGAACTTCCTGGCAAAGTAAAGTTTTGTAACGGACTAGGACTTAAACCCTGAATTTTGTCTTTCCCTGACAAATAGTCAACTGACTCAGCTCTCTTTCTTATTATTGTGTTTTGCTACAGGTGCCATAGATTATATGTAAAACTTAAAATATCGCTAGGGGATTAGCATTACACAGGTTGAGGCAGCTAAGACACGTCACTCCACATAAATACAGAACGAATAAATACAGCGAGCTGCGGTTTACGTCAACTTATAAGGGACAATATGGCGAATTTCCTTATTTCCTTATATTCGCAAGTATTTTTATCGTTTACAGTCGCCGAATTGCAAAACAGATTGTGGTTTTTTCCCCTAATGAAACCATATAATTATTCTGTGATATTTGAAAGGAGCTTTTAAAAGAACTTCAACGACATAACATGTATAAACATGATCAAATAGTATGAAGATAACAGTGTCACAAACTATTTTCCCGCAGTCACAGACGTTTGCCTTATTACACAAAACGTAAACCAACTCTGACTCTAGTGTCGTTCCTGTGTTATTGTCACGCCTGTCATACCAAGTGCTCAAAATATTGACCATGAGCATTGCTACACGCTGTAAAGTGATTCTGTAATAACAATACTTCATTTTCAGTTTCATCTGGACTTAACGGCAGCACAGGCCCGTGTTATAAGGCTGTTTTTTCTTTCGCGACTCGTCGGTGTTTGCTAATAGATTTCTTCAGAAAATGGTTCAAATAGCTCTGAGCACTATGCGACTTAACATCTGAGGTCATCAGTCCCCTAGAAGTTAGAACTACTTAAACCTAACTAACCTAAACACATCACACACATCCATGCCCGAGGCAGGATTCGAACCTGCGACAGTAGCGGTCGCGCGGTTCCAGACTGAAGCGCCTAGAGCCGCTCGGTCACAACGACCGGGATAGATTTCTTGTTTTAATTTTCGTCACAGATAAAAGTACAGAAATATTAACTTCGGTGGGAGTGCAACCAACCCGTTTTTCGTTTCCTGATCGACCGTTCCAATGCTCCCCAAATACTCTCTTAAGAGGGTCTGTTATTACTCATTACATGTGCGGAATGGGAGGGACATCCGTCATGTTGGTACCACAATGATTGCCTTGTGCTCAGTGGGTGTCTTCCAATAACTGCGGCAGCAGCATATCTTAGGAACTCGAGGTACTTAAATGTATTTAGACCCATTACTTGGACCCATCAATAAAACAGGGAGCAATAATGCGGGTCTTGATAAACACGCACCAATCATTGATAGACCAAGAGCATTGTTTTTATCCGTCTCTTTGATACAGCGTGGATTTTCAACTGACGGTTAGTGCATATTACGAAGATTGATTTGCCCATGGTTTGTAAACGATGCTTCTTCCTTAAACGAAAATTTACATGGTTACGCCTCTTCACTTTGCGCTTTTCGTAGATAACAACTGGAGAACTGTAACCAATTTTGGAAGTCAATGCGATGATGTTGTAGATGCTACGAATGTGAAGAGGGTATAATGCGGTGGAAGGTAGTGTTCGCAGAACGCTCGTTTGGTTGATCCCTCTCGTATTTCCGTGAGGTCATTTGCATTGCGTGTTAAGACTGCAGAAATGCTAGTTTCTTTTCTTTCGCCTGTTGCCCTTCTTATTCCTTGGCGTATTTTATTCTCCATGCTTCCAGTTCCTAGAAAAAAAATTTTAAAATTATGTTTACAAAGACTGATCGTGATACTCTTCAGCATAAAACTACACCACTGCTCTGATAGTTTGGCAACACTCGCCATGAGCGATGTTCACTTTTTAGACTGGCGCACACAACGTGAATGTCTCAGCGGCTTCACGAGTAACTTATCTGATTGCTAAAACAGCAGAACGCAGACTGACAGGTTTCAGGTTCACAGGTAAACACGAGAACAATACCTGATCTACCGCTTTGCTTACATTTGGTATAGTAGGGCAGAGGTATTGTGGGACCTCTTTTCCTGGCGGTAGGGCAGTCCTTTGCAGCGCTGTTATATTGATATTGTTTGATCAAGTCCCATACATATTATGTCGTTTAAGTTCTCTTTGAAACTTCTTTCGAATGCCACAGAAAAAGTTACGTAGTTCCACCAGAAAATTTGGCGACTATAAACGATAAAAATTTCTTGTGAACGTCAGGAAATCTGCCATATTGTCCGCTATAACTTGGCGGTAACAGCACCTCGATACATTTATTCGTTCGGGATATGTATGGGATGGTCTGTGTTAGCTACCTCACGGAGTATATGTTTTTTCCTAAAATAAGACGTTTTACGTGTATCGTAAGAAAGTGGACATGGGATAACCACACAGCCGGCCGGGAAACAAACCGACACTTTGCGTCGACACTGGAAGTCGCATCAAAGACGTGACGAGCAATACTTTTTTCGGTTGACTCCAGCTACACATTGTAAAACGGAATTGCAAAAATATGCGGAGACGTTAGAGAAAATGCGCTTGACGACTCTTAGGAGGGACACCCTATATACTTACATACACATCAAACAATGTGTAGCAGGAAGTAAATAGCGCCTTTTTACTTTATCTTTCTAAATGCCAAATAACTAAGGAAATTATTTTTGTAATTAATAATTTTGACTGTTTTACTGTTGAAACAATTTTCATTGAAAAATGATTATCTACTACGTTCCTCAGTATGCGGGTTTTTTCACCAACTATTTTAAAAGTAAACATCTTCATGGACATGAACACTAGTAGGAAAAATATAGCCTCTTGTGCAGTCTGTCACAAAAGCACAAAACCCATCCGATAAACGCAGACAACACCACAATCCCCAGTTTCTGCGCTTCCACAATATGAAAGTGTACCCACGACTTTCGAACTCCACACTCGGCACAGCTAGCTGATCAATAACGACAGTGGTCCACTAGCGACGTGGTTGGCAGCTGATTTTAACGCGCAGGCACGTGATTCACATTTACAAGGAGTAATCGATTTTCACCAGAAAGTCGCTCGTGTAAAGTGGGTTTAAGTATCCACTTGAGCTCGGATCCCTCTAAGTTTACCAGAGGAGGAAGCGGACTCTTCTAGGAACGCAGGCTATTAGAATTTTAGCACTAAAGCACGCTGTGGTACACAACGCCCCTCGTGTAGCGTCTGCGACGCATCAGTGCTTGTTAACCGAACCCATGACTAAAAGCGCTGCTCTTTTTCGGATTTTCTGTTTCCTCTATCAATTTTACCTGGTACTGGTCCCAGACTGACAACCAGTATCCAAGAACCGCTTGAACGAGGATTCTTCAAGTTACCCCCTACCAATGAGTCTCAACTTTCCGTCTGCCTTCCTTGAGATAAGTTTCATGTGATCGTTCCACTGTGTCCGCCCCCGGTAGCTGAGTGGTCAGTGCGACAGAATGTCAGTACTAAGGGCCCGGATTCGATTCCCGGCTGGGCCGGAGATTTTCTCCGCTCTGGGACTGGGTGTTGTGTTGTCCTAATCATCATCATTTCATCCACATCGACGCGCAAATCGCCGAAGTGGCGTCAAATCGAAAGAGTTGCACCCGGTGAATGGTCTACCCGACGGGAGGCGCTAGTCACAAGACATTTACATTTATTTATCTTCCACTGTAAGTCACTCCGTGAGTATACTACCAGCCATTTAATGGATATGACTCCTTCCAGAAATTATTCGACAATCGCGTAATCACACATCAACAGGTCTTTTCGCCTATTTATGCTCAATGTATTGTATTTGTTTACGTTAAGAATTAATTGAGAATCCTTGCACCAAGCGTGGATACTCTGCACGCCTTCCTGCATACCGTTCTGGTAAGAATCTTCAGCATTAAATCTCACTAATAATATCAGTCATTCTTTCGATAACTCATCTGTGAACTGAAGGTGGGCAAATGGAACTTCGTATATGGAACAACAAGATGTTTCCTCACAGTGACAGGCAAAGGCTTCCTCTGCAGGAGGACACTATAGATGCAGAAACTTTTGCAGCCGGCTGTGGCTAATTCAATTTCTCCGCAGTATCCTTAATGTCGGGAGTGCTAATCCTGCTAGGTATGCAGGAGAACTCCTGTGAAGTTTGGAAATTTCGAGGGTAGCGTGCGGTTATCCAGAATGGTTCAAATGGCTGTAAGCACTATGGGACTTAACATCTGAAGTCATCAGTCCCCTAGAACTTAGAACTATTTAAACCTAACTAACCTAAGCGCGTTTGAGCTATGCGAGAGGCTAAGGCAGAACTTGAGTCGATTTTCGCTTATACGTTTCGACTCGGTCTTTCCAGACTAGGGTCCCTTACCTCAGATTGATACATTTCCCCCTCTCCATCATCCCTGAAAGTTTGTAACATCATCACCAACTAGAAAGAGTGGTGTGGTATATGACGAACCAGTGTTTTGCGAAGAGCCTTTGTAGACAAACTACACGTATCCAGTACCTCATGCTTTTCATACATCTTGAAATAAGCTTGTAGCATACCTTCATTTCTCGTGTCTTATTGCTCCACCGTATTTATAGCGCTTGAGACATTTTTGACTGATTAATTTTACAGTCGAAGGCTACTGTTTTTTTGTTCCGTTAATTGCATCACTTTTCTTTTCTCTCTCATTTAGTGGTGGTTCTCAGTGAAATGCTTTCTCAGTATCTGACGAGATGTTACTACAGTTTTATTGGGTAAGGGTTCCTCATAGACAACCCCATCATTTCGGAAAGAGATTTCAGTAAGTACTATTCAGAACGTGAACAGTATTATACCTAGCACGTTTTCCTGACACTAGCTTTAAATTGCCATTTCTGTACAGATGATTATCTGTCCTTAGGACCACTTCTATGTATGCTTATTATGATAGAAAATGCTTAGATTTTGTAGCATTTTTCAAGTTATCTCTTTGATAACACGATTTCCAGAACTGATACCTCTTTCTTTAACCGCTTCACAATGGTTCGAATCATCAGAGCAGTGATAGTCAAAGTGGTCTCTATCACCCACTAGTGGGCGTTCGACCTTTCATGGAGACCGGTAGGAGATAGCGATTTTAAATTTTTTTATTAAGTTTCCATAAAATTTTGATATAAAGTATTTGCTAAGTAATTAGTATTATTTGTTTTAACTTGCTGTAGCTCTGATTTATAAATTTTGTACAGTTAAGTTACTTCCCCACTTTACAAATCACCAGTATTTTGGAACCGATAGGCGGTTAGAAATTTGCACTACTAACAGAAATAGAAACGTGGGCGGTAAATAAAAAAACTTGACTACCCCTGTGTTAGAGTATGAATTTTAGGCCTTTGCGTGTATCCTATGGGGAATACAGCTTGGTTCTGTATTCCGAATTGAGGTAAACATCAGAACCATAGCAGATCACAGTCTACAAGTACACAATTCGCAGCCGGATGGTGCACGCAACACTTCGGTATGCACAGCGCGAGGTCGTGACGTCAGGAATGGCGTCCGACAGCAGAAGTACTTGCCCTATCGATTGATGGGCGAGTGCTCATTGTGGTGCGCGATCCATAGCCGGTGGGAATGACGTCAGGTTAAAAGTAAATTCTACTTGCGAACGAACGGCAATTGCGACACACCCAAGTAAATGTATACAGCCATTCTGCCCAGCTCACTCGAGGAACGTAGCGGGAAGAACATCTAACGTTAGTCGGTGATGATAAGTTAAAACACTGACACTCGTTTCCTCGAAACAGTTTGAAAGTACTCACAGTAACATGGCAAAATTAGATGCCTTAGGACCTCGGCTTATAAGTTTAACATGGCCAGGAGGGAACTGCTGGTGCAGAACTGAAGGTGGACTTGAATCCGGAAGGAGCAGAATTTAAATTCCTGTCTGCTTTTGCTGTTTCCTTTAAATTACTTGAGATGAATGCCAATACGAATCTTTCAGGACTCTGGGAAATTCTTCCAAATCTGTCTGTAATGACTTCGAGAGGTTGAGCTCCCAATGTTCCCTTTACGAATGAACCTCACTCAATAAGGAATGTAATGGCCGTCCCGCGCTCGAAACGGTTCATGGAAGCATCAAGTCATAATTCAGTAGTAATAACAGAAGTGAGTTTCACACAACACTGTTGCTTCCCACAAGGCGTCTCGGCACACCATAAATCGCGATAGACCCCGACGTGCACTGCGACTTGTCTGCTTTTGTGGCCAGTATCATCTACATCTACATCTACATCTACATGGATACTCTGTAAATCACATTTAAGGACCTGCCAGAGGGTTCATCGAACCACCTCCACACTTCTTTATTATTCCAATCTCGTACAGCGCGTGGAAGTAACGAACAACTATACGTGCGAGCTCTGATTTCACTTATGATGTTATGGTGATCGTTTCTCCCTATCTAGGTCGGCGTCAAGAAAATACTTTCGTATTCGGAGGAGAAAGTTGGTGATTGAAATTTCGTGAGAAGACTCCGCCGCAACGAAAAACGCCTTTGTTTTAATGATGTCCGCACCAAATCCTGTATCATTTCAGTGACACGCTCTGCCCTGTTTGGTGAACTGTGACCACTATGACAGGAAATCACGGATCCAGTCACGTAACTGAGACGATATCATGTAATGAAAGTCACTCCTTGACGTTATTCAGACATCAGACATCCTATTTAATACCCGACTCATGCTCACAACGATATTCGAAGCGATGATCAGTGATGGCCGTAACAGAATACAATTTCTCAAAAAAAAGTGACCTCAACACCTTTCATACATTCCCGTAACTGTATTAAACAGGCCCTAGGCGCGAAGGAGCAGCCGCTCCCCTGAGTTTATCGTGAAAAGTTGTCTGTCCCTCTTGTATCTAATTTCTTTTGAGTGTTGAAAAATGGATATATGAAATTACAAATCTGTTGGCAACATTACGCTGAATGTTGCGGTTCGTATGGACCTCAATTTTTACTTGACGTTATCATGCGTTGCAGGAGAATATTGTGTGTTCCAAACCGTCCGGTATGGTTCCTTTGAAAGGGCACGGCCGATTTCCTTCCCCATCCTTCCCTCACCCGAGCTTGCGCTCCGTCTCTAATGACCTCGTTGTCGACGGGACGTTAAACACTAATCTCCTCCTCCTCCTCCTCCAAACCGTTTATGTTAACTGAATTACAAAAAACAGTTTTTCGTCTGTTACAACATTTGCTCGTAAAAAAGAAGTTGCTTGCTTCAATATAACCTAATTTCGTTGAGGTTGGATTGTGATTAGGATACAACAACTATAACAGAAAAGACCAGTAATACACTGATCTGTGTCAGTAAAACCTCAGCTGACGCCCTTCATCTTCAGGAGAATCAGTTGCTTGCATCAGTGTTTCTTTTCTTGCATGAGGTCAGTTGTCTGCATTGTGTTTCACGTCGCTGCAAATTAGTTATTACGTGCACTTAAGTCATATATTATAAACATCTTGTAAGTGGTTCCATTATCGGTTAGATCGTACGACTATGGTGTCATATAACTGTACCAAGTGACACGATGACTAAACTGTAGTGAAGTGAAACTTAAGGCAGACACCTGGATACATCCAAGAAATGAAATACTAATGTAAACCACTGATCCACGCGAAGACGAGGGCGTAAGAGATTGAGATATGTCATAGAAGAGAATAAAAGGGACTGGCACAGAAAATTGCTTCAACTTGTATTTAATTGCTTCAGTGTATTAACACGTTAGGTAGAAGAGCAGAAGTTGTTCACCTGCTCATCATTCGCTGAATCATGCGTGAACAACCTGCTGAAACCTGGGTCCACGGTGACTTCTTGTCGAAGTGGGAATCGTGCGGCATCCCTTCATAGACAGGGTATACTAGGCCATCGATTAGTCTTGTTTGCGAACACATATATAACTATCTTCGTCGAGAGTGTAAGAAACTTTTATTCCTTATGCACACAAAAGTGGTAACGCCGATGAACATTGCCACGAAACGAGGCGACTGAGTGCAGGAATGCTCTTCCTCCGACGAAGTTGCTTTTAACGAGGCATTAGCTAACGATCTGCAGTATACACGCAGAGTGGCTATTTATTCGAGAGATGGTATTGTCACGCATGTCGTTAGTACGCGGTGGATCGCATTTAAAGTGGTATTCCCGGCACTAATCGAACTCCAGAAATTTTAATTCCCATCATTTATTTGCCCCTCAGAGCGTTTGCCGTGGCCTCTTATCGGAAAAAGCGCTGACGCTGTTGTTTATCGCCGACTTAGTAGCTGTCCCTAAACCGTGTACCTCCGTAGCAGAAATATTTTAGACCCGGCGTGGCCTTTTGTTGGCTAGGTACGTGAATGCGTAGTCCTTCAATTCCGAAACTCGCTGAAGCAAAAAGACCTTCTTTCTAAACCTGTTTGCCGCTGAGTTATTGCCACCAAAAAACAGTAACTCCAGATCTACAACCCGGGCGGCACGCCGCGGCGCTCGCCGTGCATACTTTAGCGTTGGCGGCGGCGACAGCGGCAGCGGCGCAGCCGGTGGTGGCGTCCCGCGGACCCGTGCTGCCGCCTAGCGGGCTAGGTGCGCAACTGTGGAGCGCGGCTCTGCCAACCGGCGGCGAGGGTCGCCGGAAGCGCCGTTGGTGAAAACGGCAAAATCTTTCACCTGACTCTTCAGAGTTGTGATCTAATCCTCCCTCTCGTTTAATCCAACCTCTTTAGAATTGTATGCGTGTTTCACTGCTGGTCATTTAAAGTTGCAACACCAGGAACTACATCGTACAACGCTATTTTCTTTGTTTTATATATTGAATATACCGGGTGTCCCGAGAGGAGTGATCAGTATTCAAGGACATGATGAGAGGAACGGTCATTCAAACCAGAAAGGTCTACCTTTAAGGGCTATGAGCACTTGATCATCTTTGCTACTGTAAAACACACCTCTTCTACTGATCAGCTGCTCATAATTCTTAAGCAAGGAAAGGGAGAAGATAATGTTTAACGTCCCGTTGGCATGGAGGTCATTAGAGAGGGAGCACAAGCTCGGTTTGTGTCAAGAATGAGAAACGAAATCGGCCGTGCCCAGTCAAAGGAACCATCTCGGCGTTTGCATGGAGTAATACAGGGAAACCACAGGAAAACTAATCTAGATGGCCGGACGCGGGTTTGAAACGTCGTCCTCCCGAATGCGAGCTCAAAACCACTGCACCACCTCGCTCAGTGTAGTTGCTAAGATATACATTTTAGGGTCCTTGTTTACTAGACAATTTTTTCTTGTACTGATCCATGCTACCTCCTTCGAAAACATAGAAAGCAAGGATCTTGCAGTAAAAGAGATTTGATTCACAGCATCGAAGACGAAGGAGTGCTCATGGCTCTTAAGGTATACGCTTTAGAGACTTTGTGAACTAGACTTTTTTTGTTTCGAACGATCGTTCCAGTCATATCCCTCAACTTTGACCATTCCTACACGGACATTTATTACAAAACTCGAAGGTGAATAGGATGGATGAGGATGCGAAATTTACTACACAGAGTTGCCATCTCTGGCAACAACAATAGATGTAATACTAACCCTGCCGAGTATCGAGTCGAACTGAGTTTGGTTAACAGATACGGTTGTCCTTCAAAACCAGGAAGAGAGCATACAACGAAATTTTATTTATTTTTCCTAAACGGTATTAAGGGAAGAATACAGGATTAAATCTGTAGAATTCGGGGGTATGAAGGATGAGAAATTTAGTGCCCAGTGTTGCCAGCTCTGACACCAACAACGGCTGTAACCCGGCCAGGCATCAATTCGAACGGAGCTGCGATGTCGGATACGGGATCGTCATTCCATCATTTTTCAGCGCCGTGATAGAATTCATCAATCTTCAGGCAACTGTTCATTACTTTCTGTACCGAGGCACAGCAGGTAGCACGGGCAACATGCACTCTTGCGTTATCTTGCTGAAAGATAACGTCACTGAGACCTCGGAGACTGGGTACAGTCACATAGCTTAACTCGTCAGAAATGTAAGGTCCGCTGTTCAAATTACCGGCTATGTGAACCAGAGGTGGTCGTGTTGTGCATCCAGGGCACTCCATAGCATTAGGCCAGGTGCTGCGTCCGACCGAAGATGGCGCGTGAAATCCGACGACGTACATACTCCATATGCGGAAGCTGCATAGTGATGCAGTACGCAGAACCGAGACTTGTCTGAAAAGATGGCATAGTGTCGCCCGTGTGTCGAGTGTTGTCGTTGGATGCATCGTTGACGGCCGAAGCTGCCGAGCGGTTCTAGGAGCTACAGTCTGGAACCGCGCGACCCCTACGGTCGCAGGTTCGAATCCTGCCTCGGGCATGGATATGTGTGATGTCCTTAGGTTAGTTAGGTTTAAGTAGTTCTAAGTTCTAGGGGACTGGTGACCTCAGATGTTAATTCGCATAGTGCTCAGAGCCATTTGAACCATTTTTTTTGGATGCATCGTCGTCGGCGCGCTTCCCTGTACATCTGCATCAAGGGATACCTCTACGATAGCTGCCGTGTTGGCAGCCCGTAGTTCTCCATACATCGTCTCACCGTCCGCGTGACAATGGAAGATAGCAGAGGTGGTAATTATAAATAAAGTTCTGGACAAAGATCCGACCATACCGAACATCTTTAGACCAGTCTGTTTGTTAGATGTCCTTGGTAAGACCCTTCAGAAGTTGCTATGTAACAGGCTCGCCAGTCATAAAATCCTGAGCAGTATGACTAAGTTGCTATTCTGTTTCAGAAAAGACAAATCTACAGCTGACTTCATTAACATGACAGGCGCAGTCGTACACTGATAAGTACGTTGCCGGAGTTACAGTGGATGTTACTGGAGCTTTTGAGAATATGTGGTGGCCAGTACTCTTCTCCCGAAGTGTTCTGCTACGCTTTGCAATTGTTTTAAAAACTATTGCAGCAACTGATTAATATTGGTTAACGACGTTTTCATTTGCCGCCATTTTCATTTGCCGCCTTCAGCGACAAAAATGAATCACGACTGCTTAGTGGCACCAGTTGTGGAGTATGGCTCGAGTGTATTTGCCCGTAGATTCCTTCTGATTAGGCCTGCCATGACAGTAAGGAGAATTCAAAGAAATATTATATTAAAATGTGTTCGATCGTTTGGTACATCGCCTACCAGTGCTCTTCTGGTAATTATGGGATTTTGTACATTGGACATAATCGTTATGCAAATGCAACTGTATATTGGCTGGCTAAACGGAATGAACAGAAAGTAACACAGGCAATGGGCGTACATTTAAACAGTGTCAGAGACACAAAAATGAGAACGGTAGGATTATGGAAGCCGCAGTGGGAAGTGTCAGACACAGCGAGAAGAGTCTTCGATTTCTTCCCCAACATTAAAGAAAGGTTCGAGTAAGGCATTTCAAACCAACTCAGCGTGTGGTACATTTCCTTACTGGACGTGGCCCATATCCGATGTATTAACCAACATGAATCGGTTTACCGTCATCGGTGGAGAGGCCGCGCTACGGTCTAGCCGCTACCGGTAGATTGGACCCTAGCAAGGTAGGAGGTCGGTCAGTGTATGGGGCAAGAAGGTAGAGAAGGCGAGGCTTCCCTAACTGCTGCAAGACAGGTCTAGCACGACGTCCCGGGGTGGTTCCTGTGTGATGCTTGCCTCGGCACTCGTCCACACTGCGAATTCCAGTAGTTGACAGTAACGTAATCAATTATGACCAAAAAATCGCAAGTGGTTCACTTGAAACAATCACCATTTTTGCTTTATTCATAAACGCAAACAGAGCAAAAAGGAGTTTATTTTTCTTTTTATTGTACTACAGTAGCTTTTTCTTTTAATTTACTTTGGTGTGTTAAAGGGAGAGTGAAGGGATGTTAACAATTATGCTGTGGCAGTCGTATCGTAAATAGGTAGTAGCGGCCCACCTCCAAGGGTGTGGGGACGGGCAACGTCCTGGGGATAGCCCAGGGCGGCTAAGAGACCACAAATATTGTCAGAATTTGTAAAATCACTGTATGTAGTGTTTCACTTAATGAAGTAGTACTGTATAGATATACTGACCACTCAAGTATTCAGGTAATCTGCTATTTGACTGCACAATATAAATGAAAAGAAAAAAGTTGTCCATGTGTGTACTTGCCTTGCTAAAGACAAGCTCACCTCTTGAGTCTAGATAACCGTACGACCTGCACGGCCCGGTGAATACTGTTTATCTGATCTCTCGGTCGCTAGTCACGTAAGGCCTTTGAGATCCCGCATGGCGGTGAGTGTGGCCCTCCTGAAGCCGTCGATTCCACGTTCGCATGTCAGTCATGGACCCCCGCGGCAGTACTGCACAATGGTAAACCGCAGTTTTGATAGGCCGCTGTCTGCTCGCGACGTGTGCTCCTTCTTGCACGAGGCAAAACGCGATAGCCTCTCTAACAACCAGAATTCAAAAGCAGAGTCTGAGTGGAATGTAGATGCTTTACTGCTATCTACTTTGCGCTTAAATGCTGATCATTTTATATGTTTATTTCCAATTTGATGTTTGTTGCATGCCGCCTTCATCGCGTTCCAATTTTAACGGGCACCAATGCTTCTGACCACATTGTCAAATTTTCTATTGCCAGTTGCCACATCCATCCCTTCTTTTCGTTTCTATCTGTGAGACACATTAGTTGAGTATTTCATCCCGCTTCCTACATCACGCATAAAGTCGGAAACTAGCAACTTCTCTTCGCTGTTAACGAGCTCATTTCATTCGTATATCATCTGCCGTTCAGTTCTGTTTTCTGCCTTTTGATAACGAGATATCTATGGCCGTTTTTTCGCAACCCATCCCTGTTGTTGGTCAAAATGGTTCAAATGGCTCTGAGCACTATGGGACTCAACTGCTGTGGTCATAAGTCCCCTAGAACTTAGAACTACTTAAACCTAACTAACCTAAGGACATCACACACATCCATGCCCGAGGCAGGATTCGAACCTGCAACCGTAGCAGTCGCACGGTTCCGGACTGCGCGCCTAGAACCGCGAGACCACCGCGGCCGGCTGTGTTGTTGGTCATTCCTTTTAATACTATTTCGGTGCATCTTATTTTATGTTTGTTGATTCTTGTTTGTTTTAAATAATTAATTAACATTCGTCTCAAACTTTTTAAAACATATCTTTAACTCTATTTAAGAAATCCTATATATTCAGAATTTATGTTCTCCGCTCATAGCAAGCTCAGTGAGGCATGGGTAAACTTTGATGAAGCCCCTTTACAGCATCTACATTTTTTTCCTTGTTGAACGTTGTTCACGTCGCCGGCGAATACTGGTAAACTCCACGTGGATTCGTTTACACTGTGGAAGCGTGCACATAGTGTGAATTAAATAGGGAATCCTGCAGTAGACAGTTCGGTATGGGGAACGTGTGGTCTGAGAGATTTGCTTAAGGTGGTAAGGATTTAATCTTGACTGCGGTTACGCGGAATGTTCATCACCCTAATTCACTGTACTGCGGAAGAAGTAAAAGTAAATGAAACTTGCTCCCTCGAAACACAGAAGGATCACAAAAAACATCTCTTTTTCTTGTACAGTACTTTTTATGTTTAAGTACACTTAATTACCATACAATACACATTTCATTAGAGGTATAAATCGCTATAGATCATTGACAACAGCTACTAGAAATCAACAGCCGGAAGACATCACTGCCACCAAGCTCAGTTCTATCTCCACCGTTTGAGTTAATCCTGGCGTGCTTTGAAAATTACAACTAGTGCTCTTAATGGTGGCTGTTAACAAAGCGTCCGTCTCTAAAAGTAAGTAAAAGCAAATTTAGATACATTCCTATGAAATAATCGAGAAAGCTGAGATTAGGAATATTTTTGTTAGTAACTTGTACCTCCGCACCCGAGTGGGCAGCGCGGCTGACTGCCGTGCGGAGACCCGGGTTCGATTCCCGTTACTGCCAGCAGGGATTTGTCCTCGGTGGGAGGACGCGCACGGTATGCACTCTGCCTCATGGGGCCAAGGGAGGAGCTAATGGAGCGATCAGCAGCCGTCACAAGGTGAAGAAGCTCGACGACGACCTGGAGAGCGGTGTGCCGGCCACACGCTCCTCCGTACCGCCTCCAGTGACGCTTTTGGCACAGGAGGACACGGCCGTCGTTGGGACGCATTTCGCACGTCTATGTCCAGAAAGCGAAATGCTTTTACTTTGTAATACGTTTTCTTCAGTTAGACATTTTGTTATGTTGCTAATGGACTGCGAGACCAGAAAATCCAACATATACAAAATATGTGGAGATGTTTGGTGATATCCAGATAGGAATAGTGGGACTTCATACTAAATTTGTACATCGTGTTATTGACATCTCGAGTTACGTTGCTCAGCGACTCAGACGAGACACTAGTAGTGGAAAGTATTGGCAACAGTGCCAATAGATCACGGTAAAAACTGGCGGGATAGTTTTGTCAAGAGACAGCTTTACTTGATCCCACAAATCTTTAACGAGACTTTACAAATCTCACGTGGCCTATTTCAAATCTTCAGTAAACGTTCTGCGTCACACTTTGGCATCTTTTTCCCGTGGTCTTCACTCACATTCGTGTTTAAATCCTTCTACTGCATTTCAATATTTTAAGTATCATATATGCCAGTACACCATTGTCCTGAATTTCGATTCCCGTGCTCCACTTGTGCGTTAGAAGCACCCTTGTATCAAGATTACCCCACCTACACCTTAATTAGCACCATTAGGTCAATAGGAGGCATATGACGTGGTATGAACGTTCGTAGTATGTGACGGAGATATAGAGACGTCTTTCCGATGAGTCAGAGATTAGAGTATAGGCAAGAAATACTGATTTAAGATACTTGAACTAAGAGCAGCTTGCGATGTCACCGAGTCCGGGTATGAGCAGCAACGGAACGGTCAGGATCATAGGATGTTTATAGGCCGTTGTCATAACTATCTGTACAAGGCTTTGGAGCACAACGCTGATCGACATTTATTGGACATGACGTTAGTTCACAATGCAGTTCAAACCGGTTGTTTCACCGTTTTAGTAGCATTGCATGCGGTTACAAGATCACCAATGAAGTTCTCGAAACTTCCTCACCGTCATCCAAGATTGAATGCGTAATCTTAATCTCATGAAGAGAGGTCAATGAGTAAATGACTTCAGTCTTTGTCCCATAGTTTGACAGCACTGACTCAACAATACCATGCCTTAACCTCACTCTTCTTCATGTACGTTAGCTGCGTTGTTTCATTGAATAGCCCTTTTGGTAGTGATTTCAGAGAATTTTATAATGGCTGCCCCGTTGTTCGTATAGACCAAGGAAGAAATGACGGGAGTGATTCATTTTCTGTACTATGAAGGGACTAAAGCTGCGGAGATTATTCGCAGAATGCTGCTGATGTTTGCTGATTGCTGTCTTAGTGAACGAAAAACTCAACGAGTTGATAAATCGCATCAAAAGTGGAAGTATATCTGCCTGCGTCGAAGGGCGTTGAGGTACGTCATCCACCTCGAAAACTGATGGGGCCATCGAGACAGCTGTGCAAAGAACCCGTGCTGGAATTAATTATATTACGCGCGAGTTGAACATTATCCACGCCTCACGATTTACAATTGTCCATGTGCCTCAAATTATCGCAAAGTTTGTGTGTGTTGGGCACCACATCAGCTGACAGACAAACACAAACAGTAACGTTTAGTAATGTCCAAATCACATTTAAGGCGCCTTGAAGAGGAAAGAGAAGACTTTGTCATTCGCATTGTAACCTTTGATGAGACGTGGCTCCATCAGTACGAGCTACAGAGTAAGCGACAGAGCATGGCGCAGAAACATCCATATTCGTCTGCAGTAAAAGAGTTCAGAACTCAAGAAAAGTTGACGATGTCAGTTCGTTGGGGTGTGAAAACCCCATTGCTGATTCCTTTTTATTCCTAAACGTTAAACAGTGAACAGCGATAGCTGCTTTGAACTATTGCGAGGTCTGAAACCCAAAATCAAAACGAAGAGGAAACAGAAGCTTTCTAATAATTGATATTGCTACAGAATGATGCTAGTTCTCATGTAACTGAGAAAACAGTCCATTGCATTCAAAATATTGGTTTTGAGATGCTGGATGACCCACCGTACAGTCCTGACTTACCTGCAAGAGGTTTTCAGCTTTTTCATCCGATGATGTAGCACATGCGTCAAACGAAGTTGTATGTGGATGACAACCTTATAGAGGTGGCTCAAGAGTCGATTTGCACGAACCCACAACCTTTTTTTGTAGGACATAATTAGGAAGCTTGTCGAAAGACGGACCGAGTGCATAGAGGTTGAAAGACATTCTGTAGAGAAGTAATGTTACTTGCGATGCTGCTCTCCCAAATAAAAAATTTCTTTTTTAAAAATGCCTTTATTTTTTGACTGGTTCTAGTAGTACGGAAGGCAGTTAGAAGATTTAGATTTATTGGAAGAATTGTAGAAAAGTACAATTCATGTGCTATGGAAACTGCACATAAGACGTTAGCGCGACTTACTCGAGTCTACTGATCCACTGATGGAGTCCTTTTAAAAGGGCTCCGTAGCAGGCATTGAAGTGATTCAGACACGTGTTTCTATAATCGCCAAAGGTCAGTATAGTCCGCACAAACGTGTAACAGAGATGCTCAGTGTAGTTAAATAGGAATCTCGGGATGAAAGGCAATTTTGTTATTGCGAAAGTCTGTTGCATGCATTTAGAGATCCGTTATTCAAGATAGATTGTGCAATAATTCTAGTGCCTGCATCTTATTTATCTCACGGGGACCATGCTCTTAAGATCTGAGGATTAAGGTACGTACCGATGTGCATAAACAGACTTCCTTTTCCTCGTTAAGGGGCTCCGGAACGCCCTATACTTGCAATGTTAAAATAACGCTTATAAATTACATCTTTCCTCACAAAGTATTTGAGGTAGGAAGTTGAACTTTTTACAGATTATTTATTGGAATATGGGATACAACTTAACACAGGGATTTTACAAAATTTTAGTTCAGTTATTAAAGATTATTTTTTTTTCAATTGTAATGAAAATTCACAACATTTTTTTGCAATTTTTTATTTATATATTCAAAAATATACAGTTTTTTGGAAAAAGGCTGTGTTAAATTATGCAGAAGGTACTGTGTAACATTTACTGAAAGTTTGAAACAAATATGTTTGGAAGATCCTTAGAAAACATGTAATTAGTATGAGAAAATAAAAGTTTTGGGAATCGAGCGACAAAGATTGGATTAACTTTTTAGTGCATTCCAGGTCCATAGGATGGATTATCTTCATCCTCTGCAAACTCCTCCTCCAGCTTCCTCTTGTTCCTCCTCCTGTTTACTCTTGCTTGTATTTCTAGACTCTTTACAGCCCGAAGGCGTTCCTTGTCTAAAGCAAGCATCGCTCGTACCATGTTAGAACCTATCTTCATTCCCATATTTCTAAATACCTTGCACCTTACAATGTTGCCATCATTGAAAGTCGCAACAGCATCATACACACCAAAGTGAAGTTTTTCTATTCCAGCAAATACAGTCTTGGGGATTCTCGACCATATAACACTATTTACACTTTCATTGGGGTTTTGAGTTTTTCCGTGAATACACTTTTTCAACAGTTCAGGTGCTGCTAAGTCTCTGAAAATAGGTTTTATCACCTCCATTATTGCATGAGGCAGACTATGCTTATGAGTGTACACTTCACCAGTTAGCAATCCTTTGTTATATTTACACCAACTGTCTTCTTCTTTGGGACACAAGCTATGTTGGGGATTTTCATCGTCTTTATTGTTTACAGTAATAACACATACCTTTGGCTTTCCAACATTTCTCCTTTTCTTAAAAGCCTTCAGAGGATTTCTAATAACTTTACTTTTACTCATTATTATACTTCAACAAAACAGAGACTCAAGAAACAGAATTAATTACGAATATTTTCGAGATAACGACAGAGTAAATAAACATGAAACAATCGACAATCACACCAGCGATATATATTGAACCATCACAGGTTAGCCACAACACATACTTTATCTCACATCACTAAAATGTACCTGATGAACACGGACGTTAATAATAACACCATTTGACAGAAGTTTAACAGCGCCACAGTGGGTCACGCCCATGTAGAATACATTTCAAAAAAAATTTAAAAATAGTTGTAGTCTTCGGAATTGAATAAATTATATATCTATTAAAAGGTAATAGTCTGCAGATTCAGAAAACGCAAAAAAGTAAAAATTGAACTTTTCATGATTTTGAGCCTTTCCGGAGCCCCTTAAATGGAACAGGACGAGGAGTTGTCAAAACTGGTACGAAGTGCCAGTTGTCATCCACTGTTCAGAGACTTAGGGCAACGATCATGCCACGACAAGTCTTCTTGAAGAACAACGTTTGTTCGTCACAAAGAGTGGGACGGATATAACATTATGTTGTGGGGCAAGTTTATCTAGCGCTATGAAGCTTTGTGCTTATGGCAATGCCGCGTATTAATGGATTGCCTCGTATTAATATTTTCATCTTCGTTTCTTCCGAACAAGGTATGAAATTTCCCGGGAAGGCATTGTCCTTGCAGTATTTCTAGAACGGTACAGCAGTGGCTCGACGAAAATGATAAATTCTAGCTGACATTCAGGCTTCCAAATCCGCCGGATATGAATCCATATTAATTATCGCAGAGCGTTAGTTGAGAGCTCAGTAACAACCTACTTGACAGCCGGCCGCTGTGGCCGAGCGGTTCTAGGCGCTTCACTCCGGAACCGCGCTGCTGTTACGGTTGCAGGTTCGAATCCTGCCTCGGGTATGGATGTCTGTGATGTCCTTAGGTTAATTAGGCTTAAGTAGTTCTAAGTCTAGGGGACTAATGACCTCAGATGTTAAGTCCCACAGTGCTTAGAGCCATTTGAACCTACTTGACACTACGTTCTGTGTGATCAATGCAGACCGTAAGAACACGAGCTGTTGACGGAAAGAGACCTTTACCTCTGAAGATTTTTGCGCATGCGTAAAATACCTCGTTAGTCCATATTTTACTTACAGGTAACGGTAACACTACGTGGAGTCTGTTACGAAGTGAAGTAGAAGGATGAAGAAAAGAAGAAAGGTTAGGAGTTAACACCCCATCAACGACAGGGTCATTAGAGACGAAACTGTAAAGCCGGAAAACACATATCATCTCCAACGCAACTGTTGCTAATATAGTATTACTTATGTGATTCATAACTACGTATATTATTTTATTCCTTTGTACCGAGAATATTCGTACGTTCGTTACATAAACGCAACCGCCTGTCGTATACACTGTGAGTCATAAGTCTCGATACTAATGGTAAAACGTGTCGAGAAATTCAAAAGGACAGGTTCCGTTGCCGATGCAAGCAGATCTGGAAGGCCAAAGACGCCAAAACACGAAGGTACTTCAACACAGTTGCAAGCAATGATGGTCGGAAGTCTAACAAAGGGGACGTGCATGAGAATGCTTCTGTTTTTGTCAGTCCCATCCTTTTTTCATTTGAGGCGAATTTTTATGTCTATGATGAAGTGGACACACAAAATATTAGGTTTTGCATGGGTAGCAGTGCACATTGAATGATGGATTGTAAATATCACATAACGGATGGTACCATGTCAGTTCGCTGTTTCTTATTTAGTAGCGTTGCTTTCCAATTGCTTCACCTTTTGGAAAACGTAAAAGAAATTAATCACCTATTTTACCATTTGTACGGAGACTTATGACTGAACCTGTAATTTGCACTAAGTGACACTGTCTTGCACCACTAGTTGCGCTACCTTCGTTAAAGAAAAGAAACGGTTACTTTTACAAGGCAACAGGGAGTGAAACTTTATGCACAAATTATTTAGACTTGTAAACTATATTCTCGAAAATTTTGTGCGTTTTAGAGGTCGCACATGTACTGTCAGTCTTCGTAGCTCGCACTACGAAAAATCTGCTACAACCAAACAGTTTAACACGCACTTAGATACTAAAACTGTGACGATCAACTGCTTCTTTGGTTTTCCGAGTATCTGAATGAAATTTTAATTACATCATATAACCTCTCGTTAGCGAGACTGGAATCAACTTTTTCATAACTCAGGTGATAAACGCTTTCGGCATTAGTGCTGGAATTGTTAAACCCTCGTTGTAGGCGCAGATATTAATCAGGAAGAGAACAACGGTTTTCAGGCGCTCAGGCAAGCGAAGGGACTCAAGGGCGGAAAGTAATTCTGAAGAAATGATGTGGCCTTTTATGAGCGTGTAACCCTCATACACGTGTTCTAGGAAACACCGTTCGTTCTGCTTCGACTGGGAATCGTAAAAGATGGGAGAGGAGCGTAAAACATCTAGCGGCAGTAATTTATAGCATCCGAGATACTGAACTCTGCGGGATGACCTTCCTTTCTGACGTATTGATAGTTGCTTTCCCTCCAGTAATGAATGGGCTGACGATTTAAAAAAAATCCCGCATAGGGCCCTAAGTCCATGAAACATGGACATAATTCAACATTAACACTGGAATCGGTGCCTGCGGGCTCTGTGAGAAACTTGAGCAAACAGCGCTATGGATCTCTGGAGGGCACCGCCTGCTACTGTGTGTTTAAATATATAGATTCCTCCACCTGTCCTGAATCCTTGAGACGACGGTTCATGCTGTCGCACTCCTCGCAGTTACATCATTAATATACCGGAACTGAGGTTCTCCCATAGGGATTCGGCTATTCGCTGCATTCGTATCAGTCTTGCTAACAGAAAATGTTAACTATCATAGTATGAAGGTGTGTAACTATGTTACAAGAGATTTTCAAACGTGATAAGAAGGGAAGTAGTAATGCTTACATTTAGCGGATTTTTCACAGAATTTCCCGTGGTACTAGGCCCATTAAAACGTTAATTCATATTTGGAAGGATTGGGATTCGAACTAACTGCGGTTATCCAGCTTTAAATTTTCCGAACTCACATCAGATGAATGCTACGAAAATCTCACCGTCATTACCTCTACCATACGTGCCCATCCCAGCTGCATCTCTGTCAATTACGCCGATGTTACATTTGAATCTTTCTTCTTTTCATCTTCAACAAAGAAGACCAGATTTTGAGTTAATGTTTCAAATAAATTTCCATGAACGTCAGCGTGGAGGTGTTTATTGTTTATTTGAGAAAAGAGACACCATAGGATGCGCTACAGTATCCAGAATGTATTTCAACGCCCAGAAAGCTATGAGGATTCCAGCGTCAGTTCAGTAAGCCCTCGAGGCACATAACCAGGTAGAGCATTCCTTAAAACAGTTTGACCGTCATCTTGAGAAACTGACTGCAGTTCCTGGCAACTACCCATGTTTCTTTCGATGAATTATGTTGGACAAATACTGGACTCTGGGATAGTTGCTGTAGCCTCAGACACTGCGTAAATTAAGATTCTTACATCCGAGAAATATTCGCACAAAGGGATTAGTTAATCAGAATATGGAAAAACAATTAACTGGAAATTTCTCAAACATCGTAACGGTTGATTCTAAAAAGGTACGTAAAAATTTCCGAGGTTGTTCAAGGATATTTTCTGAGTCTTTTGAAGAGGAGATCACGTGGCCCTCTAACCAAAATACTCAGAAACGTCCTTCAACAATCTACGATATTTTGTCGGTGGCTGTTCGGTTCATCGTGTATGCTGCCACACGGATTCAAGTATCAATAACGGTAGAAAACGCATACTAACAACGCTTTGAAATGTTTCATTATTAGTGTTCCATTTCGCACGATGTTATCCAAACGATTATTTCAGATGGATAAATCAGGTATACTTCCGATACCGATCAAATCTTAGAATTATATAATAAAGTGTGAACTGTCAACAGTTGAGTGACATTTTCACTCCGTTTCAGATTTCCAGCAGTTACGTGCATGACCACCAGTCGTTTCGAGAGGACACATCAGTAATCGACACATAGCACTTGGCATTTATTTAATCATTGTCAGTTAGCTGATACACAGTTTCTGTAATATCTGTTTAGGATTGTCACTGATCATGAGTACTGTTATCTTTGTATCCAAGTATTATTTTCTTCTTTCAATATTTGAAAAGGAAAATTAAAAAGTAACTGGTCTTGAAAAATGTAGTTCCCGTCTGCAAAAGGAAATTTTAGGCAAGGAAAAGAAGACGAAGGTTTTCGTATTCTGTGAACTGCATTCCAGGGGTATGACTATTACTGCTGAATTTTTGAAACTAATTTTGTGTAATTCGTTGACTGTGTTTTTTTTATTCATTATATGCTTCAGTCCCTTCAGATCGTAAACTTAGAACCTGTTAAACAAAGTGCGGTGCTAGAAGCAAAAAATAAATAAGTTACTGAATGTGTTACAGAGCGCTTCGTTGTTTCTAGAAATATTTAGGTAATTGTAAATGACCTGAAGCATAATCAGTATCTGTGTTTAAAATGTAGTTGTAATGCGCTGCTTTTTTTCAATATTTCTAGCCTTAGACGTAACGCTGTCATAGTACTGAAGATAGACAGCTAACACTCTTCGTTCGTAATTTTCCAAGCTTAACATTTCCGACCTTTTTAGAAGAATACTCCTCTAAAGCAGAACGCTCTAGTAAATTTTCCACCAAAGTGATGTTAAACGCTAATATTAGACAAAATATAGGAAAGTATTTTCGCGTAAAATCTTTTAGGAAGACCGCCAAACTTTGTGTGTGATATTTGCATTGAGATCGGAAACGTGATAGTGGTTCTTGATAGACACAAGATGATTCGACAGTAAAGGAAAAAAAAATACTCCCATAACTACACTCGAGCTGACACGATGTATCAGAACAACTACCGCTTTAAGTTATAAGTCATATCTGGTTTAACAACTTCCCAACTTCCCTGATTTGAGAAAATAAGTAGTGCTTGGTATTGTTTAATGTCCGTGCCATTCTGCGCTTTGTAAAAATTTAAAAAAGGTTGCAGTGACAAGTTTGTAATTTTTCCTTTTTTTTTTACCGACTTTAAATATCAAAGTGCGAACTGCTCTGTATGGAGAAGATATAGACAGGGAAAAGTGTGCAAAGTGTGCTATAAATGGGTTACACGTGCAGTACTGGCGACCTTCAAGAGTGATGCATGTGAAAGTACAAGGTAACAGATCCGGCGGCGGTGATATCGAATGCCCACACTTCAGTGAAAGTCATTGTAAGCTACCAGCTGTCCACACATCCCACGATATTATGTGTCACGTCGCAGCGGGTACATCGATCCATGACTGATGATGATGATGTGTGTTCCCCAACAACAGCGCTCGAAGTCAGTACATTACCTCGTTTTTTGCACGTGTGTGTTGTGAAGAGATATTTTAACTGACAATGATACGTAATGTCTCATGTTTCACAAAACATTCCGATTTGTGAACCGTTTCACACGCCAGTTCTCGGGAAAGCCAACAGCTTAATAAGGAACGTGAACAATGCCGAAGATTGGAATTTCTCATATAAAAGGAGCATAAGTGAAAAATGGTAAGTGAACTTACCTTAAAAATAATAATTAAAAAAAACCTTTGGGGTCAAATCCTGATATCTGTCTGACCATGAAACTTATTGCATTAAATGTGACAGTTTAATTATAATCCCTATTGAATATTACTAGTCAAGGGTACGAATTTCAGAATCTGCCTAGTTTCCATCAAATAAACTTGTATTTGCTCGGTAATGGAGCACCTCAGACAGAAACAGAGTGTCTTGATTTTTTCCTTACGAAATTACGGGTGTTAAACGCAGTTTCCCTCGACACTATCTTACATGTTGACATGATGCATACTCTCATTCCAAATGATTTCCTTAATGTGTAAGGGAGTAGACAAACTATTGCGAGTTGCAATACACACTTTGTCAGAATAAGAATTGGTATAAGAGGCGACATTCGAAAACTTCTATGCAAAGCTGCTCCATAAAAGATATATTTGGAATTTCACTTTATTAATAACATCTTAATGGGATTAATTCGGATGTATACAATAACCGCTTACATATACGATAAAAATTTCTTTTATGCGGATATTTTTAGTCTTTCACTCTTAACGTATGATGTAAAACTTAACTGTGGGCGGTCATCCCGATAGTAAATTCCTGAACTAGACTCCCTATTAAAAAGACCTGAATAAGAAACTGCGTTATTTTGGTAGAACGCTTAGAAAAGGTAACACATCTTCTAAAGCGGCTGCCTACACTACGGTTGTCCGTCCTATTTTGGAGTACTGCTGCGCTGTCTGGGATTCTTATCAGATAGGATTAATGGAGTGCATCTAGAAAGTTAAAAGAAGAGCAGTTCGTTCTTTATTACCCTGAAATAGGGTAGAGAGTGTCACGGGCATGGTACAGGATTTGGGGTGGACATCATTAAAATAAAGGCGTTTTTCGTTGCGGCAGGATCTTCTCACGAAATTTCAATGATCAGCTTTCTCCTCCGAATGCGTAAATATTTTGCTGACGCCGACCTTCATAGGAAAAAACATTCATCGTAATGAAATAAGGGGAATCAGAACTCGCACGGAAAGATGTAGGTGTTCATTTCTTTCTCGTGGCCTTCGAGATTCGAATAATAGAGATTATTGTGAAGGTGGTTCGATGAAACCTCTGCCAGGCACTTAAGTGTGATTTGCAGAGTATCCTTGTAGATGGAGATGTAGAAGGGGAGCTAAGAACTTTAGGAGGTATTAATGGTTTACAGCATGTTCAGTTGTTAAAATCCGAGGCAAAAGCTAAAAGAATCTATGTTTTGTAATTGTACACTTCGAGAAGACTCATGTAATATGAAAAGCACAAACGTTGGAACTGGGCTGAATGTAAGTTTCTGCCTGTCACGAAGTAGGCTAGGCGCTCTGGACTAAACGATAACACGCGAGAAAAATATACTGGCCCAATTCCTAGTGGTACGTAATTCTTAATTTCTATGGTTTCCTCCAAAAAATCCCGCCATTTCGTCGTCGGTCTAAACGACTATGTGGGACTGATAATTGATGCACCTCTTTACACGATTTCTACACAAAAACACGTAACTACCGGGTTAGGTACTGGCCACGGCTTGCCACACTTCCTTCACCACTTCATCAGTAGTCGTAATCCTCATACAATTGTTCTTACAAACGCCACTAATGAATCTCTCGCTACTTTTGGTTTAAATTAATCTCAGTTTCGTACAAGAGACAAGAGAATTCTTCAAATCTATGCATGCTTAAGGACTCCGATGAAGTTACACGTTTATTCACTTTCGGAATTTATTTCTTATCGTCCGAAATAGCGATAGCCCGGACTTCGTCGCTCGTTGATGTTCTATAAGCCATCACTTCAGACTAGCAACTTCTCATAATTTGTTGCCCAAAGTATTAAGCGTATTTTCTTCCTCATCTCTTTCAAATATATTAAATTAATTATTTTGAATTTGTTATATTACTGGGTAAGTCGTCTAAGTTGCCTTCAGATAGTCCGGAGTCGCTGTAGATATAAAAATAAAGTATTTTGCTGCTTGGTGAATACAAGTAATTTTACTATCTGAAGAACTAGTAAAGTTGTTACCCTTTTTTGCTTTAATTTAATTAAAATGTCTGTTTCCTTAGTGGCGTTCCAAAGCCCTTGGAAATAAAACTGAAGTGCTTTGACACATGGTTTTCTGTGAAATGTTTAGCAAAGAGATTCTGGACATGTTGTAAGCTCGGGCACAAAGTCACGACGACGATGTGATTGTTAGCGACGGAACGCAAACTCAGTTTGGACAAGGATGAGGAACGAAATCGGCAGTGTTCGTTTTGAAGAAAACATCTCGGCATTAGATATGATCAGTTCAGGGCAATAACTACTTGTCAGTACCTGGGAGAGGGGTGTAAACACCGCTCTTTCCAAACCTGAACCGACTGTTCTAATATCTGCTTTACCTCGAGCAGAAACTTCAATGATATTGTGGTAGTTTACTGTGTTACTGTCCGTGACAAAGACTCTATTCAGTTACAGAAATGCATATTTTTCCTCTCCATATACAGTTCAGACAGTGTAAGAGGTAGGAAAGTTATAAATTTATGTTGGTGACGAACGCAAGCAGCCACAAATACTTATAAAAAGCTTTACCTCGCGTCATTATCGGTTACGGACTATCGTGCCCATCTTCATGTGTCTTACTGGCCATTGCCAGCAGCATGCCGCCCGCTCGTGCGGTATGTTCCAGTGGACGTCGAAACCGGTAATGACGTTAAAATAAAGTTTCTTAAAATATTCGTGGCCGGCTGCCTCTTTGTCAACAGTCTTCATCGGCAAAATCCAGCATTGACAAAACAACGTTATGAATTATTAGTTTTATTCTCTTGCAGGACCAGAAACAGCTAGTTTATTAACAGCTGCAGTGAGTTCTGTTTAATTTAAAGACGGCATTTTGCTGTCCTGCATATCGCTTACTTAGAGATGTGTCGTCTGTTTGCTCATGTCACAAGTGTTGTGATACCCGGAAGTGTTGTTCCTGCCTTTTTTTTATATTTTTTAAAATTTGTAGAGCTACACAATCGCAGATTTGTCGTACGCTTTTAAGTGTTGTATAGCTTGTCCACCTCTATATATCTCTTACGTTCCTACATTTAAGACGTCTTGTAGCTGTACGCTTTAGTGTTTTTAATGTAACTGAATTATCGTAGTTAGTTTTCGTTCTATTTATTTCAGTATCTTTCCTGTATGCTTCTTGTTATGCGTGTGCCAGAAGTATGTATCATAATTAATAGCGAAATCAGACGCGGATGAAAGTCTAGAATAGCAGAAGACAAAACGTTAATAATGCGAATGAGTGGTTACGTGCCGACGTCGACTTCAGTACGGAATTACAAAAGTGTTTGAAATGTAAACTTTTCGATTAAGCCCTTATCTGATAGGGCTCAAATTCCACTCATGACGACTGACTGAGGAATATGATAGATGCATGATGATGAGACACTGGCACGTTTTGCTGCTGATTTCAGAGGACACCTGTCGCGCAGGTCGAGCAGGGCCTATCTTGGCATCCAAGGTTACCTGACCTCAGTCCTGTGGTTATTTGTGTCTGGTGTCATTTCAGAAGTGAATTGTACAGCACTACCGTCTATGTGGTTGACGAACTAGAGCAGCGAATTGTACGTACTAGTTGATATGGGAGTACTTGATACAATTCGCAACTCAATGCAGACACGAGTGCAGTATTACATCCAGATGCGAAGACAAGTGGAACATTTTTGTTAACATGTACAAGTGTAAAGTAAACAGCAATATGTAACTTACTGAAGTGGTCTTATGTTTCTTGTTGAGCTACGCCACTAGTGAAATCTGAATTCCATTAGATGGAGACGAAACTGGAAAATTTTTCAAATACCTTTGTGCTAACTGGGGCAATATTTCATAGTTAAGTTAGGGGTGGCCCCTAACAACATAGTCTCCGCCGCATCGTAAACACCTCGTTTCTAGACCCATGATTGCGTCTACTATCTAGTGTCGCAAGACGCATTTTATAGTTTCCACAACGAAACTCTGTGTAGAAATTTGGCACAAAATGCAAAGAGATTCTTGTTGTATGGAAAGTACAGCAGCGGTAAGACACAGTCAATAGTATCATTACGCTATAGCTATGACAATGTTACCCATGAAAGTGTCACTCAAGCCAAGTTAGTAAACACGGTTTGCCGAAATTCCTTGCCCAAATAAGACGAAGTAAATATTTCAGACTTCGACTCAGTAATAGCTATCCACATGAGTAACGTAGAAGTGGTTATCCTAAGTGTAGCGAAGCAGCTTAAACCGGTTAATAATGGCAAGTACCGCCGTGAACACTGCGTACGGTTAGGTTTCTTTTACAGTATGGTAATACAACAGCTTCATACTTAGCAATCGCTCGCTTATCGAACGATCCGTAACTAAAGACTGGAAAGTTGCATAAGTCACACTTATACTCAAGAAAGGAAGCAGGAGAAATCCGCTGAATTATAGACCCTATCACTGACGTCGATTTGCAGTAGATTTTTGGAACACATACTGTTAATGAATTAGCTCGAACAAAACGATTTATTAACGAATAATCAGCACTGGTAGAGGAAATGTTGTTCTGGTGAAAGACAAGTAGCTCCTTATTAACACGAAAAAATGAGTGCCATCAACAGAGGATCTCAGATTGATTCCACATTTCTAGATTTCCAGAAGGCTTTCGACACCGTTCCTCACAAGCGTCTTCTAATCAAATTGCGTGCCTATGGAATATCGTGTCAGTTGTACGACTGGATTCGTGATTTCCTGTTAGAAAGACCACAGTTCGTAGTAACTGACAGAAATTCATCACGGAAAGCAGGAAAGATGTCTGGCGTTCCCCAGCAAAGTGTTTGTTGTTTCCAATCTTATATATATAAATGACAGGAGACAATGTGGGCAGAAATCTTGGAGATTGTTGTGATTTACCTTCTATAAAGGCATCAGAAAATCAGAATCAGAATTGCAAAATTATGTAGACGAGGTATCTGTATGGTACGAAGAGCGGCAATTGACTGCAAATAATGAAAAGTATCAGGTCATGCACGTGTAAAAATGAATCCGTTAAATTTCGGTTACACGATAACTGGCGAAAATCTAAAGGCCGTCAGTTCAACTAAATACTTAGCGATAACAGTAATAAACAATAAGAACGATCACATAGACCATGTTGTGGAGAAGGCGAACTAGAGTCTACGTTTTATTGCCAGAACCCTCAGAAGATGCAACATATCTACCACGCTTGTCCGTCCTGTGCGGTATGGGACACTTCTCAGATAAGACTGATGGAGGACGAAGAAGTTGGAAGAAAGATAACTTTTTTTTGTGACAAAATGGGGAAATAGTGTCACAGACATATTACTCGTGTTGCAGCCGCTTTCTCCTCCGAGTGCAAAAGCTGGGATAAATGAGAGAAATGAGAGCTCGCACAGAAAGACTTAAGTGTTCGTTTTTCCCGGGCGGTTTTGGAGAGTGGAACAGTAGACAAATACTTGAAGTTGGTTCGATGAACCCTCTGCTAGGCACTTCAGTGCGAATTTCAGAGTAGTCATGTAGATGTAAGAGTAAATTAGAGTACTTATGTGTGGGAAGGGGGGAGGGGATGCTGGAAGGAAAGGAGGAGGGGAAATGTTTTGATCCGGGGAGGGATTTTTTTGGGTAGGTTGGAGGGTGTGTGTGTGGGGGGGGGGGGGGATGCGTAGATGAACGGGGTGCAGTGAAGGGAGAGTGCAGATGTAGGAGTAGGGAGGGCAAGAGAAGGGGGGGGGGGGACAGAGCGGGGGGGAGAGACAGAGAAACAGAGGTAGAGGGAGAAGACACCTTACCTTCCACCTAACTGTTTCTCTGATGCAGGTATTCAGTGAGAGAGGGTGGGGGTGAGGGGGGGGGGAAGAAAAAGAGAAGCAATATTTATACAGCGACTAGTGAAACCAGGACTACACAAAGGAAGAAGTAAATGTAAATTATAGCGTTTTCAACCACCTGTGTAGCTTATAGCCGAGAATCGCTGATCGTCACAGTGCGAAACTGAGGTGAAAACCGAGCGTCGTCCCCTCCGTTTAACAGCCCTAGATGGGACTGGATGAGTGGGAGATTGTGAGGCTGGATGTAGAACTGCCGGAAGGAGGGAAAGAGGCGGCCCTCCGGTAGAAACAAACGCGTCGCCGGCAGGCGCTGAGGCCGCGGCCGCAGGGCGATCTGCATAGTCGTCCGACCACTCCTCTCACTGTCGGAGGCTACCGGCTTGGTGACAGCAGCCACGACGTATGTTGGGCGCGCGGCCACAGCGGTCGGTCCACCGAGCTAACGCCACGATTCCGCGGCGCCCGGTTCACGAGCTGCATCGTGCAATTCTGGGGTGATCGCTCCAGTCACAGAGATTTGTTTGTAACGTATCTGAGACGCTTATGTGGGTTTCCGTCTGCCTCTTGTCTAACAACATCTCTGGAAGCTGCAGAGCGGCATTTTAATCATCAGCTGTACGAATTTTATTCTTCATTCTTAACCAGTTTAGATCGTGTCCACCGTCATCACAGGAAGAAAAAGCACTACGTCTGCTGGAAAATCAATTCATTTTTCCTTTAGATGAACTGAAAGTCTTTTCAGTTACACGATCTCTACGAAACGGTGACCCTTTAACAGCGCACGGTGCACTCGCTCCGGAACATACAGCACGCTTTCTGCGACACAGCAGATTCTCCCACATTAAGATTCTGGGGCACCTTGACTGGATGTCCCTGACATACTCTTGGCGGGTCGATCTGATCGAGCCGAAGAAGATCATTACCGAATTTTGTACACGAATTACCGTGCAATTGACTGTATTCGTCGTCGAGCGAATTCTAGTAAGCACTACCCCTCTTATTCGAACTTCAACACCCTCATTTTCTCAGCTTATGTATATTATTTAAGTCGCCCATCATCGGCGTTTACCAACCTTGTTTGATGACAACCGTTGAGGGGTCACTCGTTTTTCATGTTCATTTGGAACGTCGTAATTCTCATCGAGCACGAAGTGTTTACTTAAATGTACCTGAAGCTGCACCTATAAGTTTCGAAACAAGTCTTTGAAGGGACTACAATAAACTGCTAATGCGGTCATATGGACTTTCATTCATTTTAATTCTAACTCGCTAATAACACCCTACGTAATTTGAAGGTGGAGAGGGGAGAATGGAAAGGAAAAGGAAGGAACTAACGATATCGGCTGCATCTGGACTTTCTGCGCAAGCAGCGGCGACTAGTGAAAATGTGTAGCGGGCCGGGACTCGAACCGCAGACCTCTTGCTTACTAGGCAGCTGCGTTAGCCACTGCGCCATCCGGACACAGGCCGACCCAGACTCTCACCTACCACCACCGTCCACGTCCTCCACGCTCGCTTGTTTTAGGTTCCCGCCGGAGGTTGACCGTTCAGGTTGTGGAGTCATTGACTATCGAGGCGAATCAGTTATGCGTTCGTACAATAACTCCTTGCCTAATATTATGGTCTTCTTTATTCGCGTCAGAGGTACACTAAAATGAAGACATATACAATACATACAAAGAAAACTATACAGTATTCACCCAGAATAGGGAAACTTTGACAGCATTGGATGCTGCAGACGTTAATTTCTTCATGCTACAGCTGGTTGGGCATGAGTTACATTTGAAGAGATGCCGGGTTGTCTGCAATTCACCGGATTCGTACAGTGTTGTGTTGGCAGTTGGAAGTTCCATTTAAGGAGATTGTCCCTCGATCTTGCGACTTCGGTCCGTAGTCTGTTCAAGGACTTCCAGATGACCCGCTTCTCCGTGTGTCCAGGCGGCAGGGATTCTTGTGGTGTCATCCAGTTTGACAGGCGTTGACGTCTTTCTTTCCACTTGGTGAGTCGGGTAGCCGCAGCTGATCCTTCTAAGGCCTGTGAAGTTGTTAGGAAACTCTTCCTGAACTTCAGTCTTGGCTTGGCAGGTTGATGTCCAAAGAGTGGATGTGAGGTCACTGTATTTGATATATGCCTCTCGATGTTAGTGGCGACCTCTCTTCTGATGTCACATGGAGCAATCCAAGCAAGACACTGAACTTTGTCCGTGGAGGTTTGCCTTAGGCAGCCTGTAACAATCCTACAGCTGTCATTTAAGGCTACATCAACCTGATTTGCATGTACTGAATTGTACCACACTGGGCTAGCATGCTCTCCTGCATAAGGCAAGAGCTGTTGTTCTTAATGTTTGTGTGTCAGTTTCCGAAGAAGGCAGTTTCTGGAGGATAGTTTCTGCTTCAGCTTCAGACAATGTTCCTTGTAGGTCAGTGTACGGTCTAGAATATTATGGTATGAAAGTTCAAATTCTGTTAGTCATCTTTACAAAACCGTACGTAATACACCATCACACTAAACGGTATAAAAATCATCTTTACAAAACCGTACGTAATACACCATCACACTAAACGGTATAAAAGTGGTGTCACACTAACTCACAACTGAGCATCAAAGAAATAGCGTGAACATTGATCTCAGTTAAGTAGAGGACATCAATGAACACATACCTATATGCGATACGACCGAAACTGCTAAAGAATAATTCGTATTGCTGATTGGTAAAATGCAATTCTTCAAGTTCTTGACAGATAGAGGAAGTCACCTCACCAAAATATTAATCTCTGGAAATGTTCACATTTTCCTTTCTATTGGCAGAGAACATCGGTGACCACATTACTTTTATTTGATGAAACTAGAGGCTTTCTTCAGCCCCCTTCGTATCGCTGCCGTAAGGATCGTCAATACTAGATTAGACTAGTTACAAGTCGCACGGGGGCATTTATGCCGAACGCCGCTGGAACGGGAAGAAATCATAATATATGGTACAGTGCAAAGAACCCAGTGTCACGCGCTTCACAGTGGTTTGCAGAGGGTATAAGGAGATTTAGATAGGCAAAATTAGAAAGAATTATAGCTAACACCAATCGTAAAAGACATAAGAACTGTTTTCTGAACATTGCAACAACATTAAATTTTTTAAAGATTTTACGTTTGTCCTGACGCATCCATCAGCGAATAAATAATTATGAGCGACTGATAATGACTGGCACGTTGAAACCTTTTTAGCCTTTAAACAATTTATGTAACCATTTGACTGAAATAAAATTTATGCGTATGCCAATAAGTGGTATGAGCCATCGAACTACAATTACCGGTTGGTGCTTGGAAGGAAACAACCACAGATCTACTAGCAATGCGTTTCATAGGGAAAGTTTATGTACTAAACGGGATAATGCGAGAAAAATTAAGCTTAGTACTTGAAAAAGGAGGGCGTAATTGATGAGTATTATTTCTAACCAGTAAACCACCCCCCTCCCCCCCTCCCACCATCGATCGTCTAAAGAATCGAACTGTCATGTATAAAAGAGCTTCAAACGTCTGATTACGTTACAGATTAGTGAATGCGTTAAATATTCGACATTAAGCATGTAAGCAAGAAAAAGTTTAGGTAAGGTTTGAAATTATGTTTAAAGCTTTTTGCAAGTCGCTAAGTGGCTTCATTATCAAATACCGCTCGAATATAATCAGGGTACATAACTTTTTGTTCAATTATCTTGATGGCAAAGTTTTTTGAACAGCATTGGCGGTTTTGTCTATGCAATAGCTATCTTCAGGCTCTACGACAGACGTAGAATAAAATTCATTACTAGCTACGGTATTAAGAGATTAAAAGCAAAGGACAGAAATTACAATAAAAACACACATGAACGCATATCGCGATTATATTATAATTTCTGTCCTGTACTGTAGTTGCTATAACGTACTTTCGTTTACTTCTGTCGTAGATTCTGAAGTCGGCTAATGCATACCCGAAACCAGTAATTCTGTTCAAAAAACTTTCCGATCAAGACTAGTAAATAAAAAGATTATGATGATTTGCGCGGATTACATCTATTAACGAGTTGATTACGTCAGCATTATCATTTTTAAGTAATTGTATGAAATATTGAAAATAACATTTTTGTTGCCCTTGGAAGCCATTAGATAGTCTACCTGCAACTGGTAACGTGCGCCATTTGGTAGGACAGATAAGAAAAGCAAGGGTACCAAAGACACTAAACATCAGTAGCAGTAAATCCTTCCAGAGCCTGAGGATCTGGAATTTAGGCCTTCTTGTTGAAGCCTTATTTTGTGAACTCCAGTTCCAGCTGCATTGTAAGTAAGGAACTGTGTGTGGTCCTGTCAGCGCTGAAACCATTCTCACAAGAACGTAGTCTCTCGCTGCCATTGTCAATTAAGTTAAAAGTTCTTGGGTTTTGCTATCGCTCCGTTTCTTCCAGAATGTTGGGATCCAACGTTTCGGTGTTCTTGCTGAGATATTTTTCTGGGAAAACCGGATGTTTTGTGTCATTCTTTAAATTACCGTAAAAAGTCTGACGCATTATTAAATAATCAGTCTGTAACTCATAGTATAGTAAAAATTTGTGTTGAACAGAGGGTGGAGACCAGTGACTTTCATCTACAACTACATCTACACGATTACTCTCCAATTCACAATTAATTGCTTCGCAGAGGGTTCATTGAACCACTTACAAGCTATTTCTCTATCTTTCCACACCCGAAGAACGCGTGGGAAAAACGAACACTTAAAATCTTTCCGTGCGAGCTCTGATTTCTCTTATTTTTTTATGATGATCATTTCTCCCTATGTGGGTGGATTTCAACAAAATATTTTCACACTCCGACGTGAAGGTTGGTGACCGAAATTTTACGAGAAAATGCTGCCGAAACGAAAAACACCTTTGTTTTAATGACAACTGCCACAAGTCGCAGTTCATATCCGTGGCACTCTCTCCCCGATTTCACGATAATACAAAACGAGCTGCCCTTCTTTGGAATTTTTCGATGTCCTCCGTCAATCCTATCTGATACGGATCGCACACTGCACAGCAATATTCCAGAAGTGGGCGCACAAGCGTAGTGTAAGCAGTCACTTTAGTAGGTCTGTTCCATTTCCTAAGTGTTCTGCAAATAAATCGCAGTCCTTTGCTTTTCCCCAAAACATTATCTGTGTGTTCGTTACAATTTAAGTTATTCGTAATTGTAATCTCTTAAGTATTTAGTGGAACTGACAGTCTGACAGTCTGTGATTTATCGTGTAACTGAAATTTAACGGATTTCTTTTAGTAGCCATGGGGATGACTTCGCAGATTTTAATATTTAAGAGTCAGTTGCCACTTTGCTACCTTAGATTTGAAATGAGCTTCAAAGTAGTAGTTTATGCAGGTGATGGCATGTCTATCACTTGCATGTTAAATGAATAAGTTATTAGGAAAACCCAGAGACAGAATTTGGTTATATTCAGTTCAGCTGTCCCACGAGCGGAAATTTTAAGGTTTACGAGTACCATCATTTGATGTCACTCTTCTCAGTGGAAAGCGTTATTTGGCTAATTTTTGATTAGGTTCTGGACTATGTGGGAACAGTACGGCCAGGATATAAAGAAAAAGAGAGAGATAGAGAGGTTGTTAACGCAAGAGAAAGCCGCTGCAGACACGAACGACGGCAGTTCTAAACGGAAAATAATCAGTATAACGACACTTTAATAGCGGCAGCGTTTGAAATACGCTCGGAGACCGTCGTCGCACTAGGCGAGAGGTCCAGCAGTAGGCAAGAGGCAGCATGCAAAGGCCCCCTCATTACGCTTTAATTGTGAACACGGAACCGAGGGCGTCTCTTTCCCACTCGGGGCAGAAGCCGGGAGCGCACTTCACCTATTACGCACTCGATGCTATCGTGGTGGCCGACCTTATTATTTCGTGCGCGCCCGATCAAAACATGAGCGGCGCCGCGCAACGCGATGCTCGTCAAATTACCTGACAATAATTTCGAGGGCAACTTGTTATTATTAACGACGGCCAGTTGAGGGGAGGGGAGGGTGGGGGGGGGGGAGCAAGCGGTGTATGTAAAAAGTCGCCGTCCGTCCGTCGCCTGCTTCCACGCGAGTCGAGTGTCGGGGACCGCCGGTGGCTGGGTGGGAGGCAGTGCGCGTGCGCACGCGATCGCTACCCGCCGCACTATAATAATGCCGCTAATTGCGCCTCCAGTGCGTGCGCATGAACCGCGGCCCTCCTCTTTTTGTTACGGGAATTTCAGCTCGCCGCCTCTTTCGTGCCAGACTTGTGAGGTGGCCCCTCCAGCTGCTCCCGTCTTACACAAAATAAGACTACCGTTTTTTAACGAATTCATTTGCGGTCGCATCGTAACGGACTGTTAATTACCATAAGCGCCCGGCCTTAGTTGTGGGGGTCGGATTGGTGCCGATACCTGAAAAAAAAAAAAAAAGAAATTCCCTTTCTGTCACAGATTAAAGACACAGTATACGTAGTAATGGCCCAATTCTATTTAATTACCACGTACCCTTATGGATTTTCAACTACAGGTTGCATTCAGACTCAGAGAAAAGCGGCACATAGAACGGTAGGTTAATCGTTTCCCTTTATCGAAAGGAATTATTACAGACGGGGAACAACTGGCATACACTGGAACAAAGGAACGCTTCACGTCTCGCCTTACGTCAGCGGCCGGTCGCGAAAGGAGAAAAAGAAAAGTAGCGTTTCACATGATCTGCAGCTGTCAACCACAGAACGTCTCGACTCGCCGCCTGGCCGCCTGGATCTGTTCACGGCAGGCTTCTTCTGTGCCAGCATCTCTGGGCGTGGGCTCGTGTTGCCTTCGGAACGGCTCAGACATACATTTACTCACTCTAGCAGAATCCTCTACACAACGCAAGTTGCAAGAACGAAAATTCATTGCGTTACGAAAGACCTCTGTTTATATGAAGAAACGGGCGAAAGAAAACTTTTGTGGCTATACGTAATCGGGCATTTTGGTTCTCCGAGTATGGAAGGACACGAAGAACGAGCTGAGGTGAGAGAGGATTAAGCATCAAGATACGGAACTGGAAAATTAGTATATAATTCCGTTGAAAGGATTCAATGTGCTTAAGAAATATGCAGTTTCGTTAGCTACATCTAGTAGTCACATATGAAAGTACAGTACAAGAGAGTTTAATGCACCGGCTAAATGTTCAGTCCGAGAGGAGTCGCTGCGTTGTTGGGAACGGTGTTCTGGACAGCATATTGTGTAGAGTTGGCACAGAGCATGCGACACGTAGGGACATAGGATAACCGAACAAATCAATCTGGGTGACATTATGTGTGGCCGGATCTGTCGCAGATTACAGGCTGCCAGTAAACTGCCGTTTCTTAAAAGAATCTAACTTCTATGTACGAGGGTGAGTCAAATGAAAACCTTAAATATTTTTTAAAATATTATTTATTGTGTAGAAGTGGTACAAAGCTGTATCACTTTTCAACATAATCTCCCTCACACTCAATGCAAGTCCTCCAGCGCTTGTAAAGTGCATAAATTCCTTTAGAAAAAAAATCTTTTCGTAGTCCGCGCAACCACTTATGCACCGCGTGTCGTACCTCTTCATCAGAACGGAACTTCTTTCCTCCCATTGCGTCTTTGAGTGGTCCGAACATATCGAAAATCATTTGGGGCAAGGGCTGGTGAGTGTGGTGGATGAGGAAGACACATAAATGCAGGTCTGTGATTGTTGCACGGACAGTCTGGGGCCTTGCATTGTCATGTTGCAAAAGGACACCTGCTGACAGCAATCCACGTCGCTTTGATTTGATTGCAGGCCGCAGATGATCTGTGTATGATGCACTGGTGACAGTGGTCCCTCTAGGCATGTAATGCTCCAAAATGACGCCTTTTTCGTCCCAAAAGAGAGTCATCATAGCCTTCCCTGTTGATGGTTCTGTTCGAAACTTCTTTGGATTTGGTGATGAGGAATGGCGCCATTCGTTGCTCGCTCTCTTCGTTTCCGGTTAATGGAAGTGAACCCAGGTTTCGTCCCCAGTAACGATAGATGAACATCAACAAAAGCAAAACGAGGATAATGGAATGTTGTCAAATTAAATCGAGTGATTCTGAGGGGATTAGATTAGGAAGTGAGACACTTAAAGTAGTAAAGGAGTTCTGCTATTTAGGGAGTAAAATAACTGATGATGGTCGAAGTAGAGAGGATATAAAATGTAGACTGGCAATGGCAAGGAAATCGTTTCTGAAGAAGAGAAATTTGTTAACATCGAGTATAGATTTAAGTGTCAGGAAGTCTTTTCTGAAAGTATTTGTATGGAGTGTAGCCATGTATGGAAGTGAAACACGGACGATAACCAGTTTGGACAAGAAGAGAATAGAAGCTTTCGAAATGTGGTGCTACAGAAGAATGCTGAAGAGAAGGTGGGTAGATCACGTAACTAATGAGGAGGTATTGAATAGGATTGGAGAGAAGAGAAGTTTGTGGCACAACTTGACTAGAAGGGATCGGTTGGTAGGACATGTTTTGAGGCATCAAGGGATCACAAATTTAGCATTGGAGGTCAGCGTGGAGGGTAAAAACCGTAGAGGGAGACCAAGAGATCAATACACTAAGCAGATTCAGAAGGATGTAGGTTGCAGTAGGTACTGGGAGATGAAGAAGCTTGCACAGGATAGAGTAGCATGGAGAGCTGCATCAAACCAGTCTCAGGACTGAAGACCACAACAACAACAACGATTCTTGCAAGGAAGCCATCACCTTCTCGTTCAAAGCGCCGAAGAAGTTCTTCACAAGCATCAACAAGTCGTTCTCTCATTTCAGGAGTCAGCTGTCGTGGCACCCATCTTGCAGACACTTTGTGAAACTTGAGCACATCATGCACAATGCGGAGTGCTGACGGATGACTAATCTGTAAACATGCTGTAATGTCATTCAGTGTCACTCGGCGGTTTTCCTTCACTATGGCTTCAACAGCTGCAATGTTCTATGGAGTCACAACCCGTTGTACCTGACCTGGACGAGGAGCATCTTCCACTGAAGTCACACCATTTGCGAACTTCCTACTCCATTTGCAGACTTGCTGCTGTGACAAACATGCGTCATCATACTGAATCTTCGTTCATCGATGAATTTCAATAGGTTTCACACCTTCACTACACAAAAACCGAATAACAGAACGCTGTTCTTCCCTGGTGCAAGTCGCACGGTATGTGTGCATCTGCACTATGCTGCCACCTACGGGCCATTCTGCACGCTGTTTGTAGCACGCTTACCAACTTACAGGATAACGGCGTGAAATTTCGATTTGTTACTACAAATTTAAGATTTTCATTTGACTCACCCTCGTATAAAACAGCTATAAACTTCTGATTACTTTGCAAATGATTTAGTGTCGTAAGTATCTGACTTTAAGCGTGTAAGGGAGAAAAAGTTTACAAAAAACTGAAATTACGAGAAGCGTTCAGTGAGTTATGCAATAAATTTTTTCTCGCAGTTTCGGTTGAAAAATGCGGAATTTGTTGTGCGAAATCGTGGGATGTTCCCTTCTCAGCCCCTATAATTTCATGAAGTTGCGACAGGCGACGGCGCTGTACGTAGCCTTCAGAATGGCATCTGTCATCACAGATATTCATAGGCGCTTGTAGAATATCTACGGAGACTTGGCAGTTAACAAAAGTACGGTGAACCGTTGGACGAGGCGACTGTCATGATCGCAACAAGGTCGCTTTAACCTGTCCGATATCCCGCTTGCCGATCGGCCGCACACAGTTGTGAATTCTGCAGTGTTGGCACCTGCGGATAATCCAATTCAAGGTGATCGACGGATCAGTATCAAGGACCTCGCTGCTCAACTAGCCGTCTCTGTTGGTAGTGCTGACACACTCGTCCACCAGTTGGGGTACTGAAAGATACAGCCCGAGTATCCTAGCTTTCAACTTCCGTCTGTTTGGTCCGATGGAAGATGCACTCCGCAGGAAGCAGGGCGAGGCTGTTGGGGAGGTTCTCGATGCAGCAAGATGTTGGCTCCGACGTGGACCAGCGGAGCGGTAGCATGCTGGCACACAGGTCCTCACAATGAGGTGGCCTGAGACCGCTGCACTGAACGGAGATTTAGGGTTTTGTGGTCAAAAGAGTGGGGGATAATATCGCGTATTAGTGTCCAGAATAAAACCAACTTGCTTTCAGAAAAAAGATATTTTGCATTACTTATTGAACACTCCTTGTACGCTTAAAAGTTTGTTGGGATTGCTAAGCGCTCTCATTATGGAATAATGGATAAGTATAGCGTGGATAATTTGCACCCAGTTTTAAATAAAAGGTGGTTTTTCTCGCATCTCAATGTTTATAACGTAAAAAAAAAATGGAAATGCGCGTATGACATCGTTGGCCGGGAGACCCTATTCGGGGAAGTTCGGCCGCCAAGTACAAGTCTTATTTCATTGGACGCCACACTGGGCGACTTGCGCACTGGTGATGAGGATGAAATGATGATGATGATGATGACAACACAACACCCAGTCCACGAGCGGAGAAAATCTCCAGCCCCCCCGGGAATCGAAACCGGGCCCGCTTGCGAGGGAGGCCAGCACGTTACCACCCAGCTAAGCAGGCGCACTTTATAACGCAATATCTCTTCAACTAATTGTCGTACAATGTCATCGTTTTGCTGGTTATGTTCAGCGGTGTATATGGATATTGTCAGTAGTAAAGAAGTAATAAATTAAAACGTCATGCCAGATGCGGCAGTTTTATTGTATGAACAGCGAAAATATAGTAGCGTATGAACTTGTTTCCCTTCGCCATTTTCTGAGGGGTGTTAACAAGAAAAAGTCTTGCAAAGGTTTGAAATTATGTATAAATTTTGTTGTTAGTCACTAACTTCTTTCACTCTCAAATAATAGACGAATACAGTCTCGGTAACTACGCGCGGTGACTTATGCTGCGTTAAGACGTACAGGGTGTCTCTCCTAAGATCTTCAGGTGCTTTTTCTATGGTGTTTCAGCAGATATTTACAGTTTCTTTTTTTTTTAATATTTACCTGGTGTCAGCCCAAACAAGTATGTCCATCACGTCTTTCATGCGACGTCCGGTGTGGACGGAAAGCGTCGGTTTGTTTCCCGTTACGAACAAAATTATCTCCAAAGCGGAATTTTATTTGCCCGTTCGATAGAGCGATCACAGATTAGTCTAGTGCGATATTCATGTTATCATACGTATTAAGAGGGACAGCAAAACGGCAAGAATGAACAGTTACTCGTGCAGCGACTGGCCAGCACTGCTACCCCACAACGGCAGCCGTAAACATCTTGTAACGCCGGAAATGCATATCCGCCTATTTCCATCTATTGTACTATACATTTTTTCCTTATTTAGTTACCTGTCGATATGACGTTTCGGTGTCTTTATACACTCCTGGAAATGGAAAAAAGAACACATTGACACCGGTGTGTCAGACCCACCATACTTGCTCCGGACACTGCGAGAGGGCTGTACAAGCAATGATCACACGCACGGCACAGCGGACACACCAGGAACCGCGTTGTTGGCCGTCGAATGGCGCTAGCTGCGCAGCATTTGTGCACCGCCGCCGTCAGTGTCAGCCAGTTTGCCGTGGCATACGGAGCTCCATCGCAGTCTTTAACACTGGTAGCATGCCGCGACAGCGTGGACGTGAACCGTATGTGCAGTTGACGGACTTTGAGCGAGGGCGTATAGTGGGCATGCGGGAGGCCGGGTGGACGTACCGCCGAATTGCTCAACACGTGGGGCGTGAGGTCTCCACAGTACATCGATGTTGTCGCCAGTGGTCGGCGGAAGGTGCACGTGCCCGTCGACCTGGGACCGGACCGCAGCGACGCACGGATGTACGCCAAGACCGTAGGATCCTACGCAGTGCCGTAGGGGACAGCACCGCCACTTCCCAGCAAATTAAGGACACTGTTGCTCCTGGGGTTTCGGCGAGGACCATTCACAACCGTCTCCATGAAGCTGGGCTACGGTCCCGCACACCGTTAGGCCGTCTTCCGCTCACGCCCCAACATCGTGCAGCCCGCCTCCAGTGGTGTCGCGACAGGCGTGAATGGAGGGACGAATGGAGACGTGTCGTCTTCAGCGATGAGGGTCGCTTCTGCCTTGGTGCCAATGATGGTCGTATGCGTGTTTGGCGCCGTGCAGGTGAGCGCCACAATCAGGACTGCATACGACCGAGGCACACAGGGCCAACACCCGGCATCATGGTGTGGGGAGCGATCTCCTACACTGGCCGTACACCACTGGTGATCGTCGAGGGGACACTGAATAGTGCACGGTAAATCCAAACCGTCATCGAACCCATCGTTCTACCATTCCTAGACCGGCAAGGGAACTTGCTGTTCCAACAGGACAATGCACGTCCGCATGTATCCCGTGCCAGCCAACGTGCTCTAGAAGGTGTAAGTCAACTACCCTGGCCAGCAAGATCTCCGGATCTGTCCCCCATTGAGCATGTTTGGGACTGGATGAAGCGTCGTCTCACGCGGTCTGCACGTCCAGCACGAACGCTGGTCCAACTGAGGCGCCAGGTGGAAATGGTATGGCAAGCCGTTCCACAGGACTACATCCAGCATCTCTACGATCGTCTCCATGGGAGAATAGCAGCCTGCATTGCTGCGAAAGGTGGATATACACTGTACTAGTGCCGACATTGTGCATGCTCTGTTGCCTGTGTCTATGTGCCTGTGGTTCTGTCAGTGTGATCATGTGATGTATCTGACCCCAGGAATGTGTCAATAAAGTTTCCCCTTCCTGGGACAATGAATTCACGGTGTTCTTATTTCAATTTCCAGGAGTGTATATTGTAACTGTCTTACATCGATAGGTCGTGTGCAGAACCAAAGTGTTTAGGATCTTTGGTAGTGTGAACTCTGCTGCGTGGAGCGCGGGCAGAGCAGAGTCTGGCTGGAGTAGGACAGGTGGAGCAGGTGTGTTGTGTGACGCTCCCGCGAGTTGCCGCGCTTTCGGGGTTTGGCAGCATGTAATTGCGCTCGACTTGCTATGATAGTTTCTGGCACGGTGTCACGGACGGGAAACATTAGCTGGCACACATCAAGAGCCCGTTTCGCCTGGTGACCGTGTCGAGAAGAAGGCGCGCCAACATCCAGATTCTGCAACAGCGACGGCCGACAATGAGTGACTGTCGCCACCTCCTCGATCGACGGCTTCAAACCTTCAATCAACCAACAAGGAAGACTAAAAGCACGTAAAGTTTCAGAACTGTATGGCAGACCTCAGCTTTTCAAACTGTTCGATTTGCATCACAAAAATACAGCAACTTAGCATGAACCTTTGTTGCTCATTGTCCCAATTGCATTACCAAGCAGGGTCCCTTCCTTTTCCAAAATGAACCCGAGTGTCGTTGAAATTCAGACGCCAGCATTAAAGTAATATCATTCCATTTCACTGCTTTAATTTCAAAGTTCAGTTAAGGTATTCATAGCTGGCTACAAAAACAAACAGAACTATATTTAGATTACACAAGCACAAATTAAGAGTGCGAGTTTTGTTACCATATTTTAGCTTACCTGTGACTGCAGCTCAGCTTGGTTCGTACTAAATTTTACTATTGTTAATTGTTCAAAATCATTTAATTCAAGTTCAAAGTTAAATCTACTATTTGTCAACTGCGTAGATTCAAGTTGCTTTTGAGATGATTGTTGAGGTAGCCAAAGACTAACCTTATTTTATTTTATTTCGTAGTGCCTCAGGAACAAAGTTCACTATTAATTTCAATCATTAAATTAACTTTCCGGCTTTATTAATTCTTTTGCTAAATTAAGTCAGAGTGCAGCGAAATTTATTACTTCTGACAAACATTCAGTTTTCACACAGCACGTGGCAACCTTCAGTTGCCACGCTTTTAGTGCTAATTATATGTGCATTAATCTTTCATTTTCAGTTATTATAGTAGTTGTCCATAGGACTGGCGACCGTAATTTGCCCCAAATCTCAAATATCTAATTAACGCAAATTAATTGTTAACGTAACGACTGCACATTTACTTTCTTTATTAACTTTACCCTTTTTTCAAAATTAATTTCCACCAATTTCATTTGCATTTTTCCTTTCATTTAGATGTAACCCTTTCCTCCCTCTTTACCGTCAGATTAACTTCGGTGACGATTGCTTTTCCCAAATTTCCATTAGGTACACGCGGTTTAAGTTTTCACTGTCACTAAGGTCGATAAGTGAGGGGAGGTTACACCCTGCCAGGGCACTGCTGTCGCTGTCGGAACTCTGGTTGTTTTTCTCGTTTTACTGTTGCTGTTATAATGTTCTGATAACACGGATATCGAACAAGACTAGTCCGGGACTGTCTATCGAACGGGCAACTAAAATTCCGCTTTAAAGATCATTTTGTTCTTAACGGGAAACAAACCGACGATATCCGTCCACAGTGGGAATTTCAGGAGAGATGTGATGAGCAGTATCTCCTTGCGCTGACTCCAGCTGCACGTTGGAAAACCGAAATTGTAAAAATCAGCCCACACACCGGGGGAAAGGCACCTGAAGAGTCCTAGGACAGCCGGCCGGGGTGGCCGAGCGGTTCTACGAGCTACAATTTGGAAGCGCGCGACCGCTGCGGTCGCAGGTTCGAATCCTGCCTCGGGCATGGATGTGTGTGATGTCCTTACGTTAGTTAGGTTTAAGTAGTTCTAAGTTCTAGGGGACTGATGACCTCAGAAGTTAAGTCCCATAGTGCTCAGAGCCATTTGAACTCTCTGGCAACTGCTGAAAAGAACCAATTTCTAACAGGTCACAGGAAAATATTGCGAATGGTGATTTGAAAACTGTTATTTTCAAAGTAAATTTCCTTTTACGCAAGGTGAACTATGTGTGAGAATTTACGATGAATTTCTTAAATCACAGAGCGTTTGACTCTCATTCAAAAATCAACTCTTTGAAGACGACCATCTAGAACAATTTCGAGCCCAGAAGACCAGACATTTACGTCGTTATTAAAAATTGTACTGGCACATTTGTGTGATGTATCTTAAAGTGTAACACGCGCAAAATGATCAGCATTATATGTGGAAGCTTACCTTCTCTTGCAGCTTGTTAATCTTCGAGACCAATATTGTTTGTGAAAGCTTTGTTTTTCTTCTAGAAAAACTATGTATATTAATTTAAACCATTAACTTTTCTTTTTGTGTGTTCGCGCTACCATCTGGTGAGGAAGATGCATGGGACAGGTGAAATTCCCTCAGACTTCAAGAAGAATATAATAATTCCAATCCCTGTTGGCAGATGTGAAAATTACCGAACTATCAATTTTATAAGTCACAGCTCTAAATACTAACGCCCATTCTTTACAGACGAATGGAAAAACTGGTAGAAGCCGACCTCGGGGAAGATCAGTTTGGATTCCGTAGAAATATGGGAACACGTGAGGCAATATTGACCCTACGACTTACTTTGAAGAAAGATTAAGAAAAGGCCAACCTACGTTTCTAGCATTTGTAGGCTTAGAGAAAGCTTTTGACAATGTTGACTGGAATACACTCTTTCAAATTCTGAAGGTGGCAGGGGTAAAATACAGGGAGCGAAAGGCTATTTACAATTTGTACAGAAACCAGATGGCAGTTATAAGAGTCGACGGGCATGAAAGGGAAGCAGTGGTTGGGAAAGGAGTGAGACAGGGTTGTAGCCTCTCCCCGATGTTATTCAATCTGTATATTGAGCAAGCAGTAAAGGAAACAAAAGAAAAATTCGGAGTAGGTATTAAAATCCATGGAGAAGAAATAAAACCTTTGAGGTTCGCCGATGACATTGTAATTCTGTCAGAGACAGCAATGGACTTGGAAGAGCAGCTGAACGGAATGGACAGTGTCTTGAATGGAGGATATAAGATGAACATCAACAAAAGGAAAACAAGGATAATGGAATGTAGTCGAATTAAGTGGCCGGCCGAAGTGGCCGTGCGGTTAAAGGCGCTGCAGTCTGAAACCGCAAGACCGCTACGGTCGCAGGTTCGAATCCTGCCTCGGGCATGGATGTTTGTGATGTCCTTAGGTTAGTTAGGTTTAACTAGTTCTAAGTTCTAGGGGACTAATGACCTCAGCAGTTGAGTCCCATAGTGCTCAGAGCCATTTGAACCATTCGAATTAAGTCGGCTGATGCTGAGGGAATTAGATTAGGAAATGAGACACTTAAAGTAGTAAAGGAGTTTTGCAATTTGGGGAGCAAATAACTGATGATGGTCGAAGAAGAGAGGATATAAAATGTAGATTGGCAATGGCAGGGAAAGCGTTTCTGAAGAAGAGAAATTTGTTAACATCGAGTATAGATTTAAGTGTCAGGAAGTCGTTTCTGAAAGTATTTGTATGGAGCGTAGCCATGTATGGAAGAGAAACATGGACGATAAATAGTTTGGACAAGAAGAGAATAGAAGCTTCTGAGATGTGGTGCTACGGAAGAATGGTGAAGATTAGATGGGTAGATCACATAAGTAATGAGGAGGTACTGAATAGAATTGGAGAGAAGAGAAGTTTGTGGTACAACTTGACTAGAAGAAGGTACCGGTTGGTAGGACATGTTCTGAGGCATCAAGGGATCACCAATTTCGTATTGGAGGGCAGCGTGGAGGGTAAAAATCGTAGAGGGAGACCAAGAGATGAATACAGTAAGCAGATTCAGAGGGATGTAGGTTGCAGTAGGTACTGGGAGATGAAGAAGCTTGCACAGGATAGAGCAGCGTGGAGAGCTGCATGAAACCAGTCTCAGGACTGAAGACCACCACAACAAGATCGCAGGTAAGTGCAGCTAAGCCGTCGTAGAGTGGGCGCATGTGGCGGGGCGGGGGGGCGAGGGGGTGAACCCACCGCTCTCGGACTGGTGGCGTGCTTGTGGTGATGGACGCCCCCTCTCGCTGGGCTGGCAGGGCCCAGTTCCTCGCCCGGTCGCGGGACCAGCTTTTTCGGGCCACGCTGCCGAAACTCACGGCGGGCGCTGCTGCTTCTTGTGCGGCCCAGGCCGTTAACCCGCAGCCGGCCTCCCCTGCTGTTGCTACCCCGCCACTCGCGTACACACACACACACACACACACACACACACACACACTAACTGTTTCTCCTCGTGCAGCTCTCCACTACGTCATTAGCAACGTAAACTTGACCACTCAATTTCGGAAGTGACTATAAGAGAGGATGATATCTACTTTATTGAATGACATTTTTACTCTGCAGCGGAGTGTGCGCTGATATGAAACTTCCTGGCAGATTAGAACTGTGTGCCGGACTGAGACTCGAACTCGGGACCTTTGCCTTTCGCGAGCAAGTGCTCTACCAACTGAGCTACCCAAGCACGACTCACGCTCCGTCCTCACAGCTTTACTTCTGCCAATATCTCGTCTCCACTGCGGACTCAAAATCTCATTCTGGGAACATCCGCCAGGCTATGGCTAAGCCATGTCTCTGGAACATTCTTTCTTCCAGGAATGTTAGTTCTGCAAGGTTTGCAGGAGAGTTTCTGTAAAGTTTGGAAGGTAGGAGACTAGGTACTGGCGGAAGTAAAGCTGTGAGGACGGGGCGTGAGTCGTGCTTGGGCAGCTCAGTTGGTAGAGCACTTGCCCGCGAAAGGCAAAGGTCCCGAGTTCGAGTGTCGGTCCGGCACACAGATTTAATCTGCCAGGAAGATTCATCTACTTTATTGTTCTATATTTTGGAATTAATTCGTCCTTACCAATGGCGGTTGAGCTGCGTGCCTTTGAATTGAGATATTTGAAGAAACACAGCAACCAGCCTTTTTTTGTACAGCTTTATCAATACCAAGAGGAGTTTCGGTGTTTCACCCACCTTCAGTCCCACCTAAGAGTAGTCAGGCGCATTTTCTCTTTTGCCTCGTCAGATATTTGCAGTTTCGTTTTTGCAACGTGTAGCTGGTGACAGCCCAATACTGTTCATCACGCCTTTCATGCGACACCAGGCGTCGATGTAAAGCGCCGGTCTGTTTCCCTTTACAAACGCGAGGAATAACGCGGACTCCAGCAGTGACAGCACCGCCCAGGCCCACCATGCAGAAACGCGCTGCTCAGTCGCTTCTGGAGTCCACGTTATTTCTCGTGTTTCACTATTCCACATCGCTACAAGGAATATCGTACTAGACAAATGTGATCGCGCTCTATCAAATAGACACATAACATTCCCATTACAATCAATTTTGTTTGAAACGGGAAACAAACTGACGCATTCCGTCAACGCTAGGCGTCGTATGGGAGTCATGATAGACAGAACCTGTTGGGATGACACCAGCTACACATTGCCAAAACGAAGTTGCAAATATCTGTCAAAACTTCTGAAAAACTGCGCCTGAAGACTCTTACGAGATAGACACCCTGTGTGCTGCGTCCGTTGTTGACGTTGACCAGAGCTCCAAGACCATCCAGCGCCAGTCACTGGTTTTTGTGTCTGTTGCCACCGTTGGTTCCGCCGTTGTGCACGACACTGGTTGTGCGGTAGTCGAGACATGAAGTGCTCGCAGTCACATTGTGGTGGTCACCAGAAAATCTCTTTCGCCTCAGTATATTTGCAAAGGTCGCTGATGACGTCGCTGTTGACCGCCCTTACACCACAAACCTATCACTGTACGTATTTTTAAAGGCAGAAAATTCGGGATTGTTATACCATTTTCTCCAGCTTTTACGAATGTTCTCGAATGTTCTATAATATTCTCGAATCTTCTAGAGGACAACTTTGAAGCGGTACATAATGCAGTTATCCGCAATTTGGCAAAATCTTATTAATTGATGTGTTGCGTAACGTAGTAAAGACAAAGAAACAATCCATCGAGAAAGTGCATCCGCTAATACAGAGAACCTACGTAAACAAACAACAGTTGTGTGAGCGTACAATTTTAGCAACAAAATATGACGGAGTTCAACAAAGCAATCAGCGAATACAGAATATGATCCTAGGAGAAGAAAAAGTATTGAAATCCATTGATACAGTGATGAACTAGACAAACGCGGAAACTTGCCAACGGAACTTACAAATTCGTTTAATGTTCCCCATATCCTTTGCCAGAAAAGCATCGTAGAGGAGGAAATATTAACAGGAAGAAATGGCCAGCCAGTATGCACACCCCCAAATTCCACTCATTTCAACTATCTTACTATTCTGCTTCAAAAGGATCCAATTCCAGGTACGACTACCGTACAGTATGACAATCAAGAGCAAACATTCCAATGTTGTGGAGTGAATTTAAGAGAATCGTGCTTCTTGCACGGACGACTATACGTAGCGTGTTCGCGTGTTGAACAACTGTAAAACTTATTCAACGTTGCATCTGAAAGCAAAACACTAAATATTTTGTATAGCAACATTATAGGAATAAGTTTGACGCTATACAAATGAGATGTTTATTTGAACATTTTTCTACAATACATGAAGAAAGTGGGAAAAAAGACCAAGTACTGCGGTCCCCTTTCAACTAGTAAATCTATATCTTTCTCGAGATAACGTGTTTATTGACTTTATTTTGAACGCTAAAACCACCTTGAAAAAATAACAATTCGTTTAGTCATCACGTTTAATAGTTGGTGTACTTCCTTTTGTACTGAAATTTGTGGCAGTTTTCCCGCCTTTATACTATAGCGAAAACCCTTTTAGCTTCACAGATGCACTGACACATCGCAGCAATCATCATGCGGCCGATTGATGCTTTCGGAAATTACATCCTATACGAAGTTAAAAACTCTGGAGTTTTCTAAACTTAATGATATGCTTGTAAATTTGTATGTGAACTACAAGTCAGCTCACTCCGAATATCCGTTGTTGTTATAAGTTCCTGTTCATTCTCCTGTTACTTCATAGTTACCTCGCTATCAGCAAATCGACCTATATGCACCGGTATTATAGTCGTAATATTGATTTTTTTCAGGGAACTGTACCATATTACTACTTTCTTTGTTCAAGTTGGCAGCTTTTTTTAAATCTAAGGCCTAAAACTGAGATTCAGGTGTATGATGTTTCCATCAAACAAATTACCTATCGTTCAAGTGGAACTGAACGCTAATATATGTGTCTGGTGCAGCCAAGTGCTTCTTTATAGCAATCATAAGCATGGGAAGTTCTACATTGCCGTTGTGACTCTGGTACGTGCGAATTACGAGCTAGCAAAAGTGAAGAAAAACGTCCAACGAATTTGTGCGGAGGATGTACCCAAGAGCACCAATCGGATATTAATGTGTTATTCATCACATTAAATATGTTTTCTCTCCATAAAATTCGTGGCATTTTCTCATAATGCAGTCTTGAAAGGTTGGAATGAGATTGGGGGAGGAACCCTAGTATCTTTTATTTTATACCAGATCTTATCGTGAAGTGTTTCTTAGTACACAAAAACTGTATTACCATTCCTTAAAATGAAATATGAAAAGCATCTGTTGCTGTAATACTCTTTGCAAGATGCGTATATCTGCAGTTGAACAAATTCAATTTAAATTGTGTCGTAAGCGTGGTAATTATGGTGCACATTCAATGGGGAAGTGTGCTCCTCCTGCCTTACATATCTATATGCGTTACTGTTCATACAGCCATGTAACCGCTATGTATACTTGTCAAAACAGAACAAAAAACATTTTGCTACACAAATCACTTGGTATGAAAGGCAACAACAGCTGTGATGTGTTGTTGTTGTTGTGGTGGTCTTCAGTCCTGAGACTGGTCTGATGCAGCTCTCCATGCTACTCTATCCTGTGCAAGCTTCTTCATCTCCCAGTACCTACTGCAGCCTACATCCTTCTGAATCTGCTTAGTGTATTCATCTCTTGGTCTCCCTCTGCAATTTTTACCCTCCACGCTGCCTCCAATACTAAACTGGTGATCTCTTGATGCCTCAGAACATTTCCTACCAACCGATCCGTTCTTCTAGTCAAGTTATGCCACAAACTTCTCTTTCCCCGAATCCTATTCAATACCTCCTCATTAGTTATGTGATCTACCCATCTAATCTTCAGCATTCTTCTGTAGCACCACATTTCGAAAGCTTCTATTCTCTTCTTGTCCAAACTATGTTTCACTTCCATACATGGCTACACTCCACACAAATACTTTCAGAAACGACCTCCTGACACTGAAATCTATACTCGATGTTATCAAATTTCTCTTACGCTTTCCTTGCCATTGCCAGTCTACATTTTATATCCTCTCTTCTTCGACCATCATCAGTTATTTTGCTCCCCAAGTAGCAGAACTCATTTACTACTTTAAGTGTCTGATTTTCTAATCTAATTCCCTCAGCATCACCCCAGTTAACTCGACTACATTCCATTATCCTCATTTTGCTTTTTGTTGATGTACATCTTATATCCTCCATTCAAGACACTGTCCATTCCGTTCAGCTGCTCTTCCAAGTCCATTGCTGTCTCTGACAGAATTACAATGTCATCGGCGAACCTCAAAGGTTTTATTTCTTCTCCATGGATTTTAACACCTACTCCGAATTTTTCTTTTGTTTCCTTTACTGCTTGCTCAATATACAGATTGAATAACGTCTCGGAGAGGCTACAACCCTGTCTCACTCCCTTCCCAACCACTGCTTCCCTTTCATGCCCTCGACTCTTACAACTGCCATCTGGTTTCTGTACAAATTGTAAATAGCCTTACGCTCCCTGTATTTTACCTCTGCCACCTACAGAATTTGAAGAGAGTATTCCAGTCAACATTGTCAAAAGCTTTCTCTAAGTCTACAAAGGCTAGAAACGTAGGTTTGCCTTTCCTTAATCTATTTTCTAATATAAGTCGTAGGGTCAGTATTGCCTCACGTGTTCCAGTATTTCTAAGGAATCCAAACCGATCTCCCCCGAGGTCGGCTTCTAGCAGTTTTTCCATTCGTCTGTAAAGAATTCGCGTTAGTATTTTGCAGCCGTGACTTATTAAACTGATAGTTCGGTAATTTTCACATCTGTCAACACCTGCTTTCTTTGGGATTGTAATTATTATATTCTTCTTGAAGTCTGAGGGTATTTCACCTGTCTCAACGCAACAACTGCGTCAACTTGATTTATTAATCACGACTAGTTTCATGACTTTGTATTCACGTCTTCAAATAACAAACCTTTCAATACATAATGCTTCAAAATCTCCGTAAGCAAATAACAGAAGTCCCCTACATTCCTGCACTAAATGCGCATCATAAAGTACATAACCGTGAGTCTGTGTTGTACTAGTGATGCTGGCCGCTTAACCTGAGAGGACGTACCACATATGTCCGGGTTGCAAGTTCCTGTGGCTGTTTTATTCTGACGCCTGTTTTGTGCAGGAAGACAGAGGATTTCTTTTATTTACTCTTTCAGAGTTTTTAAGGACATTAGATACTGAAAGATCAACAGGTTGTCACTTGAAGATATTACTATAATGTCTTGAAACTAGTCGTGATTAATAAATCATTATGACGAAGCTATTGCGGTATTCATCATTAGAAATTTTTCATACACATTAACGCCATTTTATACATTCCATTAGTGAAAAGTGAGTCTTAAATCAACGTCTCTGTGCACGAAAATGAACCAGACGCACTTGGGCGATCACGCACTTAATTGTGACAGCACGTGGTATGAATGGGGAAACGCTAAGCGCGGCTGTGTCGTCGTTGCGAGGCGAGGAGGCTGCGTTCCAGTTGCGCCTCTCGCTCGCTTCTTCTTTCCTTTCTTTCTTCTTTCCTCGCTGCAACAAAGTAACCGAAAAGGTATTTCTGTAACTGGTCGGGCAGGAGTGGAACAAATGGTGGCTGGCCTTGGCCACCTTGTTTCATGAATGCGAAAAACGTTTCCAGCATGTCGGGCATTGCTCTGAGCGGCTCCTCCGCTGCTTTTTAAATACGCGTGGCCTCTGATCCAAGGCTAACCTCCAGCTCGGACAACGCCATAGAGGGAGGGACCACCCCGCCTCTGTACACACGAGGCGGTGTCGTGTAACAACTGCTGCGTGCGGTACCAGAAAATGTCTTCCACTTTTTCCTGGCGCATATGCTGCGGTCCTTTTATTTTATGTGACCCTCTCATTACTAAAATGCTTATCCGAATGGAATAAAATGAAATAGAATAAAATAAAATGTAATTATTCGACAATGTAGTTTTTCGGTAGCTGCGATGGAATAAATAATTCATAAATAACACTAACTTTCTTTAGTCGTTTATTATCTATTTTGTGAAGTACTTTTTCCTTATTGGTTGCCAGTGTTTCAAATCAGGTACTTTGAACAAGCTGGGGGCACATGTTGGAAGAAATTATTAAAAACACGTTGTCCATTGTGGCACTGGCGGAAATTCATGCAAATTACAGACTAGAAAAAAATGGATCTCTTGAAAACGGTCATTGTGGCCGAAATTTACAAGTAGTGATTGTGAGAAGTAGATTTGTGGCTAAGTTGTAGAGCCGGTAGAGGAACGATAACTCCACTGAATAACTTTCTATAGACTTTCAATCTTAGTCTATAGAAATTATAAAAAACTCTTTAAGTTAACTACGTTCTCGATGGTGAAGTCATCGTCATAGGTGGATATCATTCTTCGACTGCAACTCTGGAACGCACTTGGCACTTGCTTTGGGCAGCCATGGGTTAGACAATAAGATTATGTGTCGTTTTGCTTGTATAACAGAATAGAAACCCTCCCTGTACACTCTATAGCGTACAACATATACGTGGACATTTGGTGATAATGGTACGGATACATAAATGTGTAGCGTTCTTGAATAAAAAAGAGTGACTGAAGCGGAAAATCGACATTATTTGAGTATAAAATAATAGCCGTTTCACTGTCAGTTTCCTTCATTATAAAGAAGTCTCAGGGAATTTTTCCTATTTGCCTCTTTCATTAATTTACTTACTTACCTTCCTCAGGGGAACGGACCGACCCCCAACAGCGCACTGATTGTGAACCATCTGGTCGTCTTTCTTCCTTCCTTTTTACTGTAATGCGACGTGGAACACACTTTCAGTGTCTCGGGTAGCCTCCTGATTTCATAAAGTGTGTTTTTCAGTCCTCTTTAATTACATCTACTTAATTAAGTGACGTGTTTTATTAATAAACGTACCCATTCTTGGCAGAGGAACACATAGGCACATACTACCGTCCGTCCATCACTCGTTACTTACGTGGGAAAAGAAAAGTTCATATTTTTGTCGCGCGGGGTAGCCGTGCGGTCTTGGGCGCCTTGTCCCGGTCCGCGCGGATGCCCCCCTCGGAGATTCAAGTCCTCCCTCGGGCATGGGTGTGTGTGTTGTCTTTAGCGTAAGATAGTTTAAGTTAGATTAAGTAGTATGTAAGCTTAGGGACCGATGACCTCAGCAGTTTGGTCCCATAGGACTTACCACAAATTTCCATTTTTTTCATATTTTTGTAGATCAGTTTTATTTCCGATAAGGCGAACCTCAACTGAAAAGACATGTGTGTACGAACAGAGGAAAAAGTGTGAGCATCCTATTGTTAGGGTGTTACAGATGACTGAAGGAAAAAAGATTAAGATTTTACGTCCCGCATAAAAAAATCATTATTACTATGCTTTTGATGTAAACGACTGGTTTAAGTCTCTTGCCACAAGTGACAAGTTACTAGATACTCACTCACTCTCTTGTCTCCAGTAGGTATATATTCGACTCTCACAAATGATATTAAGTGTAATATATTCACTTTTTCTTAACTTCCGTTGTTCTTCACCTTTAAATTATGGTGCAGCCCAAATGGGAGGTATCAAGGGAGTGGCAGAACGTTATTGCAAAGACTTTGCTTTCATGAAAGTGTGATAATGCCAAATGCTTAGATAGAAAGATAAAAATTCTGTTCGTGGAATTACACAATTGTGAATTAATTTGCCTTACAAAAATGGGCTGCGCGAATCGGTGATTTGTTTTTCTGTGAATCTAGCGCTCCAGAGAAAAATTTTAATATTGCAAAGCCTTATCTATAGCCTATCACTGCTAGTCAGAACTATTCTCCGAAAAAATCTATTTTACCAATAAAATTAGAGTTTAATACGAAGTTAGAAAGATATCTACACTCCTGGAAATGGAAAAAAGAACACATTGACACCGGTGTGTCAGACCCACCATACTTGCTCCGGACACTGCGAGAGGGCTGTACAAGCAATGATCACACGCACGGCACAGCGGACACACCAGGAACCGCGGTGTTGGCCGTCGAATGGCGCTAGCTGCGCAGCATTTGTGCACCGCCGCCGTCAGTGTCAGCCAGTTTGCCGTGGCATACGGAGCTCCATCGCAGTCTTTAACACTGGTAGCATGCCGCGACAGCGTGAACGTGAACCGTATGTGCAGTTGACGGACTTTGAGCGAGGGCGTATAGTGGGCATGCGGGAGGCCGGGTGGACGTACCGCCGAATTGCTCAACACGTGGGGCGTGAGGTCTCCACAGTACATCGATGTTGTCGCCAGTGGTCGGCGGAAGGTGCACGTGCCCGTCGACCTGGGACCGGACCGCAGCGACGCACGGATGCACGCCAAGACCGTAGGATCCTACGCAGTGCCGTAGGGGACCGCACCGCCACTTCCTAGCAAATTAGGGACACTGTTGCTCCTGGGGTATCGGCGAGGACCATTCGCAACCGTCTCCATGAAGCTGGGCTACGGTCCCGCACACCGTTAGGCCGTCTTCCGCTCACGTCCCAACATCGTGCAGCCCGCCTCCAGTGGTGTCGCGACAGGCGTGAATGGAGGGACGAATGGAGACGTGTCGTCTTCAGCGATGAGAGTCGCTTCTGCCTTGGTGCCAATGATGGTCGTATGCGTGTTTGGCGCCGTGCAGGTGAGCGCCACAATCAGGACTGCATACGACCGAGGCACACAGGGCCAACACCCGGCATCATGGTGTGGGGAGCGATCTCCTACACTGGCCGTACACCACTGGTGATCGTCGAGGGGACACTGAATAGTGCACGGTACATCCAAACCGTCATCGAACCCATCGTTCTACCATTCCTAGACCGGCAAGGGAACTTGCTGTTCCAACAGGACAATGCACGTCCGCATGTATCCCGTGCCAGCCAACGTGCTCTAGAAGGTGTAAGTCAACTACCCTGGCCAGCAAGATCTCCGGATCTGTCCCCCACTGAGCATGTTTGGGACTGGATGAAGCGTCGTCTCACGCGGTCTGCACGTCCAGCACGAACGCTGGTCCAACTGAGGCGCCAGGTGGAAATGGCATGGCAAGCCGTTCCACAGGACTACATCCAGCATCTCTACGATCGTCTCCATGGGAGAATAGCAGCCTGCATTGCTGCGAAAGGTGGATATACACTGTACTAGTGCCGACATTGTGCATGCTCTGTTGCCTGTGTCTATGTGCCTGTGGTTCTGTCAGTGTGATCATGTGATGTATCTGACCCCAGGAATGTGTCAATAAAGTTTCCCCTTCCTGGGACAATGAATTCACGGTGTTCTTATTTCAATTTCCAGGAGTGTATTTGCAAGCAGTAGCATGTGTGAAAAACGTATTAAGAACTATATAGTATTCTTATTGCTGAAACTGCATGATTTGGAAGTGTAAAAGAAACATAATTTATCAGAAGTATCTAATTGCAACCGGTAGATCTCCGCTCAAAAGTAGCATAATAACCATTAACCGCAGTTAGGAGCCACAGAATCTTTACTTCGTAATGAAAAGTAGCAGAGTACGTAAGCACGGGGAAGGCCTTCTGTTTTAGTGGTTAACTCCATCAAACGTCATAAAACTTATAATTTCACTATTGATGTATGGCAATGTCAAACGTGGCCATTTGTGTTGTTCACTGGAAGAATGTTATGGTTTCGGCGAAAAAAAAAATAGATGTATGGCCTACGTTAAAGGACAGAGGAAGAAGTTGTGCATTAAAAGGAAAGAACAGAATAATAGTGGAATGCTTCGTCAGTGTTATTTTATCTTTCGTTACGAACGTCAGTAATTTGCACAGCAGTGAATGTGAAAAACATTGAGAGTGGAAAAACTTCAATAAGAATGAGAAATTGTTTTCCTCTGAATAAGGGAAATGAACTTCGTGTAACGTGGAAGTAAAATCAGAATGAACACAGAATTAAAATACAATCTTTGCCAAAAAAGAGTGAAGCATCTAGAAGAGATGGTCGGATGTTGATGTAACTACGTACACGGCAGGAACGCGAGGCCAGACATACACTCCTGGAAATTGAAATAAGAACACCGTGAATTCATTGTCCCAGGAAGGGGAAACTTTATTGACACATTACTGGGGTCAGATACATCACATGATCACACTGACAGAACCACAGGCACATAGACACAGGCAACAGAGCATGCACAATGTCGGCACTAGTACAGTGTATATCCACCTTTCGCAGCAATGCAGGCTGCTATTCTCCCATGGAGACGATCGTAGAGATGCTGGATCTAGTCCTGTGGAACGGCTTGCCATGCCATTTCCACCTGGCGCCTCAGTTGGACCAGCGTTCGTGCTGGACGTGCAGACCGCGTGAGACGACGCTTCATCCAGTCCCAAACATGCTCAATGGGGGACAGATCCGGAGATCTTGCTGGCCAGGGTAGTTGACTAACACCTTCTAGAGCACGTTGGGTGGCACGGGATACATGCGGACGTGCATTGTCCTGTTGGAACAGCAAGTTCCCTTGCCGGTCTAGGAATGGTAGAACGATGGGTTCGATGACGGTTTGGATGTACCGTGCACTATTCAGTGTCCCCTCGACGATCACCAGTGGTGTACGGCCAGTGTAGGAGATCGCTCCCCACACCATGATGCCGGGTGTTGGCCCTGTGTGCCTCGGTGGTATGCAGTCCTGATTGTGGCGCTCACCTGCACGGCGCCAAACACGCATACGACCATCATTGGCACCAAGGCAGAAGCGACTCTCATCGCTGAAGACGACACGTCTCCATTCGTCCCTCCATTCACGCCTGTCGCGAAACCACTGGAGGCGGGCTGCACGATGTTGGGGCGTGAGCGGAAGACGGCCTAACGGTGTGCGGGACCGTAGCCCAGCTTCATGGAGACGGTTGCGAATGGTCCTCGCCGATACCCCAGGAGCAACAGTGTCCCTAATTTGCTGGGAAGTGGCGGTGCGGTCCCCTACGGCACTGCGTAGGATCCTACGGTCTTGGCGTGCATCCGTGCGTCGCTGCGGTCCGGTCCCAGGTCGACGGGCACGTGCACCTTCCGCCGACCACTGGCGACAACATCGATGTACTGTGGAGACCTCACGCCCCACGTGTTGAGCAATTCGGCGGTACGTCCACCCGGCCTCCCGCATGCCCACTATACGCCCTCGCTCAAAGTCCGTCAACTGCACATACGGTTCACGTCCACGCTGTCGCGGCATGCTACCAGTGTTAAAGACTGCGATGGAGCTCCGTATGCCACGGCAAACTGGCTGACACTGACGGCGGCGGTGCACAAATGCTGCGCAGCTAGCGCCATTCGACGGCCAACACCGCGGTTCCTGGTGTGTCCGCTGTGCCGTGCGTGTGATCATTGCTTGTACAGCCCTCTCGCAGTGTCCGGAGCAAGTATGGTGGGTCTGACACACCGGTGTCAATGTGTTCTTTTTTCCATTTCCAGGAGTGTATTTGTCGTCAATATTCTGGTCGACCATGCGTGACCCTACAGGTAGTATCACCCTATTGTAGGCCTTCGACATCTGCGCCTACCATCCGAGAACATGTAATGATCTCCCTGCAACATTCTGAGTCATCACACACGACTGGGTGGAGACTAGCAGCAGCTGGCTGGTTATATCCAGATTTGTGGGGCATTGGTGTGTGGCGGCGGCCCGACTGTGGACTGCACAGAAGCGTAGGGCGGGCGTACTTGTCGTCGAGTCCCGGTCGAGCCCTCCTGATTACCACAAACGAACATCGCCCAGAGAGACAGAGGACACACAGAGGGGCTGTGGCACGGTGCCTCGCGGTGCTGTTAGGTGTCACGTTTCGGGAGATCACTCTGCGGCTGTTTTGAAAGTAAGAGAGTTCGTGTACGGTTTTGTAAGCTACACAGTTGATGAGATTCTTTTCAAAATCGTGCCCTTCGTGTGCTCAGAGTATAAATTCACGTACATATGTCCAAAAAGACTGAAGTCTGGTAGATATATTTTTATATATGCTCTGCAACTTTACAATGACGTGTTGTTACCTTGCGTAATAAAGCTTATTTCATCCAAGTTCTCTGTGCCAAATACCTGAGCCTTATGACATTCCGAGAATTTTGTGACAATGAAAATCGAAAAAAAAAGGTTGCACCATACTTTGTAACAATTCTGATACGACAGCAAGCATAAGAACTTAAGTCTTTTTATGACTGAAAATTTAGTTGCTGGATGGAACATCTTTTTCGAATGATTACATTTTTGACAGTTGCAATAGTCGTCACTCCAGTAACCTCTTTTATTTGCTTTCCGGAAACTTTTAAATGAAATGCGCTTACACCATAGAAAGTACGGATTCAGAGAGAAAGGTCTGTCATTAATTTCCTGTGTACAGATAGCTACTTTACCAAGAGCAGGCATTGACTGCTGGGAGAGCGACATTTAAAACTAAATTTTTGAAAACAGCCACAAGTCGCACTTTATATTTTTGTTTACTGGTTTCGCTCTTCAAGCGAAGTCTAGAATTATCGGAATATGCACTGTGAAAGATACAAATTGAGTTAACTTACATTGACGTTACGTAAAGTACGTATTCTGCTTCCAGTATGGCGACTTACGTTGAAACCTGGCTGACACCATTAAAGATTGCCTTTAACTTACGTTTAAAGCTGGCTGACAGCATTAAAGATTGCCTTTAAAGTTGACTAACAGCTCAAAAGATTAAACTAGCTGTACTATAGTACTTAAACTTACGTTTAAAGTGCGTTTGAAGTACAGTAGTGAATGATGATACTGACATCGCGAAAGATGAAGCTTTAAACCTAAGTCACCGTACTGGAAGTATTACATGTACTTTACCAAATGTCAATGTAAGTTACCGTATTATCTCTATCTGCATCTTTTACAGTGTACATTGTGATGGTGTTCTTGTTCACCTGAAGAGCGAAACCGTTCAATGAAAAATAGAAAGTTCGGCTTGTGGCAGGTTTCAAAAACGTAGATATGTATTCGTTTCAGGTTCTCGCTCAAATAATAACGAGAGCCAGAATGAGATTTTCACTCTGCAGCGGAGTGTGTAGTGATATGAAACTTCCTGGCAGATTAAAACTGTGTGCCGGACCGAGACTCGAACTCGGGACCTTTGCCTTTCGCGGGCAAGTGCTCTACCATCTGAGCTACCGAAGCATGACTCACGCCCGGTCTCACAGTCTTACTTCTGCCAGTACCTCGTCTCCTACCTTCCAAACTGTACAGAAGCTCTCCTGCGAAGTTTGGAAAGGAGGAGACGAGATACTGGCAGAAGTAAAGCTGTGAGGACGGGGCGTGAGTCGTGTTTGGATAGCTCAGATGGTAGAGCACTTGCCCACGAAAGGCAAAGGTCCCGTGTTCGAGTCTCGGTCCGGCACACAGTTTTAATCTGCCAGGAAGTTTCATTTCAATAACAAGAGCCCTTATATGTAAAGTATAAAGTGCAAATAACTCTGTAAAATGGTTGAAATGGCTCTGAGCACTATGGGGCTTAACATCTGAGGTCATCAGTCCCCTAGAACTTAGAACTACTTAAACCTAACTAACTTAAGGACATCACACACAGCCATGCGCGAGCCAGGATTCGAACCTGCGCCTAGAACCGCTTGGCCACACCAGCTGGCTACTCTATAAAGCAGTCTTGGTATGCTTCTATACACACACAGCCATTTTCCAAGTTTTGGATCCATAACAGGTAGTTACATTTTTAAGCTATAGCTTCAGATATTCGCGTCAATAAAGTAAAATATGCAAAGCGTAAATTAATCTGATGCTGAATCTTTGAAATCGAAATATACACTCCTGGAAATGGAAAAAAGAACACATTGACACCGGTGTATCAGACCCACCATACTTGCTCCGGACACTGCGAGAGGGCTGTACAAGCAATGATCACACGCACGGCACAGCGGACACACCAGGAACCGCGGTGTTGGCCGTCGAATGGCGCTAGCTGCGCAGCATTTGTGCACCGCCGCTGTCAGTGTCAGCCAGTTTGCCGTGGCATACGGAGCTCCATCGCAGTCTTTAACACTGGTAGCATGCCGCGACAGCGTGGACGTGAACCGCATGTGCAGTTGACGGACTTTGAGCGAGGGCGTATAGTGGGCATGCGGGAGGCCGGGTGGACGTACCGCCGAATTGCTCAACACGTGGGGCGTGAGGTCTCCACAGTACATCGATGTTGTCGCCAGTGGTCGGCGGAAGGTGCACGTGCCCGTCGACCTGGGACCGGACCGCAGCGACGCACGGATGCACGCCAAGACCGTAGGATCCTACGCAGTGCCGTAGGGGACCGCACCGCCACTTCCCAGCAAATTAGGGACACTGTTGCTCCTGGGGTATCGGCGAGGACCATTCGCAACCGTCTCCATGAAGCTGGGCTACGGTCCCGCACACCGTTAGGCCGTCTTCCGCTCACGCCCCGACATCGTGCAGCCCGCTTCCAGTGGTGTCGCGACAGGCGTGAATGGAGGGACGAATGGAGACGTGTCGTCTTCAGCGATGAGAGTCGCTTCTGCCTTGGTGCCAATGATGGTCGTATGCGTGTTTGGCGCCGTGCAGGTGAGCGCCACAATCAGGACTGCATACGACCGAGGGACACAGGGCCAACACCCGGCATCATGGTGTGGGGAGCGATCTCCTACACTGGCCGTACACCACTGGTGATCGTCGAGGGGACACTGAATAGTGCACGGTACATCCAAACCGTCATCGAACCCATCGTTCTACCATTCCTAGACCGGCAAGGGAACTTGCTGTTCCAACAGGACAATGCACGTCCGCATGTATCCCGTGCCAGCCAACGTGCTCTAGAAGGTGTAAGTCAACTACCCTGGCCAGCAAGATCTCCGGATCTGTCCCCCATTGAGCATGTTTGGGACTGGATGAAGCGTCGTCTCACGCGGTCTGCACGTCCAGCACGAACGCTGGTCCAACTGAGGCGCCAGGTGGAAATGGCATGGCAAGCCGTTCCACAGGACTAGATCCAGCATCTCTACGATCGTCTCCATGGGAGAATAGCAGCCAGCATTGCTGCGAAAGGTGGATATACACTGTACTAGTGCCGACATTGTGCATGCTCTGTTGCCTGTGTCTATGTGCCTGTGGTTCTGTCAGTGTGATCATGTGATGTATCTGACCCCAGGAATGTGTCAATAAAGTTTCCCCTTCCTGGGACAATGAATTCACGGTGTTCTTATTTCAATTTCCAGGAGTGTAGATGGGTAGTCAGGTAGCTGAAGAGTGATATTGGACGCCCTCTGCGGTCCCCCCTCCCCCCCCCCCTTTCCATTCACACCCCGAAAATCGTGGTTCTAATGACAGACCAGACTGATCTGCAGCATAGAGTAATGTTTACGTTCGCTAATTATTTAACCGCACATTGCTATAGTTAACGCACTTTTCATCATATAATCTAAAACTACAAGGTAAATTCATGAAACATATATTAGAAATGGATATGTCTCCAAGTGTTCTGATGCATGTTACGTACACATATCACACGAAAATTACAAGGGGTGGGTCCATTAGCCCATTACGTAACTTTGCAAAATTTAGTTCTATACGTAAGCAGAGTAATCTGATTCATGAGAAAGACAAAGTAGTATATTGGTTGGCCGGCCAAAGTGGCCGAGCGGTTCTAGGCGCTACAGTCTGGATCCGCACGACCGCTACGGTCGCAGGTTCGAATCCTGCTCCGGGCATGGATGTGTGTGATGTCCTTAGGTTAGTTAGGTTTAATTAGTTCTAAGTTCTAGGGGACTGATGACTTCAGAAGTTAAGTCCCATAGTGCTCAGAACCATTTTTTTGAGTATATTGGTTGTTACATTAATAATCTTACGAAAACCAATAACTTCACTGCACATTCGATTGCTGGGTGGCTTGGATCGTAATATACCTGCTGGATGCATTCCTAAAAAAACACGTATGGGGAAGGGTACAGAGTCACAGTAGCTATGAGCGGCGAGCGTAGAGTGTTCAAAGATTTAGAGAGCAGTACACCCACGAAACAAAACTGTGAATACGGTAACCCGCCAACGCTGTACTCTTCCTCCAAGTGTATCTTTTCAGGGATGCATTCAGGCGTGTATTTATTATTATGGATGACAATGCGCGACCGCATCGAACAGCGCAGGTGGAGGACCTGTTACAACGGGAGGATGTTCGGCGTATGGGATGGTCTGCCTGTTCCCCCGACTTAACTTCCATCGAGCACCTGTGAGATTCGTTGGGGAGAAGTATTGCAGCACGACCACCCATCACGCTGGAACTCTCTGCAACAAGAACTCCTTACCAGTCTAGTATTCAGCACAGGAGCACGTTGAAGAGCGCGCATCGCCGGCCGTGGTGACCACACACCCTGTTAAAAACCATGTCCCGACTTTTGTAATGTCCAGGGGACCGTCATAAATCACTTATTGTCTTCGAATAAAAGCGTCACTTGCATTCGTCTCACTGCGAATTTCCTTCCGTTACCTGTTTGTACTACACTGTAGCAGTTGTCTGTATGAATGGTCCAACTACCATCGAGCTATGTCACCTCGCAGTGACACGTCATGTGAAAGCTACTCTCACCTTTTTCGTATTATTAGTAAGTGTAGTGCCCCGTAACGACAGACATATCGAAAGGAAAGTTACTCCAAGTATCTTGGTACATTCAGAGCGTATGCTCAAATATGATGTTGACTTGCACTTACCGCACCCAAATGTTGAAACGTTCGTCGTGATTCTTTCATTATTAGGAAGCAAAATTCCTGGCGCCACCTTAGTCCGTTGTTCAGTCTAACCGTGGCAGGACACTTGAAGCACTTTACTTCTTAACCTCTTGTCACCTTCTGTAATGGAACAGCTGTCGGATCAGATTCTCAACGTAATAGGGGAGAGAGTGTGGCAGATATGATACGCGAGTTGGGATGGAAGTCATTAAAGCAAAGACGTTTTTCGTCGCGGCGAGATCTATTTACGAAATTTCAGTCGCCAACTTTCTCTTGCGAATGCGAAAATATTTTGTTGAGCCGAACCTACATAGGTAGGAATGATCATCAAAATAAAATAAGAGGAATGAGAGCTCGAACAGAAAGGTTTAGGTGTTCGTTTTTCCCGCGCGCTGTTCGGGAGTGCAATGGTAGAGAGATACTGTGATTGTGGTTCGACGAACCCTCTGCCAAGCACTTAAATGTGAATTGCAGAGTAATCATGTGGATGTAACGTAATGACTCAGTAATCATAGCACGATGATGTGTGGTTTGTGGGGCGCTCAACTGCGCGGTCTTCAGCGCCCGTACAAAGTCTCAATTTTTACACAGTCCAATTTCTGTACACAGTACAATCGAGCCACTGTCACGAATGTTGATGATGAAATGATGAGGACAACACAAACACCCAGTCCCCAGGCAGAGAAAATCTCCAATCTGGCCGGGACTCGAACTCGGGACCCCGTGATCAGGTAGCAGCAACGCTAGCCACTGGAGTACGAGTAACCACGGCGTGATGGAGTGGTTCCAGAAGAACTGCAGACAGAGAATGCTACAAACAGTTGTTTAATGCACTGAAGTTACGTCTCAGATTTCACGACTGGTAGATCGTTTGAACAATCTGCAAGACCCTCCGCACTCTTTTCATGCGGGCATTTAGGAGAAATAAGTTGTTAAGAATCACTCTTTCTAGCAGAGGGCTTTGATGGAAGCGTGTAATTCCATGTCGCGTCAGTGTTGCTGGTGGTGATAAGTGAGACGAGGGAAGGGTGCAACCGGCGCTATCGGCAGGTATTCTCCTTCTCCAGTGAAATACGAGTAAACAGATCCCTTCAAGACAAATGTATTCATCTGTGCTCTTCGAAGGTCCCATCACAATCATTACGTGAATCGCAAAACATTTTACGTTCAAAATACAAATAAAATTCGGAATAATCCACATCATGATGGAGACCAGACTAGCGAAACGATTGAAGGATGGGATAGAACTATACATGAGGCATATCCCTACCTTTTGATTATTAAATTTCTGGATATGACGTTACCTGCCACCTGGATTTGGTTCTGCTACGTCTGAATCAACACCAAGCGCCTGGTTCTCACTTCGTACCCTCTCCAATGGACCTAGTGGGATTATGTAGTGGTAGCAGTACAAACACTCCATGCCATAAGATGTCGTATAATTTTGATTATACTGAAGCTTAATGTGGAATTTCTTCAGCGCGAGGTGCTTCTTGAAAATACGTAATTTTCTTAACAGAACGCAATGTTTGATCTTTACGTTTTCACAAATTGGTAGGTGGATGGGTACTTTCTGAATGTTGCACGACTGATTTCATTGGTACAAATAAATAACTTATTATATTCGGAGTACGTCACTGCAGTTTATTAATGTGCAAGACACGGGATGGGGTTTTCATTTCGGCACTTGACTTACAACCAAGGAAACCTCCTGAAAACCTTGGTCAGAACCGGGGAACTGAGAACTATTTTTAATTTCATTCTGGAACGATGTGTCCGAGACAAAACGTGCGAAAACCTATAGTATGTGAAAGATCATTTGTTAATGTGCGTACATAGGTAGGTCGATGACTTGCTGGACATGTGCAGTCTACTTTCGATCGTCAACACAAGGTATTCTATTAGCTGTAATAAGCTATCCTTTCAGCAAAATCGGTAGCAAAACAGGTGGACGTTAGTGCCTAACACGTGTGATAGGCTGTTTTGAGTATAGTCAGTTCTTCTGCCGTGACTTAACACTGACCGATCGCCAACTTTCCAATGAAACGATCAATAGTCTTTCCGACTATTTATGCGCAGCGCTTTACATTAGTCAGTTCCTGAACGACGGGTCGATCTGATGCAAGTCTGGTTGCATTTTGCTGTCATCTACCGGCCTTACGATGTTCCTTTAAGCAACAGCATCAGTGCCAGTGCAATGCCTAGCAGAGCGATCGTTGACTAAACAGCTGTAGTGGAAACAGACAGGGCGTTTTGCTGTCCCACCATTAGCTGCGGCTGGATGCATTAAGCGCGTACGTCGAGCAGGGAGCAAGAGGCTCACTCATCCGCAAAGCCTGACGGTTTGTGGCGGCTTCCACACACACAGCCCGCGTATCACTTTCACCGCGGTGCATCCGTTTCCTCTTTTAGCGCCCGCGCGGGATTAGCCGAGCGGTCGGGGCGCTGCAGTCATGGACTGTGCTGCTGGTCCCGGCGGAGGTTCGAGTCGTCCCTCGGGCACGGGTGTGTGTGTTTGTCCTTAGGATAATTTAGGTTAAGTAGTGTGTACGCTTAGGGACTGATGACCTTAGCAGTTGAGTCCCATAAGATTCCACACACATTTGAACATTTTCTTTTAGCGGCAGCAGTTGACCTGCTTGCTGTGGCAGACAGCGACCGCCGGCAACGGCTTGTGTGTCGCAACTCTGTTGTGGAAGTGGTGCCTCACACTTTTTTCCTTTAATAGAGTTCTACATGTTTCCAATATGAGCGAGGCCATTAGAGACGTAACTTAATTTGCAGTTATTCAAGCGTTGGTGAAGTAACCAGAAGTGGCTGTGACGAAGTAGTTTTCCTGTCGAAAGTAAATCTTTCAGAATGTGTGCTGCACTGTATTTTCCTAATGCATTAAAATCGTGAACTGACCTGTATGTTGATCTGAGCGTTTAATACAAGGGAGCCTGCCATACACAGCTCAGCACCACGCTGAAGAACACACTGCGGAGCTTCACCCTCCAAGACGTCTCCTACTTCTCAAAACTCCACACAGATGCTGTCTCGTCTAGCTAGTTGGAATAGCGCGACTGTTCGAAAGGAAATGCAGTGGACACCTTTGTACTCTGGACACAAGTACAAAGAGAAATGAACTTGCCTCACAGTTTAAAACCAAAGGGACTGCGACGTTAAATACACTATACTGTGAATCGTCCGAGCATATATTACATACGTATGTTAATGTAACAGACGATTTTTCTAAAATACGGGATGGACAAAGTGAAGCTAGCATGGAAAATATTTATATAATTTTGACATGGAAATGACCACTTTTAATAAACATGACCATGGAAACCACGATTTCGTTGCACCAGTCAGTTTCTGTCACATGTATGCTCCTGCGTATCTACCACACGCTCCGTGCCAAGTACTTTGTTGTGTCATTACGTTGCAGCGATGGCTACCCTTCCTGGGTAGCCACCTCACACCCTTCAGCAGATAGAACTGAAGAAGAGGATAATGACAGACAGGGTGTAGAAACTCCACTTGTACTGAGGTGATTAGAGTCATAGGATAGCGATAAGAAGGTATGCAGATGACGGTAGTATGGCGTGCACAAGGTACAAAAGGACCGTGAAATCGCAGAGCTGTCGCTTGTACTCGGGTGATTCATGTGGAAAGGTTTCCGACGTGGTTTTGGTCGCACGCCGGAAATTAACAGACTTTGAAAGCGGAATGGTAGTTGGAGCTACATGCATGGGACATTCCATTTCGGAAATCGTTAAGGAATTCAATAATCCGAGATCCACAGTGTCAAGAGTGTACCGAGAATAACAAATTTCGGGCACCACCTTTCACCACGAACGACGCAGTGGCCGAAGGCCTTCACTTAATGACCGAGAGCAGCGTCCTTTGCGTAGAGTTGTCAGTGCTAACAGAAAAACAGAGCTGCCAGAAGTAAGGCCAGAGATTAACGTCGGACGTACGAGGAACGTATCCGTTACGACAGTGGCGTCGAGTCAGCTGTGGCAGCAGACGACCGCCGCGAGTGCGCGTCTGCTAACAACAGCACGACATCGCCTGCAGCGCCTCTCCTGGGCTCGTCATCATGTGGGTTGGATCCTGGACGGCTGGGATACCGTGGCTTCGTCAGCTGTGTCCGGAGATCATTGGCGAGAGCTGATGGTAGGGTACGAGTGTCGCGCAGACCCTACGAAGCCGTGGATCCGTGTTGTCAACAAGCTACTGTGCAAACTGCTGGTGGGCTGTTTACATCGAATTGACTCTGTCGCCTAGTGCTAACGAACCGATCATTGACTGGAAATGGTTATGTTCGACCACTTGGATACCATTTACAGCCATTCATGGACGTCATGTTCCTAAACAACGATGAAATTTTTATGGATGATGCTGCGCCGTGTCATCAGGCCACAATTTTTCACGACTGGTTTGAATAACATTGTGAAGAATTCGAGCGAATGATCTGGCTGCCCATATTGGTCGACATGAATCCCATCTTACATTTATGGGACTTAATTGAGAGGTCAATTCGTGCATAAAATCCTGTACCGGTGACACTTTCGAAATTATGGACGCCTGAGGAGTTCGTATGGCTCAATATCACTGCAGAGGACTTCCAACGACTTGTTGAGTCCATTTCACATCGATTTGGTGCAACACGCCGGGAAAAAGGTGGTCCGACACGATATTAGGAGGCATGCCGTGTCTTACGTCACCTCAGTGTAGAATCATAAGGTTAGGTAGCACAGATTGTAGATGCAGTACTATCTGTGATTGTTCTTTATACATTAGGATTATATAAGACGGATGCTCGGCCATTCGATACTGACGAGAATGGTGCAGCGAAGGGTCGCCACAACAGTCCCCCCCCCCCCCCCCCCTGGGCTGCACGCAACAGTGCCTTTTCAGAGCTGGGCCGTGAACTCAAAAGAGGGAGAAAGTGGGCTTTTGTGTGGTCAGATGGCTAGACGCAGGACCCCAGCCTTCTCAGTGTAGGACAGTGTAGTTGGATAGAGTTACGGTGGTGAAAATGCGAACCATACTGACTCCACCACCCCATCTTGCGGACAGCATAGACCGTCCGCAGATGGACGAGGAAAACACGCCGGTGGCATGAGGGAATTCAGAAAGACGTTATTCCCGGTATACATGAGAATACAATATTGATGTTGATAACGTATCTAGAAAGCTGACCAAAAAACACCACAATCAGCGCTTTTATAGCGGTGCACGTCACTCTCTGAGCCATGCTAAAAGAACAGAACTTAGTTTTACCTTTTAGTTTTCCCATAGTGTAGAGAACGCGCTGGCGGGGGTAACACACCTTGTCATTGGTGGATGGGCTGTGACGTTTGTCCTGTGCTCCACGTTTTGAGCAGCGACAGGTGCCAAAGAAGTGGATTGGGAGAGGAGTTTTTAAGGAGCCGATGTGGGGAGTACAGTTGACCGATGTAACTAGTTACTGCCCGCCATCCATGTGGAGCAAGTGTTGGTCTCACCACGGACTTCTCGTACTGACAAGGGAACCTCCCCATCGAACCCCCCTCGGATTTAGTTATAAGTTGGCACAGTAGATAGGCCTTGAAAAACTGAACACAGATCAATCGAGAAAACAGGAAGAAGTTGTGTGGAACTATGAAAAAATAAGCAAAATATACAAACTGAGTAGTCAATGTGCAAGATAAGCAACATCAAGGATAACATGAGCTCAGGAGCGCCGTGGTGCCGTGGTTAGCGTGAGCAGCTGCGGAACGAGAGGTCCTTGGTTCAAGTCTTCCCTCGAGTGAAAAGTTTAATTTTTTATTTTCAGACAATTATTATCTGTCCGTGCGTCCGTCCGATGCGAGGTAACTGCGCCGTAGTATGGGGACGCTACACCTAAACAAACATCGAAACTGTTGCATTCATTTGGTGCAGTTTATGTGACAAACTGTTATGTTTTCATCACTTTTTTGGGAGTGATTATCACATCCACAAGAAAAGCTAAAGCGGGCAAGGTAGAAGAATCTTTTTACCCATTCGCCAAGTGTACAAGTTAGGTTGGTCGACAACATATTCCTGTCATGTGACGCACATGCCGTCACCAGTGTCGTATAGAATATATCAGACGTGTTTTCCTGTGGAGGAATCGGTTGACCTATGACCTTGCGATCAAATGTTTTCGGTTCCCATTGGAGAGGCACGTCCTTTCGTCTACTAATCGCACGGTTTTGCGGTGCGGTCGCAAAACACAGACACTAAACGTATCACAGTGAACAGAGACGTCAATGAACGAACGGACAGATCATAACTTTGCGAAAATAAAGTAACTAAACTTTTCAGTCGAGGGAAGACTTTAACCAAGGACCTCTCATCCCTCAGCTGCTCATGCTAACCACGGGACTTCGGCGCTCCTGAGCTCACATTATCCTAAATGTTGCCTATCTTGCGCATGGACCACTCAGTTTGTATAATTTATTTTTTTCATAGTTCCACACAACTTCTTCCTGTTTTCTCGATTGATCTGTGTTCAGTTTTTCAAGGCCTATCCACTGTGCCAACTTATAACTAAATCTGAGAGGGGTGCGATGGGGAGGTTCCCTTGTGAGCCACACACAATTGATTTCATCAAAGTGTATGGGCCTGAAGATGGCGTTGACGCAACGTCGAAACTAGTAGGCTACTAAAAATATAAAATCTTAAGTACAGCTGGAGGATTTTCATTTTTAACCAAAATTATACCAGCTGTGCCCCACCTTCATCCAATTTACGAGAACTAGTTGAACTTGTTGTCTGCAGCAAAATTAAATTTTTTCTCGTTCAAAGAATGTTGCGAAAGATAGGAGTTACATTTGTATCAGTAAGATATCTTCAATATTACATTACATACCGTTCTCTGACAGCGCTGTTTGCGTTGGTCAGGATCCTACGAATGTCGTGCGACTGAGGAGGGTGGTACTCAATATAATTCAGGGTCTCAAAGGCCCCCAGCAAGTAGCGACCGACAGGACAGAAGTATTGTTCACTTGGCTGTGCTGTATCATACGGATACGTCATTTACCTTCAGAATGGAAATAGGCTTGTATGCAGCAAGGCAAAAAGCTCCTAGGAGAGTGAACGTTACCCCATTCGATTCAACATGTTATACATGCCATACCATCTTCCGTGATAGCATAGGGTGCCACTGGGTACACAAAACGATCACCTCTAGCTCGCAGAGCCGGTAATTTTGACAGCAGCTACAGAACTCTGGCATGTAAAGGTCAGTGGCTGTGCCCTATTTCCAAGGTGCGTGTTATCCCCGACACAGAATGAATTCAAGTATTGCTCTCGTCCCAGCACGTTATAATAGTTTTCTCACCCAATGAAAACGTCTCGTCACGGATTGTAGAGAGACTGGAACACGCCCAATTGCCAGCCACTAAAATTATTTGGCTTAAAAGGAGAGGTCTCCAGCAGTGGGTTCGACGTTTTGAAACCATCTGTACGGTGATGCAGTTTAAGGTCCCAGGTGTCAGCCCTGCAACCATTCACCCTGGTTGGCCCATGCCTGCCTGTAATTGGCGAAAAAATTTCGGAATGTTGTGTGATACGCTACAGCTTTAAAAACAGAAGTGCGACACAGGCGGGTTGCGTAGCATAATGGTTAACGTACAGTCCTCACATGGAAAAGCTTGTCGGTTAGAATCTTGTCAGGTGCTTTCAATTTTTAAATCTTTATCGAATGACTTTGATCAGTATTTATATTCAGTGAACTGGTTTCTTATTTTTATTCGTTTTTACCATCATTTTACTCACCATCATTCTAAGCAAAGAAAAGAAAGCAGAAAGGTGGAAGGAGAATATAGAGGGTCTATACAAGGGCGATGTACTTGAGGACAATATTATGGAAATGGAAGAGGATGTAGATGAAGATGAAATGGGAGATACAATACTGCGTGAAGAGTTCGACAGAGCACTGAAAGAACTACGTCGAAACAAGCCACAGGGAGTAAACAACATTGCATTAGAACTACTGATAGCCTTGGGAGAGCTAGCCCTGACGAAACTCTACCATCTGGTGAGCAAGCTGTATGAAACAGGCGAAATACCCACAGACTTCAAGGTCAATATAATAATTCCAATCTCAAAGAAAGCAGGTGTTGACAGATGTGAAAATTACCCAACTATCAGTTTGATACGTCACGGCTACATAATACTAACAGAAATTCTTTACAGACGAATGGAGAAAATGGTAGAAGCCGACCTCGGGGAAGATCAGTTTGGATTCCGTAGAAATGTCTGAAGACGTGAGGCTATACTGACCTTACGACTTATCTTAGAAGATAGAGTAAAGAAAGATAAACCTACATTTTCAGCATTTGTAGACTTAGAGAAAGCTTTTGACAATGGTGACCGGAATACTCTCTTTCAAATTCTGAAGGTGGCATGGGTAAAATAAAGGGAGAGACAAGCTATTTTCAGTTTGTACAGGAACCAGATGGCAGTCACAAGAGTCGAGGGCATGAAAGGGAAGCAGTGGTTGGGAAGGGAGTGAGAGAGGATTGTAGCCTATCCCCGATGTTATTCAATCTGTATATTGAGCAAGCAGTAAAGGAAACAAAAGAAAAATTCGGAGTAGGTATTAAAATCCATGGAGAAGAAATAAATACTTTGAGGTTTGCAGATGACACTGCAATTCTGTCAGAGACAGCAAAGGACTTGGAAGAGCAGTTGAACGGAATGGACAGTGTCTTGAAAGGAGGATATCAGATGAACATCAACAAAAGCAAAACGAGGATAATGGATTGTAGTCAAATTAAATCGGGTGATGCTGAGGGGATTAGATTCGGAAATGAGACACTTAAAGTAGTAAAGGAGTTTTGCTATTTAGGGAGTAAAATAAGTGATGATGGTCGAAGTAGAGAGGATATAAAATGTAGACTGGCAATGGCAAGGAAAGCGTTTCTGAAGAAGAGAAATTTGTTAACATCGAGTATAGATTTAAGTGTCAGGAAGTCGTTTCTGAAAGTATTTGTATGGAGTGTAGCCGTGTATGGAAGTGAAACATGGACGATAACTAGTGTGGACAAGAAGAGAATAGAAGCTTTCGAAATGTGGTACTACAGAAGAATGCTGAAGATTAGAAGGGTAGATCACATAACTAATGAGGAGATATTGAATAGAATTGGGGAGAAGAGAAGTTTGTGGCACAACTTGACTAGAAGAAGGGATCGGTTGGTAGGACGTGTTCTGAGGCATCAAGGGATCACCAGTTTAGTATTGGTGGGCAGCGTGGAGGGTAAAAATCGTCGAGGGTGACCAAGAGATGAGTACACTAAGCAGATTCAGAAGGATGTAGGTAGCAGTAGGTACTTGGATATGGAGAAGCTTGCACAGGATAGAGTAGCATGGGGAGCTGCATCAAAGCAGTCACTTAACTTTTTCATTTTTTATCCCTTTTCTTCCTAACAGCCTTTTTCCACATGGAATCTTTAAAACGATGATTAATATAATTAATATCATGTGACAAATGAATAACAGTAAAAAAATACATTTAAAACTATTCAGTGAATAAAAATAGTGTTCAGAGGCATTTAGATAAGAATTAAAAAAAACGTCGGAGCATGTAGTGAGATTCGAACTTACAACCTTTTCCATGCGAGAACGGTACTTTCATCATTACGACACTAATCCACCCTGCGTCAGAATTCTATTTGTAAGCTGTAGGACATCACGCAAAATACGGATTTGTTTTTTCGTCAATTGCTGGCAAACGAGTGCACACCAGGCTGAATGGCGTCAGGGTGTTATTAAATGGAATCTTAAGCTATTTCACCGAATAGAAGGTTTCAAAAAGTCGATCCCACCGCTCGGGATCTTTCCTCGATAGAGTTGAAGCAGCGTGGAATAAGGTACCCGGATGCGTCATTTAGCGCATTTCTAATCGATGCTCAGCTAGGTCAGACATTGTTGCTGCCAGAGTTGGCAGCTCTGTGTACTAAATTCGCTCGCTCCCTAGTTACCGACAAATGTAATAATGTATTCTTGCTACCGCACAGTAAGTGATATTTTGTTGTCTGTATTCCCTCCTAGCAGGGTACACGTCTTCGCCTGCAACATTGTCCCTCAAGTAGAAGGGCTATGCAAATGACTCATCGCATACACGAGAAGCAACGTTATTAGTCCCGTCGCCGTTGTTTGACGTTCGGTACAATGAACCGACTTCCATGTCGCCGGACGTATTTGTCTCGTAGAGCGTAGTTCTTTGGCTCGTGCCGGGGTGAGGGCGCCGGTTGACATTCTTATTTATAGCAGTGACGGCCGCAGCGGAGGCGAATAGCTGTCCTCTAACCGACATGCGATTCATGCACTTCATTGCCGGTACTTGATCCCAGCGGCCCCCGCGTAATCAAATACGCCAGCACAAATTAGAGCGGCTAATGCGAGTCAGGCGCGTGGACCTGAGGCGGCGCGGACCGCCTCTGCAAAGTGGCCCCTCTCCGGCAGTGTCGCCAACGGCGTTCTCGCGGTCCGCGACAGCTGCTGAAGTGGTTAGGACGGACACGTGCTTCAGAAGCTTAACGTAGCTATAGAATCAGTTCCATAATTTCGTTCAGAGAGCAAGAACTACATTGCTTGACAGTTGAAGCGGAACAAGTTTTCTACTCTTTTTCGGTACGCTGCAGCGATGTTCCTGCGTGCAGTTAGCGATATACAACGTTGAGAAGCGGCCTACCTCAACGGTACACACGACTGCATTAGCAAAACTCACTTGTCAGGGAAAATACGCAGCCGTATGTCTATAGACAGGGACTATTATCACATAATGCAGAAGCATCCTATGTACTTTTGCTGCGCGTTTCATTCCCCCCTCTCAGGAAGAAGAATGGACTGTTTAAGAGCTTGGGCAATAGGTAACAATTATTCTGTTTGCATCATTATTTTTGTGACAGATTATGATGATGGACTGTGGGAAGGTTTTTTTTTGTTATGGTTTTAGGGCGCAAAGCTGCTACGGTCATTAGCGCCCGGGATGTGGGAAGGTGGGAGGTGGTAGAGGAGGGGGGGGGGGAATTTGTTTGCCAACAAACTTGCAGCAGTGATAACGCAGTTCCCGCCATATGACCGAAGTTAAGCACTGTCGGGCTTGGCTAGAGCTCGAATGGTGACTGCCCGGGTCTGCCGAACGCTGTTGGCAAGCGGGGTGCACTCAGTCCTAGTGAGGCTAGGTGAGGAGATGACCGAGAAGTAGCGCTTCCGGTCACAAAAACTGACAGCGGCCAGGGGGGCGGTGTTCTGACCACGTGCCCCTCCATATGCGCATCCTGTGACGCCTTGTCGGTGGTCCGTAGCGTTGGGTCTTTAGCGGCCTGTTCTGACGTAGAGAGACAGACAGAGAGAGAGAGAGAGAGAGAGAGAGAGGGAGAGCAGCTTTGGTACTCGTCTTACGGCCAAGGGAAAGCTCTTAACGCCCTGGCCACAGGTGGGAGCTACGTTGTGGTGTGTGTGGAGACCACACCGTGCATCTACTGGCGTGCGCATGGGGTTAAGAGACGGCACTTGCACCCCCCTCCCCTTCCCCGCCCCCTCCCGTGCCGCATAGAATCTGGAGCACAGGGCTTTTATTCATCTCAGAATTCTCACACACTTCCAAAACTGAGTGAATAACCATCAGTTCTGTGGTATGTAAGTTTTTTTGTGTCGCCTATTAAATTAAGTTCTTGTGGCACGACACGTCTCCTGCTGACTAACTCATATACATTATATCAGACTTGGCAAGTTTAGAATCTTCCCTCCCCCATCTCCCGAAGGATAAAGGGAGAATGTAATAATTCTGACAAGTCTGTCTGTTGTGCACACGGATTCTCTCGCAGCGTCCACCACTGGAATTATATGAGCATTTCCACAACGATCTAACTCTTACTAGATGAAGTCAAGATAAAACGTGAGCTCTTATTTAAATCTCGCCTGTTAATTCCAACTGATAAGCGACTCAGACGGACAAGTAATATCCAACAGTCAATCGAACGAGATTTGTGTAAGATACTTTTTCTTGAATTACGTATATTTTAATAGAATTCTTGCAGTAAATCTCAGTCTGGTATCTGCCTTTTCTCATTAGTCTTATGTATTATTTGCACCTTAAACTGTACCAGGTACATACTACTAGACGTTTTACCGTTGTGGCTGCTGCCGGTGATTGATCGTCGTCAGTAGCTATGTTGGAACGTGGCATCCCACTGAAGGTATGATGGTGGTATTTATTTCTTTTTAAGGATTTGCTGTTGTACCGGAATCAGAGTCTGAATGACAAGGCGGCTGATATTGCAGCGCAGCTCAACGTGGACGGTGCTTGCGATACTTGTTGCCCGTTAATCGAGCTCCTCTACGCATACGTCAGCATTAGGTGTGCGGCTCTGCTCTTAATACGTTCATTCGTGGCCCGTTAACGAGCAGTAATGAGTTCACTAGAACAGCCTTGCCACTTTTCAGCGTCCTTTCACTGCTAGCCTTAGATACTCCGATGCGTAACATGAAGACTTCGGAGTGACAAGAAAATTGCACAATAAAAACAGCTACGTTACCAGCGGAAGTTTCCTTTCGCCCTCCGTTGATCCTGGTAACTGGATCAATGTGACGGCAGTGAGCAGAACGGAAGGCGCCAACAAGCTCGTTCACGGACAGGTTATCGATGTAGTAGCCGTACTGTAAACACCCAGCTGTCTGGCGCTTTGCTCCAGATCCAACTGTAGCAATAATAGCCACCGACAGAGAAAAAGCTGTGTGTGCTCTTCAAGGAGGTGAAGAAGATCAGTACGTAGATCAACTGACGAAAAGAAACAAGCCCGCTGCCCTTCGCAGGTTGTTTCTGACTTTGGTGGAGCATCAGATGCCAGCGTTCTCGTCAAAGCATTACCAGAGTTGTACATTGTGGGTCTGTATGCTCAAAGTATGTGCTCTGCACTCACCGACTCCTACCCACTGATGCCAGACTGAAGCTTCGTTATTTGGCATCAACTTTGATACTGAGGCCAAAGAAAGCGAGTGATATTTTCTTACGAACTCTGGGCAGTAGCCAATGAGAACGGAACAAGGAACACGTTACCATGAAAAAACATACTGTAACACGACAGTGGCTACTGTATTGGCTGGGATAATGGTCAATGCAGTAATGCCATTCACGTCTTCTCATTACGATCGCTTAGCGGTGAACGGTGTAGCGAGACAATGGTCAGATATGTGCTACTTTTTCCTGGTTAAATTAGGGGTGCATTGATTTTGGTGTCCCTCTGCACCTCTCCCCTGAGAACCGACCAACTGATGCGGCCTTGGTTGGCCTTGACAGGGTGTGACTAAGTAGTGACCTGTATAGTTCCCCATATAGATGTCGTTGGCATGCACATCCGCCCATAGAGACGTCGTCGAACATTCTAGAAAGAAATATTTACCAGAGAAAGTTGTCGGTCCTGGTTGCACGTGAGCTTCAAGTTTCTTTGAGTGTCGAGTAGAAGAATATAACTCCACAAGTTCTCAGCAGGTTCGTACACTGTGTACCAAACAGACTTACACTCCATGTATTTCTGTTTGTGGTGCGTTTGCTTTTCACTGACCTGTTGGCATATGTACAATAATGAAAAGTCGTGTCATGAAAGACACCTAAGTGCAGCAAGTTGTCTATTGTTCTGTTTCTGTCAATGATGGGAAATTTTTAACATATAGTGCTAATATAAGTAACATATTCTTGAGGTGTTTAGTCGTCTTTTGATATTCCGGTGGTCACATAGATACCTGCAAGGTTGGTTCAAATGGCTCTGAGCACTATGGGACTTAACATCTGTGGTCATCAGTCCCCTAGAACTTAGAACTACTTAAACCTAACTAACCTAAGGACATCACACACATCCATGCCCGAGGCAGGATTCGAACCTGCGACCGTAGCAGTCGCGCGGTTCCGGACTGAGCGCTTAGAACCGCTAGACCACCGCGGCCGGCTACCTGCAAGGCATTATACAGTTAGCCAGAAGAAAGTTTGATTCAAGAACACGTTAAGCTAGACAAAGTGAATATATATCTTGATATTGCCAAGTCGGTATCGGTTTTAATGAGTAAGTTCAGAAAGTATCAGTTGTGGCATTCATGAGGTGACCTGTAATAGTGAATGATACAGAAACTATTGAAAAAAATTTCAAATATCAAAGGCCCCTAAAGACATGCGATTAGTATTCAGAGGACTGTGTACGTATGTATAAAGACTTCCACAAATCAAGGAAAAACACAAACAACGACTACTTATAAAGTTTTGCGTGGAAGGACACTTCTATAAAACGTGACTCGAAAAAAATAAAACTTGAAAACGTAGATAAAGACAACGGAATTAGGTTAAAACGAAATACGTCTACCACAGGTACCACATATACGTGTCAGTGAGGCATACCACAAGTAATTTCAATTCCGGAGGTGATTTCCCCGACGCGAATGCAGCACAGACAGCCAAGTGTGATACCGCTAATGGCAGTATCGGTGACTCCATAAGGAGTGAACGTCTTTCAAAACAGCTCGATTGTCACTTACGAAGCCGTACCGGTACCCGCCAATCAAAAGAACGGTTCTCTGTTGACACGCAGTTCAGTGAACATGCTGGCATGCCTACTGTAAACGCTCCCTCCTGCGACTGCAGATGAGAGCTACGAACTCGACTGGTCGCTTCGCATACATACCACCTTCATTACGCTACTGAGCGATGTAAAGCCACAGGAATAATATCCCGTTCAACACTCCACCTTTAGCTAACGTTCGTCTTGGTTGCTCTAAACGGCATCAAGCACTCGCCATGATGGTTCCTGTACAGCGTAAACAGAGAACATTCGTTTCATTCTGGGTATTTGTAGAACCGAACTAGAGCCCCGTCACTAATTTTATGGACATTGACAGAATGTCAGCCTCTGCTATTCCTTATTTCTCTTGAAGCTTCGGTGCAATGTAGTCGATGCTGTCATTTTTGTAGTCTCAGCGAAGGCCAACAGTAAATGAATTTATTTGTTGGCCATGTGAATATAGATCGTCTTCATCAGTCTCTGTGTTCGGGATGACCGATTTGTGGATCGTTCCATGAGAGATTCTGAAGGTTTTACTCTCTTCAAATGTTAGATTATTCCTTATTGGACTTTCTCAGATTTTACTGAAGTTCAATGTAGCTGTAGAAGTGTAATAATATAAGAAAACTAATTCCCGTCTAACAAAACAAACTTATAGCTACATTTAAAACATAGAGCCGATATAACTCTCAAATCTCATTTCATAGTGATTTCCAAAATAGCACATCAATGTCTCAAAATTCTAATGACAGATAACGGCTTTTTTCCTGTCATGTAGGAAAATGATGACTAATATAATTTATTTGTATATCTGTAGCTACATTGATATTCTTTTCTGTAATATGTTGAAAGCATACAGCATGCAACAGTTCTGCCAAAGCGAGATGGAGCTGCACTGAGACACAGGTCTCACATTCGCCACGATTACGCTTCAGAGCCCTGTCGGGTCTTCCAGGTTCAGGTTTTCCATGGTTTCACTGAATCGATTGAAATAAATGCGAAATGGCAGCTCTGTCTTTGATGATCTCGTTCGTCATTGGGACATCAAACTCTGATATCCCTTTAGAAAAGTCATTATTACGGTAATTATTTTACCAAACACAAACAATACGCTGCACACACAGACACACACACACACACACACACACACACACACACACACACACACACACACAGAGAGAGAGAGAGAGAGAGAGAGAGAGAGAGAGAGAGAGAGACAGAGAGAGAGAGAACTGTCGCATCGCCCGAAATTCGCCGTGCCACACCGAAGTCGGCAACGTGCATTGATCTAACAGACGTTAGAGATGTCACGCTGCAATCCGCAAAGACAAGTGGGATTCGCTGCTAAAGACACGCCATCTTTTTCATCATCGCAGCGCCATTGCACGAAGGTTGATATAGAACCGAGCATCGGCTCGCTCTGCCCCATTTAGTGACCTCTGATGATGCAAGTCAGCATCATATAGCTAGCACACCGGTGCTATTCAAGTCTCAGATGGAATTGTACTTTTGTAAAAGTTGAATAGGTCTTCAAGAGAAGAGTTTGTAACTGTGGGCATCAAGTGACACTTCAGTGATGGATATTCGACACATTCATCTACATCTACATGATTACTCTGCCTGACAGAGGGTTCATCGAACCATTTCATACTACTTCTCTACCATTCCACTCTCGAATGGCGCGTGGGAAAAAGGAACACCTAAATCTTTCAAATGGTTCAAATGGTTCTGAGCACTATGGGACTCAACTGCTGAGGTCATAAGTCCCCTAGAACTTAGAACTACTTAAACCTAACGACAACACAAACATCCATGCCCGAGGCAGGATTCGAACCTGCGACCGTAGCAGTCGCGCGGTTCCAGACTGTAGCGCCAGAACCGCTCGGCCACCAGCGGCCGGCACCTAAATCTTTCCGTTCGAGCTCTGATTTCTCTTATTTTATTATAATGATCATTTCTCCCTATGTAGGTGGGTGTCAACAAAATATTTACGCATTCGGAAGAGAAAGTTGGTGATCCAAATTTCGTAAATAGATCTCGTCGCAAAGAAAATCGCGTTTGTTTCAGTGACCGCCAGCCCAACTCGCGCATCGTATCAGCTGCCCTTCTTTGCACTTTTCGATGTCCTCCGTCAATCCTACCTGGTAAGGATCCCATACCGCGCAGCAATATTCCAGCAGAGGACGGACAAGTGTAATGCAGGCTGTCTGTTTAGTGGGCTTGTCACATCTTCTAAGTGTTCTGCCAACAAAGCGCAGTCTTTGTTTCGCCTTCCCCACAATGTTATCTATGTGGTATTTCCAACTGAAGTTGCTCGTAATTGTAATTCCTAGGTATTTAGTCGAACTGACAGCCCTTAGATTTGTCCAATTTATCGTATAGCCAACATTTATTGGATTTCTTTTAGTACCCATGTGGATGACCTCGCACTTTTCTTTGTTTGGTGCTAATTGCCACTTTTCGCACCATATAGAAATTATCTCTAGATCATTTTGCAATTGGAATTGATCGTCTAATGATTTTACTAGACGGTAAATTACAGCATCATCTGTAAACAACCTAAGGGGGCTGCTCAGATTATCACCTAGATCATTTATATAAATCAGGAACAGCAGAGGACGTATGACACTACCTTGCGGAACGTCAGATATCAGTCCTGTTCTACTCGATGATTTACCATCTATCACTACGAACTGTGACCACTCTGAGGGGGAATCACGAATCCAGTCACACAACTGAGACGATACTCCATATGCACGCAATTTGATTAACAGTCGCTTGTGATGAGCCGGCCTGTGTGGCCAAGCGGTTCTAGGCGCTTCAGTCTGGAACCGCGCGACCGCTACGGTCGCAGTTTCGAATCCTGCCTCGGGCATGGATCTGTGTGATGTCCTTAGGTTAGTTAGGTTTAAGTGGTTCTAAGTTCTAGGGGACTGATGACCTCAGATGTTAAGTCCCATAGTGCTCAAAGCCATTTGAACCATTTTCGCTTGTGAGGAACGGTATCAAAAGCCTTCTGGAAATCTAGGAATATGGAATCGATCTGAGATCCCTTGTCGACAGCACTCATTACTTCATGGGAACAAAGAGCTAGCTGCGTTGCACAAGAACGATATTTTCTGAATCCGTGTTAGTTATGTATCAATAAGTCATTTTCTTCAAGGTGATTCATAATGTTCGAGTACACTTTCGAGAACTAATCATGAATGGATGGATGTTCTGCACAGTCATCTATCTACACTCACAATCTAGTACGTGGTACACACGAAGTATTACACACATGGTTTAGCGATGATACAGAAATAGGAAAGCTTGCTGCTGTGTCATTGGTCAGTGTTGAAATTGCAGAAAAACTAGTAAAATTGCTAAAACTGATATCAGTATCAATTATGGTCCTTGTTACAGTACATTGTCCCATATCAACAGTGTCTGTACTGTCCCATCTGTCCACTGGTATGAGTTTAATGATTGACCGACACCACTTGTGTGAGATTCCTGTGGCAATGGATTGTATGAAGTTAAGTAAATCTTTTCATCTTGTAATAAAGTGAACTAATGTTTCATATGTTCTAGATCCGATCAGCCACCTGCCCGAGTAATCTAAGAACCCACAGTTATGACCGAACTATTCTAGTTTCGTCAGGTAAGTACAAGTACTTCGTAGAAAACGGTTAGAGTGAACATCTACTACACTTACATGATGCAAGTCGACTATCCACATGAAATGAGAGACTTTGACGAAGTTGAAGCAATAAATAATAAACATAACGAACAAAAAAATTAGTCACACCCAGGAGTCATCATGCTAATACCGCGTAACACTGCGTCTAACCTTAATAATAATGGCCTCCGTTCGACGAGAGAGAGTTTACAGGTTTTTCAGGTGTGCTGCAGACAGTCATTGATGGCTAGTTGGCTACCTGACTGGATGGATGGATAGAACCGGCGAAGCTATCAAATTACGGGGACATGGACTGCTATGTTTCATAGAATATGTCGAGCTGGAAAAAGCCTTCGACAATGCGAAACAACGTAAAATCGTGCAAGATGTTCGAAATCCTGACAAAAAAAGAGGTAAGCTACAGGGAAAGATAGGTAATCTGCAGTATATACAAGAACCAAAAGGGAGCAATAGGACTGGAAGACCAAGAACGAAGTGCTCGGAGTAAAAATGGTGTAAGACAGGGATGTAGTCTCCCGCCTCTATTGTCCAATCTATACACGAAAAAGCAAAGAAATAAAAGAAAGATTGAAGAGATACGAATGGCAAGATTCAATCATGACATTGATATCCTCATTCAAAATGAAGAACAATTACAGGAGCTGTTGAACGGAATGAACAATCTAACGAGTACAAAATATGGACTGAGAGTAAATCGAAGAAAAATGAAAGTAATGAGAAGTTTCAGAAATGAGAACAGCGATGAACTTAACATCAGAATTGGGATCACGAAATAGACGTAATGAAGGAATTCTGCTACCTGGGCAGCAAAATAAGGCATGGTGGACGGAGCAGGGAGACATAAAGAGACTGTTGTTGTTGTGGTCTTCAGTCCTGAGACTGGTTTGATGCAGCTCTCCATGCTGCCAAGTGGCCGAGCTGTGTTGAAAACTCCCACGTGCCAATTACGTTTATTTACGAGGGCTGTTCGGAAAGTAAGGAACGATAGGTCGCGAAATGGAAACCACAGTGAACGTCAGAAATGTTTTATTTGCAACAGTTAGCTACGACTTCTATCTACTTCTCTGCATTGTCGCCTGTCCGATTTAGACGTTTGACGTAGCGTTGTACCAACTTTCCAATACCCTCGTTATAGAAGGCAGCCGCCAGTGCTTTCAACCAAGTCTCTGCGCTGGCCTAAAGCTCGTTGTCTGTGCCAAAATGTTGTCTTCATAGCCAGCGGTTCATGTGAGCAGAGATCAAACTCAGAGGGAGACAATTACGTGCTGTATTATGATTAATGAAACATTTCCAATTGAAAACGATGCAGGAGCATCTTCATTGCCCCTGCAGAATGCGGCTGAGAATTGTCTTGAAGAAGAAAACGCACGACAGTTATGTAATGTTGGCTGCATAGCTCCAGGCGCAATTTCTCACGAGGCCCTCGTACTTGGCGGGAGGCACTATTGTTCTGGGTATCTTTATGTGCTCCCTGTGTGCTCAGAACTAAAATGAACGACGTAATGTGATCTACTAGCATACTAGAGACACTGCCCAATATACCTGCGCCATAAGTCATCAGATTTTCACTGTGGTTTCCATTTCGCGACCCATCGTTCCTTACCTGCCGAATAACCCTCGTATTTATTTATTCACAACATTATGAACTGTCCGTCTGCTCATTGAAATGTTTGTTTTCTTTCTGTAACCTTGGCAGTTGCCACACTATACTTTGGTTATAGAATATGAGTAATGTTGTAGAATGCATTACTGTCGCAAGTAAATGTGATGAATAGTGAGAGCAAGTGAGATACCACAAAGAAGTCTCACAGAAATGAAAACAACAGGTGGACGGGTGTGAAATATGTTACAACAAAGAAATTCAGGAGTCAAAACTTCCAAAACGGAACGCAAATTTAAAAATCTTAAAAACATACGTATTGACAGAGCACAGAGAAACTATGATTGTGAGACTGTTGCTGTCATTTGTTGTAGTTTATGTGACAAACTATTATGTTTCCAACGTTCCCTTGTGAGCGACCATATTCACATTCATACGAACACCTAAATCAGGTAAGGAGGCATATCTCACTCACTCACTCACCAGGAATACAAATTATGTGCATCAATAAAAGATTTCTGTCATATGACACGCGTACTGTCACTAATGCCATGTATAACATATCAGTCGTGTTTTCCGGTAGAGGATTCGGTTGACTTGTCGTCTTGCCGTCAAACGTTTGCATTTCCCTTTCGAAAGCCATTTCCTTTCGGCCGCCAAAACACACATAATTTTTTTTTTTGCATCACCTCTGTTCCGAGATTCCGGAACCTGTACAGAAAATTGGAATAGAGATCAACTTAAACTTCATTTCCGCCCTTTTACTGCTCGTGAAAACCACACACTGCATGTTGTACCACCATACAGCGAGACCTTCAGAGGTGGTGGTGTAGATCGCTGTACACACCTGTACCTTTAATACCCAGTAACATGTCCTCTTGCATTGATGTATGCCTGTATTCGTCGTGGCATACTATCCACAAGTTCAACAAGGCACCGTTGGTCCAGATTGTCCCACTCCTCAACGGCGATTCAGCGTAGATCCCTCAAAGTGGTTGATGGGTCACGTCGTCCATAAACAGCCCTTTTGAATCCATCCGAGGCATGTTCGATAGGTTTAATGTCTGGAGAACATGCTGGCCACTCTAGTCGAGCGATGTCATTATCCTGAAGGAAGTCATTATTCACAAGACATGCACGATGGGGGCGCGAATTGTCCATGAAGACGAAGGCCTCGTCATTATGCTGCCGATATGGTTGCACTATCAGTCGGAGGATGGCATTCACGTACCGTACAGCCGTTACGGCGCCCTCCGTGACCACCAGCGGCGTACGTCGGCCCCACATAATGCCACCGCAAAACAGCACGGAACCTCCACCTTGCTGCACTCGCTGGAAAGTGTGTCTAAGGCGTTCTGCCTGTCTGGGTTGCCTCCAAACACGTCTCCTACGAATGTTTGGTTGAAGGCATATGCGACACTCATCGGCGAAGAGAAAAAAATGGTGCAAATGGCTCTGAGCACTATGGGACTCAACTGCTGAGGTCATTAGTCCCCTAGAACTTAGAACTAGTTAAACCTAACTAACCTAAGGACATCACAAACATCCATGCCCGAGGCAGGATTCGAACCTGCGACCGTAGCGGTCTTGCGGTTCCAGACTGCAGCGCCTTTAACCGCACGGCCACTTCGGCCGGCTCGGCGAAGAGAACGTGATGCCAATCCTGAGGGGTCCATTCGGCATGTTGTTGGGCCCATCTGTACCGCGCTACATGGTGTCGTGGTTGCAAAGATGGACCTCGCCGTGGACGTCGGGAGTGAAGTTGCACATCATGCAGCCTATTGCGCACAGTTTGAGTCGTAACACGACATCCTGTGGCTGCACGAAAAGCATTATTGAACATGCATAAAAAGTTCTCGGTTTACTTGCCGCGTCAAATTCGGATAAAATCCGGAGCTTTCAATGACTACTTCCGTCATCTTCGTCAGGGGTAAAACTGACGAAGATGACGGAGGTAGTCATCGAAAGCTCGGGATATTATCCGAATTTGACGCGGCAAGTAAACCGAGAACTTTTTATGCAAGGACTCCGTCGCGAAAGACTTCGTAGTCATATTATTGAACTTGGTGGCGTTGCTGTCAGGGTTTGTCCGAGCCATAATCTGTAAGAAGCGGTCATCCACTGCAGTAGTAGCCCTTGGGCGGCCTGAGCGAGGCATGTCATCGACAGTTCCTGTCTCTCTGTATCTCCTCCATGTCCGAAGAACATCGCTTTGGTTCACTCCGAGACGCCTGGACACTTCCCTTGTTGAGAGCCCTTCCTGGCACAAAGTAACATTGCGGACGCGATCGAACCGCGATATTTACCGCACAGGCATGGTTGAACTACAGACAACACTAGCCGTGTACCTCCTTCTTAGTGGAATGACTGGAAGTGAGCGGCTGTCGGACCTCCTCCGTCTAATAGCCGCTGCTCATGTATGGCTGTTTACACCTTTGACGGGTTTAGTGACATCTTCTTACAGTCAAAGGGACTGTGTCTGTGTTACAATATCCACAGTCAACGTCTGTCTTCAGGAGTTCTAGGAATCGGTTTTTTTTTATGTGTGTAATTGTGCAGAATCAACCTTCGTGATAGGTCCCTTCCTTGTACCTTGGAGTTGCAAACGGACGTTTCACTACTAAAAAGACAAAAATTTGAATGCAGCGAAAAAAAAAAATTGCCCCTCTCCATATTGCGGGTAAAGCATCTGCTTGGGCCGTCTATGTTCTCAGTGTTTTGCATAATTTAAAAAGAGGCGAAGTCGCGAATCGCTGGACCACACTACACGCCTGCAGTCACTTGCTGTCCACTTTCTGTGTTGTTGGTACGTTGAAGAAGGATAGCTCTATGTGCTACTGTAAGCGTGGTTAACACGGTGGCACCCAGCAACCGATCCGTCAAGTCTCCATGCCGACCCATCTTATTGCGCTGACAGCACAAGCTTCACTCTCACGACGCCCAATAGAAAGACAGACTGGCCGCGCGGATTAGCCGAGCAGTCAAAGGCGCTGCAGTCATGGACTGTGCTGCTGGTCCCGGCGGAGGTTCGAGTCCTCCCTCGGGCATGGGTGTGTGTGTTTGTCCTTAGGATAATTTAGGTTAAGTAGTGTGTAAGCTTAGGAACTGATGACCTTAGCAGTTAAGTCCCATAAGATTTCACACACATTTGAACATTTTGAAAGACAGACCGCGGCGCGCACGTCACAGAGCACGTGACGCTGCAGGTGTTACGAGTCCCAGCCATACTCTCCGGCGGGGAGTGAATAACTATTTCAGAGGAGTTTAATAATTCTTAACTGTGCATTTAACTGCATGCAAACTCTCCATAGCGAACGACTAAGTTAAGACCTTATTGGGTAACTCTTCATTGACGTATTGATTTCCAGTGGGCTCTGCACTCAGCAGAGCGTTTGCGAAGTGTAACGGACAACTCGACTAGTGTGAAGTCGCAAGTTCATTCTGGGGCCTATATTTTTCGTGAGCTTCGTCAGTGCCATGACTTACGTCAGCGGTGAAGGGTTACATGATCGACAGCTACCTGTCCCTCTGCAGAGCTTCAGAGCGACCAGTGCACTCTTTTAAGGTGGTGAGCAAGATTTTGACGTCTAAAAATAAACCGCTGACTGCTGTTATATGATCCTTTAACACTACTACCGGTTTCACAATGTCAGAATTCCTTCTTCGGGCACATCTAAATAAACAAGAATAACACACGGGGAATTAAAAAAATATAATCTTTTTAGAACTGACAAGAATCCAGGGAGAGGATAATATAGCGTGACGTAGACACGTAACTGACAAAAGCAACTTACTTATTTTCAGATCATTTACAGGAAAAGTAGAACGCATTGGATGCCCCATCATTCCCAGTCAGTTTATAATAAATTTGTCAAAATGGGGACGAAAGGTAAAATTTAAAACGAGCGAAATGTAGCAGACGGCGCTAAAAGAAAGTGAACCCTAAAACAAGAATAGTAAAGTTGTTAAATAAGGAGAAGAGACTTGAAGATGAACGGCAGGATTAAAGAATAGTCGCGATCAAAAGACAGGACGTCGTAAAAAGTACACAAAAAGAGGCGGCAGAATAAATTATAATGAATGAAGCTTGTTTTAATTGCCTTTCATTGTATTTCATCTCTTTACCACTATTTTATTCGTTCTAATTTGTTCTACGAATCCTTTTTGTGATGATTTTCGCCTCTTTTTTTCTTTTTTTTTTTTAAATCGCGACTGCTGTTTAACAGTGCCGTTCATCTTTAAGTCCCTTTTCCTGTTTTTTCAACTTTATTCTTCTTCTTTTAGGGCTCACCTTTTTTTAACGTTGTCTTATTCATTTTGCCTGTTTTAAATTTTGAATTTAGTCACTATTTTAGTGAATTTATTATAAAGTGACTGTCTGAGAAAAGATGGGACGTCCAGTGCGTTCATGTTTTGCTGTAAATGGTGTGAAAATAAGTAAGTTGACTACTATATTTGAAGTTGCGTATTTTTTACGTATTGTGAAGAGAGGCCTGCAGTCTTGGGGCGCAGAATCACATTGTACCGTGCGATGGACGTGGTGTGCCACGATGGTCACATAATAAATGACAGTAACGCGACATTGCAGAGTAACCGTGGAGCTCGTGGAATATAACGATATGGCTGCCCAAATCACCGTCGAACCCCCGTCTTGTTTCACTCTTGTGACGTAAACTCAGCCAGAAACTGGAAACAATGTGAAATAAGATTCATCCAGTCAAATGAGGTTTTTCCATTGTCCATAGACCTTCTCTGGCTTCCGAATCACATTTTCCTGTTACATCACAGACGAGTGGTTTTGCAGTTCCAGCTCGCCCTACGGTTCCCAGCTCATGGAGCTCCCTTCACGGTGTTTTAGTGCTGGCAGGGCTCGCGATAGCAGTATTTAATTCCGTATTGACTTTTGCAACTGTCGTCCTCTTATTCGTTGTCACAGTCCTCTTTAATGATCATCTGTCAGGATCCCTCAACACATACTTTCCTCCGCGTTATGACTTACTTTCATGATTTTTTCGTCGGCGCTATGAGTTAGTGGATGATATTTATCCGCTTTACCTGTATGTGGAATAAATCTTCGATACGGTGCCTCTTCCAACAACCAAACATACCGGCTCACTTGGTTACAGAGGCGCTCGCCATATGAGCACCAACAATTTGCCGACGTTCGAATTCGATTAGTTCCGACATCGTGCACTCAGAACTACACAGAGCACTGTTCTACTACGACTGACACTCGCAACGTGTTGGGGACATTGCATAGAGCAACCTGCAGGCGTGGCTAGCATTTGCATTTATGTTCAACCGTGTGTTTCCGAATGTTTCCATATTCTTCACCAACCACTAATACGATGGTGGTAACTTATAGCCGCACGGCCATTTTCGAACACAAATTCTCAAGTGTTTCGCGAAATAGAAGTCGTCCTTCTTGCAAGGGTTCCCATTTAAGTGCCCCGAACATTTCTGTTACACTTTCGTATGAGCTATACCAACTTACAATGATCCTAGCAGCGAATCTCTCCACGCTTCTGACGTCTGCTGTCATGCCAACTTGATATGACACCAAGCACTGCAACAATACTCTAGAATTGGTCGCACTACCGCTTTGTAAGTGATTTCCTTTACAGCTACACTGCATTTTTTCCTCAACAAATCCATATCTTCCGTTCGTTTTACCCAGTACTGATTTTACGCGTTCGTCCTGTTTCATATCACTTCGTAGTGTTTTATTATCCCCAAATCGTTGTACGATGTGGCTGTCTCAAGATGTCCTCCTTTTCTTTGGCCATATCCAGTATGTACATTGAATCGGCAGGGTAATCTCGACTGGACAATGTTTCTGATAAAGGGTGGCCGGATGCCCTTTATTTTGCTGTTCCCCCTCTCCTACCGCCCTCTGGACGAAATTCGTGTACGCCATCTGTTAGCGCCTAGTGTTATCCACTGTGAACGTGTGAGAACATTTTCGAAAAAGTCAGAAAATCGTGAAACTGAGGAGGAACGTGAGTACCAGCCCGGTATTCACCTAGTCAGACTTTGGAAACCGCCTAAAAACTACGTCCAGGATAGACGGAACACTGGCCCTCATGGTTATTCGTCTGGGACCGGCGCGCTCCCGAATCACGGAAGCAGCGTGCTCACACGTGCGGCTATCCGGGAGGGTCACGTAACTTGCTCAAGATGATATTTAATCGGATGCTATGGAGATCTTTTTCTTTGCTGTGGGCACTGTCTTATATTTATCCACATTTAAGCAGAGCTGCTATTGAAACTTTCTCTCAGGTTAAAACGGCGGAGGTTCGAGTCCTCCCTCGGGCATGGGTGTGTGTGTGTTTGTCCTTAGGATGATTTAGGTTAAGTAGTGTGTAAGCTTAGGGACTGATGACCTTAGCTGTTAAGTCCCATAAGATTTCACACACTCATTAAAACTGTGTGCCGGACCGAGACTGGAACTTGGGACATGTGTCTTCACGGTATCACCGACTGAGCTATTTCAATACTCACGACCCGTCCTCACAGCATCACTTCCGCCAGTACCTGGTCTCCTATCACCGAAAGGTCTTGTGTTCGAGTCTCAATCAGGCAAACAGTTTTAATCTGCCAGGGAGTTTCACATCACCGAACTCTCTGCCGCAGAGAGCTGCCATTCCAAGTGGAAATTTTCTCCAAGTCTTTCTCCGTTTTTTGACGGTCGTTCAGTGACGATAGTTCCCTTTACACAGCAGATCATTAGCGAACAGCTTTATTACACTGCTGATCCTTTGTGACAATAATTTATGTAATCTGAAAATATTAAAGATCCTTTTACGCTTCCTCCGTGCAAACCCAATGTTAGTTTCTCCTCCTATTACCAGAACTGACGCTGTTTCTGTGAGGTTTCTCGGTTGGCGGAAACCACTCCCGGTAATTAGTCGTTCGCTCGCTTTGGAAGCGGCCGGCCAGTGGAAGGCGCCCGGCCGGGCCACGCACGTGTCGCCGGTGGACGCCTACTGCCGGCCGGGGAGACGCGAGCGGCCCGCGGCTCATTAGCATAGATAGGTTTCGTGTACACGTCACGGGGACGGCGATACGTGGGATCGAGCGCGACGTGGACCGCGGCCCGCGGCCGCACCGTGCCGTCCCATTGCGTAACCCGTCTGCCCATAAAAGCACACCTGGCGCCCGGCCCCTGAAAATTAGCCGGCCTGCCCGTCTGGCCCCGGCGTGCTGAACTTATCCCGGATGCGTGGAATGTAGGCAAGCGAGCTGCTAGTACTCGCCGCCGCCGCCGCGGCCCCTGGCCCGTAGCGAGCGACGTCGGTCGCCTCGTTGCCTTTTTCGACCAAAACAACTCTGCCAGTCACCTGTTTATTCTAGTCTACACTTCCTCCTTGACATTTCATTTGGCGGTGCGACGTCGGCGGTCTGTTGCCACATACAAAATACGACATGTTGAAAAATCCTAACTGGCGTATACTGTAGGGAGAACACCTAACGTCTAGCGGGAATTTGCTTAGAAAATATCAAGAACCGTCTTTCAGAGCAGAAATCACGCATAATCCTCAGCCTCTTTCGTATCTGTCCCGTAGAGACCTCACAGGTAAAATTAGTGAAATAACAGATCGTACAGAGACGTTCAAAAGTCGTCCTTCCCACACTCCTTCCGTAAGTTATATAACAATGAGTATCCTCTGCCACTCGCTACACGGCTATACTCTGAGTACAGATGTAGAGACAGATCATATTGCAATCCAACCAGTGCCCTGGGCGGAAAAATATTTCGGTATTTATCATATATTTACATCAACATCTACATGATTACCTTTCAGTTGACAATTAAGTGCCTAGCAGAGGGTTTATCGAACCACCTTCAAGCTGCTTCTCTGCTGTTCCACTATCTAACAGCGAGCGCGAAGAACGAACACTTAAATCTTCCCGTGCGAGCTCTGATTTCTCTTATTTTATTATGATGATGATTTCTCTCTATATAGGTGAACGGAAAAATAATATTTTCACTCTCTGAGGAGAAAGTTGCTGGCTGCCGCGTAAAACGCCTTTGTTTTAATGTCTACCACGCCATTTTGTGTAATTCGTGTAACCGTTAATTCTGTCTATTAAATTTTGAGTTTAACGTCTTTTCGTCAGCATTTATATCTGAGGATAAAAACTTTTCTCAACTGGATAAGGATAGCGAAAGTAGTAGCCCGTGCTGTCATTACTGAACCATCCCAGCATTCGATTAGCAATAGTTTTAACAGCGGTGCGTCTCCACCTCTATAACAAATATTTACTGCTGGCGGTGGCTACATCGTGGGCAACACACTGGTTTCTTTGACAGATCGAGGTACGAGTGTTGTCAAACTTCCTTACGGATTAAAACAGTTCGGGATTCCAACTGAGACTTTAACCTACGCAGACTTTTCACAACAGGATTCTCTTCCATGCAGCGTGTAAAATTAATTCAGTTACATTAGGCAGAATGAAGAGACCAGTGTTCCCACGAGAGCCGTTCGTTGCCAGATAGTCTACCTAGGAGGTCACCAGTGAGTCAACTGCCTGCCCGTGCGGACCTGCATGACTGATCTGCGAGCGACCCTTACTGGTCTATGCCTCCCTCCGTATTCTGCGGTCGTTTCGCTCATTTCTCAATGTGGACACCGGCCTTTATTCATCACAGGTTTTCCAGTGGTGTCGCCACCGTAACAGTTTGCATAACACACCTGAGATCAGCTGACTCATACGTGGCATTTGCTTATTCTTACAGAAGATCATCCGGACCACTGAATCACATCCGCCGATTTGCCTCGCACTGCATCGTAATCTTTCAGTTAAGTTTGCAAGCCGAGCGGTCTGAGGCGCTGCAATCATGGACTGTGCGGCTGGTCCCGGTGGAGGTTCGAGTCCTCCCTCGGGCATGGGTGTGTGTGTGTGTTTGTCCTGAGGATAATTTAGGTTAAGCAGTGTGTAAGCTTAGGGACTGATGACCTTAGCAGTTAAGTCCCATAAGATTTCACACACATTTGAACATTTTTTTAAGTGTGCAGAAAAATAGAAGCAGGAAGATTAGGGCTTAACGTCGCGTCGACATCAAGGTCATCAGAAATGGAACACAAGCTCAGAGTCTCGTAAGACGATTTCCTCGGGAACTGTTAACAACAGGCAGATGTTCATACGCCGTTTGTTGTTCAGAATCGTTAATACTATCACCCCTCGAAGCAATTACCTTTCCTCCTGACTCATCCTGTATGCGGAGCGAATTATTGTGGAGCGACAGCAAAGAATCAATCATTGCAAAGGCAGAAGCCAGACAGAGATTCTTGCCAGAATTGTCAGGAAGTATAACCATCTACGAAGGAAATAGCTTATTAAACCCTCGTCCAACAGATACTTTATTATTTCTCAGCCTGGTAACTTTACCACATAGATGAAACAGAGAAGCTCCAAAACTGTTAGCACGTTTCGTCACAGTTTCATAAAGCATACACGAGATCACCACGGGAGTGCCCACCCAGTTAGGCGTTCTGCAGCACGGTGTCATTCCAAGGGCGTACGTTCCTTCTAGAATCAACCAAATATTGCTTCTCCTACAAGCGTCTATCGGAAAGAACATGAAGGTAAAATAAGACTTTCGAGCTCAAACGGAGGCTAACCATCGATCTTTCTTCCCGCCCACCGTTCGTGACTGGAACGGGAAATTGGGGATGTAACACTGCTACACTTGGTTCTCTGCGCTTCGAAGGTAGCTTGCAAAATGCAGACGTAGAAAAATACAGATGTAGACCTAGTTGTAGATATTTAGATATAAACTCAGGGCACAAACGCAGAATCTATGGATGGTGAGCCATGTCACTGTCGGCCAAATCCTGGCTATGAAAATATCTTCAGTTTCCCGACTTTGAACTGCTTGCTTGCGATCCAGGCTGCACCGTATTATCACGACTTAATCATCGCAGTATGAAGATGACTTCAGAAGCGAATCGCAGTTATATGGTCTCTCACGTTTTCTCTGCGTGATTGATTAATGGTGTGGTTCGGGGTGTGCTTCGAGCTGTTGTTTCCGTTATACGCAAGGTGCGCTGAAAAGTAATGCCTCCAAATTTTTTTGTTTGAGAAGCCTTAAAGTTTTTTTAATAATACAATATTAAGATTCTACATTTACGTTCTTCATGTCTACCTATTTATTTCTCAACAATGTCACCCTGTCAACGAACACCTTTCGCCCAACTGGAGGCCTTTTTGTTGATCGTGTCACTGTAGAATGTTTGACTTTGTTGACGGATCCACAACCACACATCTGCTTGCACCACTTCACCACTATCAAAGTGAAATCTTCGAAAGTATTTTTTTTTAAAGTTTTGCAAACAAATGAAAATCGGATGGAGCCTAGTCGGGACCGTTTGGAGGGTGATCGACGACATGACAGAAGGCATCGGATTGTCGTGGGATGTCGCAGCGCTCGTTTGTGGGCTGGGACTGTCATGCTGAAGGAGAATATGCTCCACGTGTGGACAAACTGTTCGAATTAGGAACTCTATTACGGCAGCCGGTTTCTCCTGTAGGTACGTTTACACACAGCCGTGTTACACGCCCTCTAGCGTCAGAGGGTTGTAACTTGCGTCAGCGAGCGGGAAAGTCAACCGAGCAATATGCATAATATGTGATACCTGGACTGATATTGAGAACAGAATTAAAAGTTCGGAGACATTGCACTGCAGCACGTCCTGGTGTTCCGACGACCGTCGCAATCGCCTCCTTCAGTTACTGCGAAGTCTGCTGTTATGTACTCGCTGTCTGGAATCCATCCCCGTCTGTGTTTATTAGTGTTTTTGACGTCTTTATTTCGATGGCCTCCTTATCAGACTGTCCCAGAAACTTGGTGTTTGCACCGCGAAACACGGCATCGACTTCCTTTAGCTCCTGTGGACGAAGTTAATATGTCTTGTCTGTTATGTTAAATGAGATTTAGGACTCCTGAAGCCGGGTGTGTACCGCATTCCATAGGTATGTGGCGTAGGGCAGACATGTGGAACAACAATCAGAGATGCAATGGACATTAGCGACCCACCAGACTAAAGCAACAAATGAAACCAAGTATCACTGGCCACTGCCTTGTACGCAATCATGAAATGAAATAAGTTAACACCCAGTCCTGACAAAACTCTACCATCTGGTGAGCAAGATGTATGAAACAGGCCAAATATCCTCAGACTTCAAGAAGAATATAATAATTCCAATCCCAAAGGAAGCAGGTGTTGACAGATGTGAAAATTACCGAACTATCAGTTTAATAAGTAACAGCTGCAAAATACTAACGCGAATTCTTTACAGACGAATGGAAAAACTGGTAGAAGTCGACCTCGGGGAAGATCAGTTTGGATTCCGTAGAAATACTGGAACACGTGAGGCAATACTGACCTTACGACTTATCTTAGAAGAAAGATTAAGGAAAGGCAAACCTACGTTTCTAGCATTTGTAGACTTGGAGAAAGCTTTTGACAATGTAGACTGGAATAGCCTCTTTCAAATTCTGAACGTGGCAGGGGTAAAATACAGGGACCGAAAGGCTATATACAATTTGTACAGAAAGCAGATGGCAGTTATAAGAATCGAGAGGCATGAAAGGGAAGCAGTGGTTGGGAAGGGAGTGAGACAGGGTTGTAGCCTGTCCCCGATGTTATTCAATCTGTATATTGAGCAAGCAGTAAAGGAAACAAAAGAAAAATTCGGAGTAGCTATTAAAATCCATGGAGAAGAAATAAAAACTTTGAGGTTCGGCGATGACATTGTAATTCTGTCAGAGACAGCAAAGGACTTGGAAGAGCAGTTGAACGGAATGGACAGTGCCTTGAAAGGAGGGTATAAGATGGACATCAACGAAAGCAAAACAAGGAAATGGAATGTAGTCGAATTAAGTGGGGTGATGCTGAGGAAATTAGATTAGGAAATGAGACACTTAAAGTAGTAAAGGAGTTTTACTATTTGGGGTGTAAAATAACTGATGATGGTCGAAGTAGAGAAGATATAAAATGTAAACTGGCAATGGCAAGGAAAGCGTTTCTGAAGAAGAGAAATTTGTTAACATCGAGTATAGATTTAAGTGCCAGGAAGTCGTTTCTGAAAGTATTTGTGTGGAGGTAGCCATGTATGGAAGTGAAACATGGACGATCAATAGTTGGGCAAGAAGAGAATAGAAGCTTTCGAAATGTGGTGCTACAGAAGAATGCTGAAGATTAGATGGGTAGATCACATAACTAATGAGGAGGTATTGAATAGGATTCGGGGAAAGAGAAGTTTGTGGCATAACTTGACTAGAAGAACGGATCGGATGGTAGGAAATGTTCTGAGGCATCAAGGGATCGCCAGTTTAGTATTGGAGGCAGCGTGGAGGGTAAAAATTGCAGAGGGAGACCAAGAGATGAATACACTAAGCAGATTCAGAAGGATGTAGGTTGCAGTAGGTACTGGGAGATGAACAAGCTTGCACAGGATAGAGTAGCATGGAGAGCTGCATCAAACCAGTTTCAGGACTGAAGACCACCACAACTACTACAACAACACCAAGATCGTGCAGCAAATGGCAAGTTTCTGTGACAGCGCAATTAAGGAGTCTATCGAAGCAAAGGTGTCAGAAAGCCTAATAAACAGGGACGGAAGTGTCAGTTTATCGTGATCCAGCACGAACTTTATTCAGATCTCGCCGGCTGCCACATTCCCCGTAGCCAGGGAGCGCTGAATATCAGTGCGGGCAAAACTACATCAAAAGGCGTAGTGGGCGACCAGCGATAGTTGACAGTCTGGTTGGAGTCCAGTCAGCGAATACCCATAACAGCAAACCTCTCAGCACCTGAAAAAGGTTACTCGGTCGGTCGTCGAAGCATTGTGCATAAAACAAAAACAACTTGGCAGTACGCCCGGAAGCACACCATTAACAAATCGCAGTTAGAATGTGAAGTGTTGTTATTCCAGCAAGGAAAAAAAAATGGTTCAAATGGCTCTGAGCACTATGGGACCTAACTGCTGAGGTCATCAGTCCTCTAGAACTTAGAACTACGTAAACCTAACTAACCTAAGGACATCACACACATCCATGCCCGAAGCAGGATTCGAACCTGCTAACGTAGCTGTCGCACGGTTCCAGACTGTAGCGCCTAGAACCGCTCGGCTACTTCGGCCGGCTCCAGCAAGAAAGAACCGTGGATTTCCGATTACACGGCAGTGGGGTCGAAGCGTCTGTGTCTTTTAATATTTTCAGTTCACATTATGTGATACAGGAAGCTAGACGTGGCAATTTCTGCTAGTCGCTCGGTAGACCCGTGTGTAACCAGAGAGAGGCGCGGTCGCCGCCGGCGTAGGAGTGGCGCGGTAAGTAGACAGGCGGCTTGCGCTGACGTGTGGCCGGGGGGGGGGGGGGGGGGGGGGGGAGCGGCCGTCGTCAACAGTTATGCAGCGGCGCGCAATTAATTCCGGTGTAATTGCGAAACGCGGCGCGGCGGTTCCTGCTGCTGCCGGCTGCCGGAATGTCGTCGGGGCCGGTCTGGCGTGACGCAAGTACCCTCGCCGCCGCGCCGGTACTGTTAGGACCCTCATTTGCACCGCGGCGCTCATACGAGCTCCATAAGCGGCCCGCTGTGCCTGAAATCTCTCTGAACGGTAATCGTACAGCTGCAAGGAGTGGTTTCCAACCGGCGTCCGCGCACCGTTCTAACATCAGCCTCTTTACCAATTGGTGGAACGTATGGAGGCTGCGCTGCTGAGAAATGTTAGGAAATTGTATCTCATCTATAAAGGAGACCGCTTGTAGAACACTAGTGCGACCCATTCTGGAGTACTACTAGAGTGTTCGCTATCGCTACCAGAGCCGAGCCGGTAGGTTCGATCAGCGCGCGACAATTCGGAGATGATTCGTGAACTCAAATGGGAATCTCTGGAACGAATACGACGCTCTTTTTGCAAGACACTACTGAGAAAATTTAGAGAACTGACATTTGAAGGTGACAGCGCAATGATTCTACCGTTGTGAATTTACGTTTCATGTAAAAACCAGGAAGATACGGTAAAAGAAATTGGGGATAGCACGGAGATATACAGGGTGGTCCATTGATTGTGACCGGGCCAAATATCTCACGAAATAAGCATCAAACTAAAAAACTAGAAAGAACGAAACTCGTCTAGCTTGAAGGGGGAAACCAGATGGCGCTATGGTTTGCCAGCTAGATGGCGCTGCCATAGGTCAAACGGATATCAGGTGCGTTTTTTAAAATAGGAACCCTCATTTTTATTACATATTCGTTTAGTACGCAAAGAAATATCAATGTTTTATATGGACCACTTTTTTCGCTTTTTGATAGATGGCAAAGTTGTAGATGTCACTGTGATACTCACAAACGTATAAGTACGTGGTATCACGTAATATTCCGCGAATGCGAACGGTATTTGCTTCGTGATACATTACCCGTTCTGAAATGGACCTACCAATTGCGGAAAAGGTCGATATCGTGTTGATGTATGGCTTCTGTGATCAGAATGCCCAACGGGCGTGTGCTATGTATGCTGCTCGGTATCCTGGACGACATCACCCGAGTGTCCGGACCGTTCGCCGGATAGTTACGTTATTTAAGGAAACAGGAAGTGTTCAGCCACATGTGAAACGTCAACCACTACCTGCAACAAATGATGATGCCCAAGTAGGAGTTTTAGCTGCTGTCGCGGCTAATCAGCACATCAGTAGCAGACAAATTGCGCGAGAATCGGGAATCTCAAAAACGTCGGTGTTGAGAATGCTACATCAACATCGATTGCACCCGTACCATATTTCTATGCACCAGGAATTTCATGGCAACGACTTTGAACGTCGTATACAGTTCTGCCACTGGGCACAAGAGAAATTACGGGACGATGACAGATTTTTGCACGCGTTCTACTTAGCGAAGAAGCGTCATTCACCAACAGCGGTAACGTAAACCAGCATAATATGCACTATTGGGCAACGGAAAATACACGATGGCTGCGACAAGTGGAACATCAGCGACCTTGGCGGGTTAATGTATGGTACGGCATTATGGGAGGAAGGATAATTGGCCCCCATTTTATTGATGGCAATCTAAATGGTGCAATGTATGCTGATTTCCTACGTAATGCTCTACCGATGTTACTACAAGATGTTTCACTGCATGACGGAATGGCGATGTACTTCCAACATGATCGATGTCCGGCACATAGCTCGCGTGCGGTTGAAGCGGTATTGAATAGCATATTTCATGACAGGTGGATTGGTCGTCGAAGCACGTTATCCGGATCTGACGTCCCCGGATTTCTTTCTGTGGGGAAAGTTGAAGGATATTTGCTATCGTGACCCACCGACAACGCCTGACAACATGCGTCAGCGCATTGTCAATGCATGTGCGAACATTACGGAAGGCGAACTACTCGTTGTTGAGAGGAATGTCGTTACACGTATTGCGAAATGCATTGAGGTTGACGGACATCGTTTTGAGCATTTATTGCAGTAACGTGGTATTTACAGGTAATCACGCTGTAACAGCATGCGTTCTCAGAAATGATAAGTTCACAAAGGTACATGTATCACATTGGAACAACCGAAATAAAATGTTCAAACGTACCTACGTTCTGTATTTTAATTTAAAAAACTTACCTGTTTCAACTGTTCGTCTAAAATTGTGAGCCATAGGTTTGTGACTATTATAGCGCCATCTATCACAAAGCGAAGAAAGTGGTCCAGCTAAAACATTCATATTTCTTTACGTAGTACACGAATATGTAATAAAAAATGGTGGTTCCTATTTTAAAAAAACGCAGTTGATATCCGTTTGAGCTATGGCAGCGCCATCTAGCTGGCCAACCAATAGCACCATGTGGTTTCCCCCTTCAAGCTAGACACGTTTCGTTCTTTGTAGTTTTTTCATTTGACGCTTATTTCGTGAGATATTTGGCCTTGTCACGATCAATGGACCACCCTGTATAGGCGATAGTTTTCCCCTCGCTCCAAACGCGAGTGGAGCAGTAAAGGATGTGAATATTACATATTTTTATCCACCCCTGTATGCGAGCCAAACGTCTTACACGAGTTGTTTGGAGATCAGCCACGCGCCGTAGGACTGCAAACCGCCCATTAAAAATTGTTAGCCTTAGCATCTGTGGTTTTTACGTGTACTTGCTTCACGATTCTCTTACGCTACATCAAAATTTCTTCACTGAATCGGAAAAAAATTCCAATACATTCAAGAAAATGCTTTTAATTATTTATAGTAAATCAATCCCTAAATATGTGCGCTCGTCTAAAGTACGATTAGACGCACAACTACTCAAGTCTCAGCATACAGTTAAAAAAATTGCAAACGGTGTAACTGTCACTATTTATAGTTTGAGGTGAGCTGAATGTACGTGTTAACCATGAAACACCAGTCTGAAGTTTTCTGGTATACTGGATAACAGTGCTAAGATTACTGCGTTCTTGACACGGTCATTGACCACTAATCGTGTACGCTGATTCGATCATCGTTTGGAAAATTTCCACTGTCTCCGAAAAAATCGTTCAGCGCATTACGCTATCCGGCAAGATCATTCGATATGCACTGATTACCATACTGTTGAGCGCCTAAACCGATATAAACACAAGTGTGAATTCCTCGGGTCGCAAAGCTGCGGTTTAATTTTCCACTCCTTTTTCAGATAAGTTTTCTACCATATTCGTTTGTTGTTTTTTGTGTTCTCGTGCCATGCATGTTTATTTTCATTTCGGAACTTTCTCAGCTACTGCTTATTTACGGATTAAAACAATCAAGGACAGAGATGCATATCAGATTTGACTTCGCTCATACATAGTGCTTGAAAAGGTAAGACGTTATGGTTTAACGGTCCGCCACCGAGAAGCTTAATAAGAGACATAGGAAACGCTATTATTGGTCAGGGATGGTGAAGGACGTCACCAGTGCCCTCTTCAAAGAGACCACCTTGACAATTGCCTTCACATATTCAGGGGAACCACGACAAACCTGACTCGATGGCCGAGCGAGTATTTGGACCCGCTCCTTTCATTCCGAATTTAGTGCTCTAACCATTGCAACATATCTGTTGGTGAAGTTGGTGGACGCGAGGGCTTAAGTTGTTACTTTCAGCTGTACGTGTTTGTATGTATGTATGTATGTGTGTGTGTGTGTGTTTTGCTAATAGTCCTCTATGAATTTGAACTTCTACACCATCTTACAAGGCCAGGTTTCAAACTTGTCTTTCAACAGATTTTCGTTTGTTGCTGTCACGTCGAGGTGTGATAGGAAACAGAGGATGCACTACAGATTCTTTTGTCTGCTTTAGACATTTTCATCCAAAAGAACTTTTTGAGACGCCGGGAGCTACAGAACGGAACTACTGCTACGGCCAGTGTATCTCACTTATTTCTGATTTCAGCACCTCATAGGCGGGTTTCTTTCTGGTATAATATTCTTCTAAAGTTTCTCCATGTCAGCAGTTATATGCAAGTAAGCGTTCAGTGATGAACCATGTTAAGTCTGCAGGAAATATGTGCCTATGAAAGCTATGGAAATCAAATTGGACGGCAAAATTGCTGAGGTAGCATTTATTTTGTTAAACATTAAAGTTATGTCCGTTTAAGTCTTGGAATTAGCAGAATCACCATGCTTTGTCATTTTATTCGCGGTTAAGACTAGAAATGAAATTTAGATCGACGGAGTTTCGTCACCATTTGCTTATGTGTCTGTAATTCACAGTAACTGAACAATTCGTTAGAAGCAAAGTATCTAAAAATCGAAGTAAAGTCGGTTGACTATTTCTTTTATATAAGTAAGAAAATTATCGTGAAATCAAAATAGCCCTGCACCTTTTTTTCTTTTATTACGGTGATCATCGGAGCTAGAATAGCTAGGCCAATTTCTCGTTGTACGGAGTTTTAAAACCGTGATTTCGCTTACGAAAAGTGTCATTCTGGACATACAGATGCTTCCACAAATGAGAATGAACTCATCGAGGCTGTAGACATTATGATGATGGGCTGAACAGGCGGTATTGTATGTGTTATAACAATAAAAAAATGAACTTTATATCTATGGTTGCTTTTGACATTTCGTGATATCTGAAACGTTCAAAGTAATAATAATATTTGTTTCTTCCCATACATAATCATTCTGATGACAGTGCAAAGCAATTCTCTCACATTTGAAACAATATCATTTTTGACGACTTGTGTGCAGCAGACATAAAATCGCGGATCTACAATTTGAAAATAGTCTTATTCGCTGTCAGTAAAATGTAAGAGATTATAAAAGCCATAGCCGCGCGAGATTAGCCGAGGGGCGCTGCAGTCAAGGACTATGCGACTGGTCCCGGCGTACGTTCGAGTCCTCACTCGGCCATGGGTGTGTGTGTTTGTCCTTAGGATAATTTAGGTTAAGCAGTGTGTAAGCTTAGGGACTGATGACCTTAGCAGTTAAATCCCATAAGATTTCACACACATTTGAAAAATTTTTTTTTATAAAATCCATAAATGAATTGAAATTTTCTTCTTATACTATACTGCTCCAACACATTGTACATTCGAGATCAGATGAAGACTAAGGTTTCTAAGCACAGAAGCAGTGGAAGAGTATATAACATGCAGAATGACAGATTACAAAATGGTTCAAATCGCTCTGAGCACTATGGGACTTAACTTCTGTGGTCATCAGACCCCTAGAACTTAGAGCTACTTAAACGTAACGACATCGCACATATCCATGCCCGAGGCAGGATTCGAACCTGCGACCGTAGCGGTCGCGCGGTTCCAGACTGGAGCGCCTAGAACCGCTCGGTCACACCGGCTGGCGACAGATTACAGTTTTAGTTGAATTAATAGTGTATTCTCTTTATAGTCAGGGAATCTAAAACAAAAGATAGTTTCCTCTATAAACAAAAGTATCTCATTCTGTACTTTCGTGTTTCTGTCAGACTTGCCTGCCTGTGTTTAGCAGAATAAAGTGACGATTTTAGTGGGTATCTTTAGGATCGGCGCTTGAGTTTCTTCCACTACGGGTCTAGAGCTTCGAATGTTAGAAGTCATTTGAACCTCGTGCTGTCGGTGTTGGTTCTCTGAACTGGCAAACACTCATTACTTTTCCGGACGTGCACTTAGTCATGCTTCGAGAGTAATGCTTCAAAGCTGAAACGTCAGCGCATGAGTCAGTGTTTGCGCCCTGTTAAGTGAAAGGCCTACTTGCACAAGAACATACACTTATTCGTTTTCTTATTACACTGTGGGAATAACGACGTGCGTCATTTCGCTCTAATTAGCTGAGAGAAACGTACTGACTCCAGCTTGCTCGTTGCGGCAGCTGCTAAAATACCGGACCAGGATGTTTTCCAGGATCTTGGGCGGTTACTGGTGTTGCACAGGCGGCCGGCTTATTGCGTTGCTCGATTCTGACGTTTGGAGTTCTGGGTACGATTCCCTGTTATTTCCTTTCACACAAATCCGCATGAAATTTTTATTGACAAAGGAAATGACAACATGTATATTGGAAATCTGATTTTTTCTATATAAATATCTGATTACTTATATGTAAATGTCTTACTGTTTCTAAATAATTATATATGCATCCACATTCCGCAAACCAGCACAAGGTACATGACGGAGGGTACGTTGTAGTCACTCTCTTTCGTGTTTCACTCGCAAATGGAGCGAGGGAAAAACGACTATAAACTTCCGTGCAATCCCTAATGTCTCTTATTGTGTCTACGCATTGCTTATGCTAAATGTGCGTTGGTGGCAGCAGAAACGCTCTGCAGTAAGCCTCAAACGCCGGTTGTCTAAATTTTCTCAGTGATGATTCGCGAAAAGAACGTAGGAATTGCAGTTTGGCTTCTCCGAGCATTTCCGGAACGTTCGCGTGTTTGTGGAACCTACCGGTAACAAGTCGAGCAGCACACCTCTGAATTATTTCGATGTCTTCCTTTAATCCGACACGGTGCGAATCCTGAGCGGTGCTCAAGATTGGCTCGCACTGGTGTTCCGTACGGAGTGTCCTTTACAGATGGGCTACACTTTCCTATATGTCCATCATTTGCTAGTTTTAATGGACTTAGGTGACAAAAGGAATGGGATGGCGATATGTACATGCACAGATGGCGGTAGTATCGCGAACACAGAGCATAAAAGGCGGTACGTTGGCAGCGCTGTCATTTTTCTTCAGATGATTGATGTGAAAAGGTTTACGATGTGATTATGGCAGCAAGACTAGAATTAACAGACTTTGAAGGCGGAGTGGTAGCTGGGTCATTCTGTTTCGAAAATCGTTAGGGAATTCAATATTCCGAGATCCACTGTGTCAAGAGTGTGCCGAGAATAACAAATTTCAGGTATTACCTTCGCCGACGGGCTGAATTTAACGATCGAGAGCAGAGGCCTTTGCGTCGAGTTGTCTGTGATAACAGACAAGCAACACTGCGTGAAATAATCACTGAAATCAATTTGACACGTACGACGACCGTATCCGTCCGGACAGTGGCGTGGAATTTGTCGTTAATGGGCTATGGCGCCAGAGGACCGAAGCGAGTGCATTTGGTAACAGCACGACATCGCAGGTTTGATGCAGCTCTCCATGCTACTCTATCCTGTGCAAGCCTCTTCATCTCCCAGTACCTACCGCAACCTACATCCTTCTGAATCTGTTTAGTGTATTCATCTCTTGGTCTCCCTCTACGATTTTTACCCTCCACGCTGCCCTGCAATACTAAATTGGTGATCCCTTGATGCCTCAAAACATGTCCTACCAACCGATCCCTTCTTCTTGTCAAGTTGTGCCACAAGCTTCTCTTCTCCCCAATCCTATTCAGTACCTCCTCATTAGTTATGTGATCTACCCATCTAATCTTAAGCATTCTCCTGTAGCACCGCATCTCAGAAGCTTCTATTCTCTTCTTGTCCAAACTATTGATCGTCCATGTTTCACTTCCATACATGGCCACACTCCATACAAATACTTTCAGAAATGACTTCCTGACATTTAACTCTATACTCGATGTTAACAAATTTCTCTTCTTCAGAAACGCTTTCCTTGCCATTGCCAGTCTACATTTTATATCCTCTCTACTTCGACTATTATCAGTTATTTTGCTCCCCAAATAGTAAACTCCTTTACTACTTTCAGTGTCTCATTTCCTAATCTAATTCCCTCAGCATCGTCCTACTTAATTCGACTACATTCCATTATCGTCGTTTTGCTTTTGTTGATGTTCATCTTATATCCTCCTTTCAAGACACTGTCCATTCCGTTCAACTGCTCTTCCAAGTCCTTTGCTGTCTCTGACAGAATTACAATGTCATCGGCGAACCTTAAAGTTTTTATTTCTTCTCCATGGATTTTAATACCTACTCCGAATTTTTCTTTTGTTTCCTTTACTGCTTGCTCAATATACAGATTGAATAACATCGGGGATAGGCTACAACCCTGTCTCACTCCCTTCCCAACCACTGCTTCCCTTTCATGCCTCACGATTCTTATAACTGCCATCTGGTTTCTGTACAAATTGTAAATAGCCTTACGCTCCCTGTATTCTACCCCTGCCACCTTCAGAATTTGTAAGAGGCTATTCCAGTCAATATTGTCAAAAGCTTTCTCTAAGTCTACAAATGCTAGAAACGTAGGTTTGCCCTTCCTTAATCTAGCATCTAAGATAAGCCGTAGGGTCAGTATTGCCTCACGTGTTCCAATATTTCTACGGAATCCAAACTGATCTTCCCCGAGGTCCGCTTCTACCAGTTTTTCCATTCTTCTGTAAAGAATTCGCGTTAGCATTTTGCAGCCGTGACTTATTAAACTGATAGTTCGGTAATTTTCACATCTGTAAGCACCTGCTTTCTTTGGGATTGGAATTATTATATTCTTCTTGAAGTCTGAGGGTATTTCGCCTGTCTCATACATCTTGCTCACCAGATGGTAGAGTTTTGTCAGAACTGGCTCTCCCAAGGCCGTCAGTAGTTCTAATGGAATGTTGTCTACTCCGGGGGCCTTTTTTCGACTCAGGTGTTTCAGTGCTCTGTCAAACTCTTCACGCAGTATCGTATCTCCGATTTCATATTCATCTACATCCTCTTCCATTTCCATAATATTGTCCTCAAGTACATCGCCCTTGTATAGACCTATATACTCCTTCCACCTTTCTGCTTTCCCTTCATTGCTTAGAACTGGGTTTCCATCTGCGCTCTTACAGAAATGTAACGGCTGTGGTGCCTCTGGCGCTCGTCTCAGTGCCTCGTCCCAAATGGCGGCTTTCGTCGCATGTGTCTGAAACCGACCCTGACTACAGCTAGCGATGTAGCACCTCCGGCGACTGCTAAACGGCCTCATAGACTTTTTTCTGTACCTTCGTGTAATTTTTGGCATCATTATGTACATGCAGATCTAGAGTGATCATTAAGACACAAATCAGTTTTTTGCGAATAGACTCTTGCTTGATATGAAGCTCAAAATTATGGAGCATATTGACTTCCAAAGTCTTGTATGCCAGGACATATTGGTTCAAAATGTGTGCTGGCCATTTGTGGTATGGGTGTCAATGACTTTAATACCCTAAAAAAGGTAATTCTGTCCTCGCTCAGAAGGTTGGTTTGAGATACTACAGTGCTTTACTAGGTATGGTTCTATTGGATGTCGTATGCAATTGCTTCCCTTCGACCTCTCAGCTGACTTTTCTACATACTTATTGGGGGAGACCTAAAAATTGACGGGGACTGCAAGCCACACCGCCTCTCGGAATTTTCCGTGTTAACAAATACTGTAAAACGCGAAAGAAGTGTTAAGTAATAGATAAAATACCCATGAGTGACGGAGATCGAAACCCAGTGCTTTCGCTCCATATGTAAGACCTTAAGAAATTATAAATCTGCTGCGAAACTGTTCTGACTCGACGTCGCGAAATGATTGATTAAGTACATAACGTTAAATAGATCGCTGTGCGAATGAAGCAACGTGTTTATCAGGTGGTAGTGAAATTCTGTACAAGTTCAGGTGACAGTTCTCTCTTCGTGTAGTCCTCATTACTCCGTACTCGAGAATTGACTTTCTTTCTAGTAGTCTCTTGTTCTTACTTCAGACTACGTATCAGTGTCCAGTTAAATAGCATTTGAAAAAAAAAAAAAGTGTTTTTCGTGTACTTAAATGTCTTACATTTTTGTGACTTCTTGGACACAGAATTCATTGCAAATGATGAAATTATCGCTTTATTCTGAGCTTTACATTACTTTAAATCTGCAGAGAGTCTTGGCAGCTTCCGGAAAGACAGTCTCTTGACCAGAGACCTGTCTTTCTCACACAAACGTACACATGCGGCTTCATCCACGCATGACAACCTGAAGCAATACAAAAAAGTAAAGTAGATACCGAGAAGCAATATGATCTTAGAGTTGTCTATGGTACAAAATAAAAATATCTCAGTACAATAAAGCACGGAGATAAATGATAATGTAAAGCAGTATGATCGTACTTTCTGGTGTTCATACTGAAAATAAATTGGAAATTACGCGTTATATGTGTAATTAGACGGATGAGTTCAACTTTCGTTCTGTGTGTGACTGCAGATTTTGGTTATGAAAGTTAATTTACTTTGAACGCTTTTGTTCGGTATGTCACACGGAAAAAAATGTTTGCAATCCTCCACTCACAAAGTTGTTCCTTGAGTAAAATATGCAACTTGGAGGATGCATACTGTATATCATGGAATGCCGCGTGAACAACACGCCATGTAACTGGGCGCTTAACAACTGCCTAACTGAGACGACAAACTGTATTTACTATATTGAGGTGATATACAACTTTATACAAGTTTCTGTTTTTCAATATCTATTAGCATTTAGTCTTCGTTCGAATAGACCTGGGGTCGCAGGCAACACCGTATAAAACTTACTGCGTAATGTGGAATTCTACCTCTTGCTTGGTTACTATTACTTTTTTACAGACATTCTGACTTTAGTTGTGTCTGAAATGAAACTAGAGATAGCAGTGACAAATCACTTATGATATGTTTCTTTATTTTCATTAACCAGTTTTGGAGTTATTCACCGTCATCTTCGTAACACGCATGCAGAAGTTTACATTTTCATACATGTAGCCCTTGTTGGGCACTGGGGACTCCTTCACTCCGACGAGAAGACTGGAAAATCTTTAATGTATCATCCTCTGAGATAGTTATTGGGCAAGTTGTCTGACAAATGAATTTATTTGCATACTGCGGCAGTGTGAGCCATATTGATGTTAACATCGAACTTGCAACCTGCATTGTTACTGCGCATCATCCCAAAATTAAGCCTATTAGCATTCAGAGAATATAGTTTGCAATTATTTTGTAACTGAGCGATAGTTGAAAATGCTTAACTCTGTGTCTGACAATGGAACAAGCGATTTTGATGACTACGCAAATACCATCCGTATCCGCAGTACGTAAATAAATTGATTTTTCGACACAACTTGCTCAGTAACTAACACACAAAGGGATTCATTAAAGTGTTTCCTATTTTCTTGCGACAGTGGAGGAACCTCCAGTACGCATCATCAGGCTATAAGCGTGGATATGGGAACTTTCGTGTGTCATGTCTGAAGATATACTTTGAAAAGACTCGAAAACTAGTTCATGATAGTAAGGAAATACTATATAAGAGACTGGTCGTTACTGTCTTTTCTTATATATTATTCAACATACAGTCACAAGCATCTACAATATCCTACACTCATACTCAAAACACACACACAATGAAATTTTTGATTTTTGTCTTAGATATTGGCAATTACGAGGGTAATCCCAAAATTAAAGTCGCCTATTTTTTCATAAGTACATAGACCTGGTTATTTCTACAATGGTTTACATCAGTTTGCAGCTTAAACATTTAGCTATTTCTCGACATAATCACCATTTCTGTCGCTGCATTTTTGTAGACGCTGTGGCAGTTTTTGTATGCCCATGTGATATCAACTCGCCGCCAGGTCCGCGGCTTTGGCGAAGAAGGATGCCGCCACTGGCGTGATTGTTGCTTGGTCTCAGGTGTAAAGTGGTATGCCCAGGTTTCGTCACACGTGACAATTGAGTCCAGAAAGTTGTCCTATTCGGCTGCGAGGCGGTGAATAAATGCGCGGGAAGCATCAACTCGTTGCCGCATGTGGTCCTCAGTCAGCATGCGTGGAACCAATCTTGCGCACATCTTCCGGTAGTTCAATGTTTCCGTTAAAATTCTGTGAGCGGTGCATCGAGAAACGTCAGGAACCAACGTGCAGAGATCACCCAGGGTGATCCGCCGATCTTCTCGCATGCTTTGCTCAACCTTCGACACTGTCTCCTCAGAAATTGACGGTCTCACGCTCATTTGTTAGTCGTGAATTTCTGTCCGACCAGCTGCAAACTCTCCACACCACTCACGAACATTTTTGACATACACTTCCGTCATTTGACGATGGATTTGGATCGGCGCAGGGCCCTTTGCGTTCAAAAACCGAATAACTGCGCGCAATTCGCACTTGGCGGTAACATCCAACGGCAGCTCCATTCTCAACGGCAGCGCGGCGTGCGCATGTTTACACACAGCGCGTGAAGCACTCTACATACAGTGTGACCAACTACCACACAAATAGAGTTCTGTACGTAAAAAAAAGGAGACCTTATTTTCGGATTACCCTCGTAGATATACAATGAAAACGAAACGGATGAAAAAAAAGTAAGTAAACTGTTTATTATTTCAAAAGCAGTCGTCATACCTGTTAATACAATTATCCCAATGTGAGAAAACTGTCAATGCCTTCATGGAAAAATGTTTGCGGCTGCCTTCGGAACCATGGTTATACCTAGACGTGCACCTGTTTGTCCGAAGCAAATCGACTGCCACAAATGTCTCTCTCTAGGGCTCCAAAACTATGGAAATCGCGTGCGAAGAGATCGAGAATGGATGGAGGATGTGTAAGGCTTTTGCAGTGAAACCTCTGCAGCGTAATACAAACAACCTTGGCAGAATGTGGGCACGCCCATGCATTGGTACTGTCGTGGTTCCATAGGCAACCGCAGACATTTTTCCATAAGGGACTGACCGTTTTGCGTCGCAGTGGGATACATGTATTAACAGACATGGCGATTACTTTTGAAATAATAAACAGCTTACTTAGCTTTTTCCATCTGTCTCGTTTTCATTCGACTAAAATCCCCTGGTTCCGATCGAGGTTTTCAGGAGGTTTTCCTTGGTCATCAGGTGAATACTCAACTGGAAATCCCTCCTGCTGCATTTCCAACATAGTTGGATATTTGTCTGAAAAGAGCAAAATTCTACGTGAACCTGCCCTGCCAACATGAGTTGGGAATGAAAGATATGCAGGGTGAATCAAAAAGGACTTTGCAAATTTGGAATGATATAGAAGTTTACTGAGATAGCTTACAGAATCGGTAGATGTGTCATTTTGTAGCAAACAACCTGAAGTTTGACTTACGTAGTGCATCAGTACCCCATTCCACCACCAGGAGCTCCAGCGCAATGCGCAGTTACAATGGCTTTCACTGATATTGTGTGTCTAGATATACCAGAAAACTTTTTAAACCCACAGGTCGATGAAGATGGGGTGGTTTATCACCAGCAAGACGGTGCACCACCTCATTTCCTCACGTAAGTTCAAGGTTTCCTCGATAACCGCTTCCCAGGTCGGTGGAATGGCCGTGAACGGCCAATCGCATGGCCAGCTTGTACCCCAGACCAATGGATTTCTTCCTCTGGAGTTTCATTAAAGACCGTGTGTACGTTCCTTCCTAACCAAACAATTTCGTCGACCTGAAAAACCGATTTTCCGCAACGAGTGTGGGAAGAAATTGATCACTGGTGGGATGTTTGGCGCATCACAAACGATAGTCTCATCGAATCAAAATGACTCTTGACTCTTTTACGTGAAACTTGGGGCTGTTTGCTACAAAATGACACATCTACCGATTCTGTAAGTTACCTAGATAAATTTCTTATCACTGCAAAGTTGTAAAGTCCTTTTTAACTCACCCCGATATAAGTTTAATTACAGTTACGCCACTATAACAATTCGTTCCCCAGAATTAATCTCTGTTGACGTTCAGGGCCAATCACGGGTTTAACTTCAGTGGAGGTAAGCCTCGCGGATGGCACAAATTCCAACGTCAGTTTCGTGTTCGCGAGAAGAGAGAAAGGAAACACACCCCGAAGGGACCAGAACAAAAAAAGGGCGAGGGCGTTACTCAGCAGCCGCCACACATTCCAAGGCTGTACAAATGCCATCGGTCGCCTGTCGGAGTAAGCCAGCGGAGCGCGAAGGCGGACGGGCTCCTTCCTGCCACCTCTGCCCTGCCGTTTTGACCTTGACGCAACGAAGGGTCGCGCGCAGTCCGGCGAAACTTGCATACGCGGGTGACGGACGTCCCCGAGGCGGAGCGAGCCTCCCTTCAGGCACGAGAATCGACGCGGCAGCCGTCGGAGGGACGCGAGATACAGCGCGCCAACCTATCCCGAAATCCTAGCGGCCACCAGATGGAAAAAGGCGCAGGAAGTAAGATTAAGTAGAGTGATGTTTGAAGAAGAGGGTGGCAGACCTTGGAGGGCAGGCGGAGCCTCGGGGGTTAGCCTACCTCCTCGAGCGCCCCCACCCGCTTCCCCTCCCGCGGTTCCTTCTCTCGCTTCGCCTCCTCTCGCGTCCTCCCTCCCTCCTTCTCGCCCTGTCCCACTTCATCTCGCGCGCCCTTTCCACTGCGCTGTTGTCTGCAGGGACAGACTTGCTTCTATGTTTAAAGAGAGCTTTGAGACCGCGGCAGTACGGCAACTTCTAATGACGGCAACAAATTACGGGGATGCCACCGGAGACGTGGCAACGGCGGGGGTGTGGCCGCCCCCGCCCCCGCCCCCGCCGGCGGCAGCCGCGCGAGGGTGGCTGGCCTAGGCGCTCCGGCTGGCCATCTTCCTTTGTGCAGAAAACTTGTTTGAAACCGGAGAGCGTGGCCCGGGCTACCTCCCTTGCTCCCGCGCCCCCATTCGCACCGAGTCTGTAAAAATAATTTCCCGGCACAAAGGGCGAACGCGCCCAAAGGAAGCCGCGACCGACGGCCCCCTGACGCCGTCTTGGCCGCTCCTGCCCACTCTCGCCCTGTACTGATTGAGAAATAAATTACCTCGTCCTCCCCGCCGAGTTCCACTCTATACTAACTCCTCTCCGATGCAATTACGTAGCGAGATTTCTGCTACAGGTTCCGTTGGTTTAATTTTCAAGATGCTACAAAAGAAGTAGTTGTAACTAGATCTGCACGCCGAGAATCCACACACTCGCTTCGCAAATTACGTTTTTCCTGTGGTATCTGTTTCGCAAATTGGATGTGCCACTGAAGTGTGAAACTCTTGAGATTCGAATTTCCGGATGTCCTAATCGTCAACTTATTTGACCACGCGGGAAGTTACGAAGGTCGTTTTTGATGTGGCGAGCCGCGCAATTCTCCACCGACTACTGTGCCGTACCATAGACCTTGCTAATCATTAGCGCCTGCATGTAGGAACGGTCGTTTACTGTTTATTTGCGTGCTTTTAAAATCCGCGACAAAATTAACGAGTGTGAGGATCCCAGTGCAATACGGATTCCATGAAATCTGAAGGCAGTTAATCGATTTTTATGGAAATGTGATGAATGAAGCTTCAGTTCGAAAATGGTGCATCTTGTTTAATGGCGGGCGAACTATCACGCCGATCTTCAATTGTCACTGACAAAATCAAATCAAGGACTGCGAAAATACTTACAAGAAAAGTGGGAAGGAAGTTTAGTGTTTAACATCCCGTCTACATCGAGGTTGTTGGGGACGGAGCGCCAGCTGGAATTAAAGAAGGAAGGGGAAAGAAATCGGCCGTGGCCTTTTCAAAGAAATCACACCGGCATTTCTGTTAAGCAATTTAGGGAAATCATGGAAACCCTAAATCAAGATGGCCGGACGGGAATTTGAGCCGTCTTTCTCCGTAACGCGAGTCCAATAATGTTGATCACTATACTACACCACCAGGTAAAATTTCACTATCAATTCTTTATCAGATCTGTAGTTATAATTTGGGCTATAGAATCAGTCATGTAGCATTTTTTTGAAACTTTGTAGCATATTAAAACTGTGTAACGGGCTGGGATTGAAACCTGGGACCTTTGCCTTTAAGGGGCAAGTGCTCTACCAGAAACTGTGAGGTCGAGAGTCGTGCTTGGATATCTACGTCGATGCCGTGGACGGCAGAGGTCTCACCTTCAAATATCGCTCTGAGCACTATCGGACTTAACTTCTGAGGTCATCAGTCCCCTAGAACTTAAAACTACTGACACCTAACTAACCTAAGGACATCACACACACCCATGCCCGAGGCAGGATTCGAACCTGCGACCAGCGGAAGCGCGGTTCCACACTGAAGCGCCTAGAACCGCCTGGTCACCCCGGCCGGCGTCTCATCTTCGATACCCGGTCCGGCATACAGCTCTAATAAGCCCAGGGAGATTCAAATCAATGCACATTTCACTGCAAAGTGAAAATTAATTTGCTTGAAAATTCTATAGTTTACTGAGTTTTAGTGCTAGAGTGCTACAATCAAATTCAACGTGCAGATAGCAACAAAGTTGACTCTGAAACGAGTAGAACGCTGGAAATTTTATGAAGCTTCTTTAACACGGTTACATGTTTCAAGACAATCTGCACGACATTTCTGCCACTTTCCTTCAAATATCACCATCAATATGTCGAGCCTTACAAATTAACTAATGCATAAATAACTGGCTGCAATTTCTTCCCTAATAATTTTCATTATAAGTACAGCTTATTCTGACTTTGGAGAATACTGTGTATGGGCATTGCATCACACGAGAGCGTTCGCGAGTGCAATCATGGCGTAATGAGCCTCCACTGCAAATGAACTTTGTATTGCTGTTGTGTAAGTGTGCCAGCGCTTCATACTGCAGTCACTCAAGTCTACCTTTGGAGAACTGCCTCCGCGGCCGCAGTCACCATAGCACGCTAACACAGTGACGCTTGTCCACAAACTGCGGACAGAAACTCTCATGGAGCAATGGCGTATCACCTCCGACAAAAGGAAAAAAAAAAGACTAAGGTATACGTTTGCTGATTACCAGGTTAAGCTTCAGTAACCTCTGCTACCAAATGAAGCATTCTACAGAATCTCGTGGCCCGCATATAAGGGACTGCTTACGCTGGAGCGTCCATCGGAAAAGATGTTAGAGCTAAGATGGGTTCGGAAAATGTCAAGCTGTGATTTACGGGGAGAATTATGAAAGCTAACTAGGGGAAACTTCCGGACTTATCACTTTTGTAACTATACTTCGGGACGAATGCATTACTGTTGTTACCTTTACTGTTTGCTCCTTTCCAAAGAAACACAGTTCGTTGTAGTGATGTAAGAGTTTGGTGGAGTGTTAGGGAAACTGAATAACGAGACTCGAACGCAGTGTGGGCGGACTTCGTATCTGCCGCCTCAACTTCCGCTAGCGGCGCTGCTCAACGGGCTCGGCAAAGCTCGGAACTTCGATTCGTCGTACACGCGCGAGAAGCGCATCTTACCGAAACAGCACCTATGTACGTCATAAAAGTGTGCGAATGATGTGCAAAATCAGTGAATCCTCGCATTTTGACATTTGGAGTCAATCATACGCGTGCATGACTGTATCGAGTAGTCAACATTTTGTCGACAGAAGACGGTGTTACCAACACTTGCGACCTTTCCCACCAGTCATGTTGGTGTGCAGTACACCTCCTCAGCAGAACGCACCGCCAGAAACGGCAAACGCGCAATTCCTCGCCAGGTCGCGGGCACTGCTCGCTGCTCGGGCCGCCCTTTTGTTTCGGGCGCGCCACGCACGTGCGGGGGTGGCCCCGCTGGCGACACTTGCCAGATGTGGGGATTTCCGGTCAGCCACCGACGCCTCCTCCCCTGCAGCCCCCGACCGCGCCCAACGAAAACACCCATCAGCGGCCTCAGCTCCAAACACCATTCGTTTCCCTCGCGCGAAATACGTGCGCAGCTCGTGCACTTTGAAAGTGCTTCTCTGAGAGCGTTCTCGCATCAAGGAGTAGCCATTATTTCATCCTCTTAACTGAGCAAAAGCTGCAGGGAAAGTAGACAAACCATTTGTTAATAAGGCATTGAAAATTCGAATTTTTTTTAAAAAAAAACAGTACCTGCTTTTATGTGGAGATGCGTGTTGAAGACGCCATTTCCTAACCGGTTTTTCACCAATCAGTCAGCTTTGCCAATCCGTTACAAGGGACCTAACAACATTTTAACAAGAGTTCTGAACTACAAATGTGTCTTCTTGAAAAAAGCGAGACAAAAAAGAATGTAAAACCTAATAAGAAAGAGCGCGTACCATCCTTTCAATTGAGTTTTTAATTCGACACTGTACAATTTGAAGCTTCATCTGCACAGTCACAAATTCCTCCACAACCACCCCCTCACAACCACCTCTGTCAGTGGCGCACGTACTTCTCTCTCTCTCTCTCTCTCTCTCTCTCTCTCTCTCTCTCTCTCACACACACACACACACACACACACACACACACAGGCACTGAAAATACCACCTATCCTACATCCCTAAATACACACTTAATAAAACCACCTACACCCTAAGATCTGATGTCTCATTGACAATCAATGCGTATTAAGTAAGAATAACCTTGCATAACCCCTATATTAATGTATTTAGGTTCTGATAAGTGTTTTACTAAATGTTTAGGTCTATTTGAAGTATGTGTTATTTCTACTCTTTGTACAATATCTGGTAGGTATGGTCGAAACCAGTCATTAGCTACCCCTCTTATTCCTAATGCTTCTAATTTATTTAATAGAATCTTGTGGTCGACTCTATCAAATGCCTCAGAAAGATCCAAAAATATGCCTGCAGCATACTCAACTTTGTCAACAGCATCAAGTACAACTTTGATCAGTTAGTCTATGACTGACTCCGTATTTGTGCCACTTCGGAAACCAAACTGTGATTCGCTTAAAAGATTGTATTTATTCAGGTAATTCATTCCTCTGTCTTCATAATTGCTTCTATTCTTTTTGAGAATGATGACAGCAGGGAAATGGGCCGACAATTTTCTATGTCTTCTGCATTACCTTTCTTAAGCAACGGTGCAACTCTTGCCTGTTTTAACTGCTCTGTAATTGTCCCTAGTGTGAAGAATTCATTTATTATATTTGTTAAGGGGCCCTGTATAATCTCTACGCATTGTTCCAGTACACACATTGGTACTTCATCTAAGCCTACTGACTTTTCATTTTTTAGTTCTTGAACAGTTTTACTGACTTCACTCTCTGTCGCTGGAAGTAACATCATTGTATTCAGTGCAACATTATTTGCAGGTGTTATATTTGTTCTGGGAAATTTCTGCTGTAACTTCTCTGCAATACTTGAAAAATGCTCGTTTACATAGGTTGCTAAGTACTGTGGATCATTTATTACCTTATCCCCCTCCCTTAGCAGTATACTATTCTGCGTTTGTTTGCCTCTCCGCGTTTCCTTTTTTTTTTATTAAAAAATACAGTCCAGACTGCTCTGCTTTTATCCTCTACGTTATATATATTATTTTGTCATTAAATGACTTCTTTGCAGCAATCAGCAGCTTCCTATAGGTCTTTTTGTAACCGTGATAGAAATTTAAGAATTCTGGATCACTGCGACTCTTTTTTATGAAACTGGCGTGCTTAAGTGATTGGGAGGACTTCTTAATACCTGCTGTTTATAGCTTCTACGTATTGGGATTACAGCGCCATCTGTTAGCAGCTTTTCGAACTATTTCGTATCTGCAATCTCACCTTCGTGCAGCTGTCACCATGAACAAACATACCGTTTATTGCACTCGCCTATCGATCTTAGTTTCAAGATATTAATTTTGAAATCAGGGATTCCTTTGTTGGACACACTGTATATTTACAGGCAGGAGCAATCACTGCTGGCTACTTCTATAAATTATACTGACGACATACTATGACTGGCGCTAATCTACTCAATTCGGTGATTGTGCTAATCATATCTATATTACTTTATGTTTGTATGTTAGGACAAAACCGGTCTTGGCTGAAGAGCAGCGCTGATTTTGCTGCCAGCCTGCCCCTTATGGGGAATGGAAATGACAATAAAGGGGGGAAAAACCAGCTGGTTTAAGATAACCACTGCCCCCCTTTCTTTACTTCTCAGCTTCTGTTATTATCCGATACCTCAAACAATGCATTTCAACATTAAGCAGATCACAATCAGCTGTGTGCATAGTGGCAGAATTAGGGCCTCTCTGACACAAATATTAGAGCAAGGCAGAATTTACGTTCCTGAGATCATGTATTCATATGTGTGGCTAATGAGCTATTCTTTTACTCTGTGTTTAAATATTCGAGGATTGAAAGTTTCCTGCCTGATGTCCACTGGAAACCTGTCACAAGCTTTTGCGTCGTAGAGAGGGATGCATTGTCTACAAGTAATTGTTCAGTTCATAGTAAATTCATTCTTGTTATTAACCACAAATGCCATTAGGGGTTATGTGTTTTGGCATACAACTGTAAGAATCCCTAATTCCCTGAAGAGGCGTCTGCAAAATGTTCCTGTTATCTCACTTTTCTGTAGAATAAACACTTTTTTCACCTTAGCTGCAATGCATCAGAAGATTATGCCGTAGGAGGAACTGTGAGAAAGTGTGCAAAGTTTGCTAGCAATCCTGTTTGCAGGTCCAGCCAGCGAGAGAGTTTTCTGAGCAAAAAGCAGCCAGAACTGAACTTGGTGGTTAACTTATTCACTTGCTGGCACCACGTCGGGTCGTTATCCATCTAGATATCCAGGATCCTGTCACATGGTGCTTCACACTACAACGCCCCCAGACACGCGATTCTGGGGTGTGGACATGGCGGAATATGAGTCACTTAAGAGAGTAGAAACGGAAAGATGAAGTGAACGCCTTTAAAAGAAAAAGAAGGCAAGGACATATGGAAAATTAGATTTTAGCTACCTTATCAAAACAAAGATCGTAACAGACGGGCTCAAGACCGAACTGGAGAAGGAAACAGACGTGTCCGCTAGAAAGACTGATAGTGAGATTGGCTTCAACGATTTAGTGGTACGACGAAAAGCCTAAATCTGGATTGCTGAATGGGGATATGAATCTCACACCTTCCACATTCGAGTTCTGTAATTGAGTCTATACGCCAGCTCGTTCGTTGAAAGTAAAAGTAAAATATGTAAGTGGAACTAGAACTGGGCATTCGATTCGGTATTACTCAAAGAGAATTTGCCGTTATGTTAAGCTCTTCAGATATAAATTACAAGAATGACAAATTGAAATGCCACAGTTTTTTCTTAAACGCAACACGATACTGAATTTCCATAGAGTGCAAAGCAGATTGTTCCAGACACAGTGCAGGTCGAATTCTACATCTACATCTACATGAGTCATCCCCAATTCAAAAGTGCTTGACAGAGCTCTTCCCAAATTATAAAAAAATGTTCAAATGTGTGTGAATTCCTAAGGGACCAAACTGCTGAGGTCATCGGTCCCTAGACGTACACACTACCTAAAGTAACTTATGCTAAGAACAACACACACACACACACACACACACACACACACACACACACACACACACACACACACACACCCATGGAGGACTCGAACATCGGTGGGAGGGGCCGCGCAGTCCATGACAAGACGCCTGAGACCGCGGGGCAACGGCGCGCGGCCGCAAATTGCAACGTACAGGTAACGTCGCTCTATGATATGGCACGGAATGTTGGCCCCAGGTAAACTTTAGTAGTTAGTTCTAAAAATATTGCCACGGTTTCTGGGATTATTCGGCAAAATCCAAGACAATTCGTTCGAAGAATTGCAGCAGAGACTGGTTTTAAGCGTCGCAGCAAGCAGAAAATACTGAGACAGAACCTAACTGTACGATCTATGCGACTGAGGTCTACCGTTGCGTAATACACTTTCGCAACAACTGATAACGAGGGATTTGATGTTGGTTGCGTCTGGTTCCGAAAATCATCATTTGTCTGAAGCGAAATCACTGTATTGTTCCAAAGTTGCTGTTTGGGATGCGGTATACAGCAGAATATGTACTTGCCTTTTGTCATGCAAGTAACGATCAGTAGTGAACGTGACGTTGCAATTCTGGAACAATTTGATGCGGCACAGCGTTGTTGGCTCGATCAGTTAGAGAGTGGTTCATGCAAGATGACGCCAGACCACTTTGTACCAAACAGGTGTTTCGCTTTCTTGCAGGTTTGCTAGGGTAGTCATGGAACAGCCTGCACATTCGCCCGATCTGCGTCCTTGTTACTACTTTCTGCGGGGCGCACTGAAAGACGCCTTCTACCGGAACGTCTCACCCCGCTCGCTACACGAGCTTGAATCGGCGATCTGTGTGGCAGCGAACGGATTTCCATTGAGACGCTGCTGCTACGTCTATATTGATTAAAGGTTTTCAGAAATGACCGAAATCAGTCGGCTTTTATGATGCTTCAGTTGTCTTTATACCGTGACAGGCTTCGAATAGCCTAGCGATTCATTTTATGATACTACACACACCTACTCGGTGTTTGTAGGTTGTGGCTATGACAAGATAGAAAACACGGAACAACTAAGAACTGAACTGGTGAGGTATCAGGAATTATTTATAAGATCGACTTGATAGCTCTCCCACTCCGACAGAGAAGAAATGCTACATTGGTAAAGGAAATTATCAGAAAATGAAGATACGTGGACTCATACTCCGCTGCCGGGATGACAGGCTCGCAATTTCTAGTTCGCGACCTCGTTAATTATTACAGACACGCTAGTTTTATTCGCACTTAGACAGCAGACTTCGTAGTGAAATAAGAGCTGCAGGTTCTGAAAAAGTTTGCTACCGTTAGTATCGATCTGCATGAGATGTAGAAAATGGCTTATAATTGTTCGTAGGCAAGTCGTTATTTCGGAAAGCGTTACAAGTACTTACAGAAAGCTGATCCTCTGGTTTCTCAGCTGTGAATATGGTGATTGTTACTCAAAGTAAACACCCGTATAACGCTTCCAACTGACGCAGTTGTTGTTAACTAAGAATAAAAATGCCTACTTAATCAATTGGCAAGGCAGGAGACAGCTGGCTTGCTGAAGGGGGGGGGGGGGGGAGGAATGTATGAAAACAAGTGGTGAACAACTTCCAAAAATTCGCATTAATACGAATAAAAGCAGACATTTATTAAAATTTATTCCCCCTCCAAGCTACGATTCGTGCAACACTGATAAGGACCTTGTACCTTTACTAACAGAATTTGATAAATACAATCATCACAATACAATTACTGTGTACTATATTTTAAACGTTACGAACTACTTTTCTTTTAGATTAGGTCGCAGTTTGATGAATAGGTAAATTCCCAAATGTATTTGCCATTTTATTTGCCTTGGTAAAGAGGAACTTCTGTTCTTCTGACACTGCAAAATGTGTGTGACTATAAACTTGTACGATAACATAGTCTCAGGTAAGGCAAACTATTTCTTCAAATTAAAGCACTTGCACGGAATACTTTGCTTATGGAAGTTGAAATATGAGAGCGTAGGATTTTGCTGCTGGAATCCATGTCAATGAAATTCTTTTGGGTATATGACCTCGTCATGATGTGATAGAAGAGGCCTGTCAGAAATAGTACTTGTGATGTCGGTAGTCTCATCACAAACTCAGGAGAATTTTACTGAAATGTTACAATTCTTTTGAACCATCTTCACAACATCTGGGTCAGAACAATATCTTTTACATCGTTCGGTATCACATGACAGCATTAGAATCTATTTTACCTACACCGTTCTAAACACAAAATGGGAACAGCCATCTACAACTCGAAGCTTCCATTTGGATTCTTGACTTTTTTTCCCAATCAAAAACGCTGGAACTGTCAGACAAACGAAGTTTCCTTTGCAGAAGTGTTCGATAGTCACAGTTTCAGTCTCTGATCAAACGACCAACGATGCATACCGAATTATTCCGGTTTTATAATGCAGGTATTTTCTTCAAATTTGTTAAGCGGTTACTTTGTAGTGACGATCCCGTACCTTTGGGGACAAAACGCTGTAAGTCGCAGGTTCCCGAGGGCTAGAGCAAAACTCACTTACCTTCCTGACTTCGGGTCGTGGCCACTAGATGGACGCGTCAAGAGCACGCTGACTTAACGGTGGCACTGAAAGCGAGAGACAAAGTCGAACTGACCTGTGCTCTCTACTACTGCAGCGGAAGAGAGAGAATTCCAGATCTCTGGAAGCACTGCAGCAAGAAACTGTCACACGGGAGTAAAACGGAGGGCAAGCCGCGGACTGTCTCCGGAAGATTAGTGCGTTAACGCCAGACACGTTGCTCCACTACATGAGGGAGGTGGTGAAACGGTGAGCTATTGTCTGCCAATCAGCCGCCTGGATCTGCTCGTTACTAACACATTAAGATACACTGTCCCACGACGGTTACAAGTGAGGCACATTCCTTACGGAAGTGCGGGTCCGTGTTGAACCTTAAGGCTGTTTACGTGTCGCAGCTAAATGACATCTGCGATAGGGACGAATGTTTCCGGAGAAGTGGAACACGCAAGAAAACTTTTTGTATACTTTTTCGTAGCTGGAGTTCGGCAACAGCTGCTTAAAGCACACTTATATGGAACAGCGTGTGTCACTAACGTGTACTACTAATTGGACGTTTCCAGTTGTGAATTCTGTTTGCTGCAGTCTGTTCTTTCAGCTGTTCTGTAGAAATATTTCATATTTTAAACATCAACACTAAGAAGCACTTGGCATCACTAAACTTGAATGTTTTGGTGACACAGACTACCCGAACCATATTTTCTTTGCTCAATAGCTGTCGTAGGAAAGAGACAACGTGAATTGGAAGGGAGTGCAATTATTGTAGTTGTAATGAAGTGATGGAAGTCCACCTCTTCTCTGGCAGGTGTGGCTCTAGTTTTGCTGTAGCGGCAGCTGCGGAAGACGCCTCGGCCGGACTGAAAGACTCGGCGCTCCTTCGATGCTTGATTGAACCTTTAGGGGTAATTAACGTCGGAAAACAAGCTGCTGTATCTCTTAATGGTCAGTCGTTACTTTCTTCCAGGGCTTGGAAGTGATTTTGTACTTCTTTTTGTTTCATATTTAGCATTAATTTGCAGCAATAATTCATAAAACTTACTGTAAAACTCTTAAACATTTACTGTATTAGATACATTCAAGTGTGCTTGCAAAATTTCAGATTGTGTTGTTTCAGTACAACGATGTAGTGATGCGGGAACCTAGTAGACAAGTCTTAAAATTTATACAAGAACCATTTGACTTTCACTGCTTGGTTTAGGTCTACTCTAGACTTCTCCATAAGTTATGGCCTTTAGCCGTACCCATCCTAGTTCCTCTGGGATATTTTCTGATGTCGTCTGTTCCCGTTCTACCAGATCGTCGTCTAGGTTATTTCTTGCCTCTTGGAATCGAGTAAAGAACTTTCAAGATCCATGTAAATCTATTCGCCTGTCTAGATGTCCCACCTAATCCTATTTCATATTCTTTTCAGACACTTCTTCCACTGCAGTCTGCTCGGCCATCGACTGACCGACGTGTTTGTTTACTTGCCTCTTCTAGTAACTGCCAAACTGCAGTTCTCCATGGCCAACTGAGTAACCATCAGTTTTTGTATGGTTTTCGCCTTGAGAGTCCATATATCAGTGCTGTAAATCAGAACTGTCGGTGATGTTTTGTTTGATTCACATTGGATTCCTAGTTTCGAAAAGTCGTTTCCTTTACCAAAATCACTACAGGTCATTAATCCTCTTCCTGTTTATTTCTGTTTTATTTTATTTAATTTGTTGCTATTAAATCACTCATTAACTTCACCTACTTTAATGAAAAAAGTGATGAGCAGGTTCTATGGCTTCATTGTTAATTTCTAGTGTTTTCTTTTCTACATCCTGCTTATACATTATTTTAATGTTGTTGTAATTGATTTTCAGTTTAATTTCAAAACGGCACTATTAAGTTTTTTTTAAACTTTGTATTTGATGTCAATATTCAGTAAAAATAAACACTACACCAAAGCAATCGAAGGTCACCAATGGACGTAACATTAACGAGATTGTTTGCTGAGTTTGGGGATGTTAAAGCTTCCTGTAGGTGTGCTGAGAATTGTTGATAGTACACGTAAGTAAATAAATAAACAAATTGGCTCGAATAACGTGTTGCTCGATAACAACTATCGAGAGGAGACCTCGAATTGCACATAATCTGCTATCTGAGCTTTGCTTCAAACACCGCTAAATAAGTTGTATAATATGAAGGCTTTCACGACCGGATGACATATCTTGTGGTAAACCTTCCGGGATGTAAGGTCGTGGTCCATGAAACTCTTCAGCTCCTAACGTTTCGTCCAGAGCTGCGCTGGACATCTTCAGAGGGGTGTTTCTCCTCCGGTGAGTCTTGCCGACTGACGGGTCGGACGTCTGAGAGCGACTTATATATCGTAGAAAGTGGGCGTGACCAGAGTTACACGTGATATGCAGAGATAATCTTTGTCAAAGATAAGACTTAACTATCGATCGTAATCTCGTCACGGATAAAACTGTCTAGCAATTCTGTAGTGCTACTGTCCAAATATCACTAAGTTTCATGGTCTCTTCTTTCCGATTAAAATTATCCCTATGTTTATATATTTCAATTGCTTCTCTACAAAGCCGTGCGTAATAGTTCGTCGTCGTAGATAAAATTTTTGTTTCGGAAAACCTCACTTGATGATTTCCTGACTAAAAAGCGTGTTCTGCTACAGCCGATTTATCTGTTTTTCCTAATCGGCAAAGACTTCTGTGTTCTCTTAACACCCCTCTGAAGATGTCCAACGCAGCTCTTGACGAAACGTTAGGAGCTGAAGAGTTTCATGGACCACGACCTTACATCCCGGAAGGTTTACCAGAAGATAAGTTGTATAAGTTAATTGCCGTCTTTAGCAACTGTAATAAAAGTCTTATCCAGATCAGACGCGTTTCGCTTTATTTTAAAGCTTCTTCAGTGGTCAATGTAACAATACGGTTTTTTCCCTTACAATTTCGTTTGTTTTGATGATTAACAGTTCGCATGCTTTACTTATTACGTTGAACAGTTTTTATCCTTTTCGTTACTCACGGTGTTTTGTTGTTTATTCCATTCTTTTTCTTCTTCCACGTTCTTTTGTTCAGTATTTGCATCACGGCATCACGGCTTTGACACTGCACTTGACACATTTACACTCTCGTCATTTTGCTGTTTTGTTATATTATTGTGATATGCGTCCGTGTTTGGTTTGGTTTGATAGTGGTCGGCGCGTCTGCTATCGATCTGTAAACACTAACAGATCGATAGCAGAGTTGTTGCTTCATCCGACATAAAGAACACAAAATTAGCGCCTATGAGCGTCGTTTCTAATAACACTTCTGCAGCTCGTACAAGAGCGTCATATAGGGCCTATATCATTTGAACGTTGAACGGCTTCATTCCCAGATAGAGCTGGAGAATTCTTAAGAGATTTGTGTACGCGATTCCGGTTTCCAATGTTAATCTCGTACTTGAGTTTCCTGCATTCCTAGTCGCTGTGCCTTGAACTTCTATGATGTTATCTTCTGTTCGAATATTTCTTGGATGTGCATTGTTTCCTTTACCGTCGTTGTTCGCAGACCAGGTGCGCACAAATTTGTCATGCAGTCGACTGATAGTTAGCTGGTTTGGAGGTTCCTTATGAAACAACTGATGAATTTTTTTTCTTTCTGTTGAGGGTGACCCAAACACTTCCATTGAAGCTGATACCTTGCCTCTCTCTTCCAAAGCAAGTCCTTTGGTCATCTCTACTCTGCAACAAAAGAAAATTTTAAATTATTTAATAACATATGAATGTTAACATCTCTTTGGGCAACCACGTATTTTGAAGAAAGTATCACAATAATACAGCTATTATTCACACGAAATGACTGTGTTACAATTGATCCGCAGATGTGCTACAAATGACCCATACCTGGGGACCAATACAACGCAGCACAGGGTTAAGTGTGAATTTAAGTAGTGGAAAAAATACCATAGAAGTATTAACAGCTAATACATACTCATAACTACAGAGATTTCATTCAATAAATCATTTAATTTTTAATCCGTAATTGGAGTGTTAATTACAAAAGAACTGTATTTTGTTACAACTGACGCCAGGCTCCCCTAAGCATGCACGCCAGTACCTCGTAACAGAGGTCAGGTGCCCGTCATCTCATCACAACCCCACCGCAAGGTCACACTTATCCACTCTTCTGGCTGTGTCCTCTGTAAAACGAAAACATTCGCAAACTCCTTCTCTGTTGCTGACGTCGGCCTATGAAGAAACTAACCTGAACTCTGTGCAATTAAACGAAAGCTGAAGCACTCCGCTTCATCAAACTCCTAACATTTCTTCCCCAAAATTTACGTACGTCGTCACTTTCCCTCTGCCAAACAGTAAAACAGATGCTCACACATTCTCCCAGCTAGCTTATCTTTTCATTCCTCAATCAGTGACGCCACTTTTTCTTCGTTGCTTGTGTTTTATCACAGTTCACTCTCTCTCCCTGTATCCTACTACTTCTTCCATCTTCATCGCTGACTTCGTTCGTAGTTCAAACCCACTTGTCTGCAATTTATTTTTGGTTGCTCTAATTTTTATGAACGAATACAAACTGCTCCTGTTAGTTGTTGTAGCTCCTACCGTGGTCTGTGCGCTGTTAATTTCATAGTTATGTCTAAACGTTGGAGTATCATTAGATGTAAAACCATTTATAACATTTATAACATGCTTGTCGTAATGAACATAATGCAAGATATGTAAGATACCTGGTTAGATGTAAGAGAGGGACCGAGAGCCCTGATCTTACTGAGATAAATAAGTAAATTAAAAAATAAATAAAATTACATCCCGCTTTACAACACTCTGCCAGACCTTCTTTCTACATCTACTGCAATACATTACTCTGGTGATGTAACCATTATTCCGTTGCTTTGGATGTAAAGTCGTTCTTCACTTGAGCTCCCAATAACTCATTACATGCAATTTTGTGCAGTGCAATAGGGAAAGTGTTCGGCGCTAGTGCTGCGTCTCTGAGCGAAGGTCTGACACTGGAGATGTGGAAGACTGTCGGAAGATGACTGTAGGGAGGCTGCTTTAATTCCACCGGAGCGGCAGGATTGATGTCGTCGTGGTGCCTGCTGTCTTTACACTTGGCCGACTTCCTCCCCACAGCTTTTTCCGAAGATAAATAGTGTTCTTTATTCGAAGTTGCCTTCACTGCAACCTCAGCAGAACTCACCTCCTTCCAGGAGTCTCAGACGAATATTCCAGTGCCAGCGTACTTATAAAGTCTGCTTTTGAAGGGGTAATTCTGCAACAGTACGGTGCCACTAGCATGTTTTCCTACACCTTGCAGCACATCTCTCGATGATCAAACTTTACTATTTACTACAGGGATACGACAGTACAGACACTGTGATTTGTAACTGTTTTCCAGAGCTCTGGAAACGTGGTATCACCTTCGAATAATAATGGTTGCAAAAAAAACATATTTTAGGTTTAGGGTGGATTAAATACCGAACAAATTTAAAAATTTAAAATGCTACCATAATCTACTCATTGACAGGTATGACCTTATGTTAAAGGATTTACACAGTAGAACAGCTATAATAGTTAGAAATTCTGTATGTGTCTTGGCGCAGTGTAGCTGGCGACGGGAAAACTGCACGGACTGTATCCATCCAGAGTTCGACAATGAGAGCGACTCACAACAAACTTTACAGATAATTTCAAACGTTTTCTCGCTGACATCTCCCATAAGAGAAGGTTTATCCCTTACTACATTTTTGCTGTTCAAGTAGTATCAGGTTTGGCGTTTTAATTTATTACGTTTACTGCTAGCTTTATTTCTAACACACTTTGAAGACAGTATCCACATATACCACTGAATGTAGCTGCAAAAGTATATCACTGTGTGACATATAGTTTACGAGATATAACGTTATTAACATTGAGATGGATGAAGAACTAGCTATTGCTTAAAACGAAGCGCAAATTACGTCAACTACACTCCTGGAAATGGAAAAAAGAACACATTGACACCGGTGTGTCAGACCCACCATACTTGCTCCGGACACTGCGAGAGGGCTGTACAAGCAATGATCACACGCACGGCACAGCGGACACACCAGGAACCGCGGTGTTGGCCGTCGAATGGCGCTAGCTGCGCAGCATTTGTGCACCGCCGCCGTCAGTGTCAGCCAGTTTGCCGTGGCATACGGAGCTCCATCGCAGTCTTTAACACTGGTAGCATGCCGCGACAGCGTGGACGTGAACCGTATGTGCAGTTGACGGACTTTGAGCGAGGGCGTATAGTGGGCATGCGGGAGGCCGGGTGGACGTACCGCCGAATTGCTCAACACGTGGGGCGTGAGGTCTCCACAGTACATCGATGTTGTCGCCAGTGGTCGGCGGAAGGTGCACGTGCCCGTCGACCTGGGACCGGACCGCAGCGACGCACGGATGCACGCCAAGACCGTAGGATCCTACGCAGTGCCGTAGGGGACCGCACCGCCACTTCCCAGCAAATTAGGGACACTGTTGCTCCTGGGGTATCGGCGAGGACCATTCGCAACCGTCTCCATGAAGCTGGGCTACGGTCCCGCACACCGTTAGGCCGTCTTCCGCTCACGCCCCAACATCGTGCAGCCCGCCTCCAGTGGTGTCGCGACAGGCGTGAATGGAGGGACGAATGGAGACGTGTCGTCTTCAGCGATGAGAGTCGCTTCTGCCTTGGTGCCAATGATGGTCGTATGCGTGTTTGGCGCCGTGCAGGTGAGCGCCACAATCAGGACTGCATACGACCGAGGCACACAGGGCCAACACCCGGCATCATGGTGTGGGGAGCGATCTCCTACACTGGCCGTACACCACTGGTGATCGTCGAGGGGACACTGAATAGTGCACGGTACATCCAAACCGTCATCGAACCCATCGTTCTACCATTCCTAGACCGGCAAGGGAACTTGCTGTTCCAACAGGACAATGCACGTCCGCATGTATCCCGTGCCACCCAACGTGCTCTAGAAGGTGTAAGTCAACTACCCTGGCCAGCAAGATCTCCGGATCTGTCCCCCATTGAGCATGTTTGGGACTGGATGAAGCGTCGTCTCACTCGGTCTGCACGTCCAGCACGAACGCTGGTCCAACTGAGGCGCCAGGTGGAAATGGCATGGCAAGCCGTTCCACAGGACTACATCCAGCATGTCTACGATCGTCTCCATGGGAGAATAGCAGCCTGCATTGCTGCGAAAGGTGGATATACACTGTACTAGTGCCGACATTGTGCATGCTCTGTTGCCTGTGTCTATGTGCCTGTGGTTCTGTCAGTGTGATCATGTGATGTATCTGACCCCAGGAATGTGTCAATAAAGTTTCCCCTTCCTGGGACAATGAATTCACGGTGTTCTTATTTCAATTTCCAGGAGTGTATATTCCCCATGTGTTAGATAGTGAGAGAACGTTAAATGTAATTTCAAACGTTTTCTTAATTTTTTCTCGCTTTTATGCTTAACGTCAAATACTCATTTGTAAGTAATCAGAAGTTTAAAGCTGTTTTGTATATTTAAGTTCGATACTTTATGAGTCGAGGGTGTACAGATACAATAAACCGGATTATTATTATTATTATTATTATTATTTTCACGGATGACTTAGGAAAGGAAGAAATTGTGAGCGACTGTTTACGTACAGGAAACGAAGAGTTTCTAAGTAATTTTTACCGCTAATGTTTGATATGAGTTTCTACAATTCGTCTGTCACTTATTTAAAAAGAAGATTGAAAGTTAGTGAGATGTAACGTGGCAGAAAATCTGCATGTTGTAATGGTGTGTTTCGCAGGTGCATATGCTGGGTAACTCCTGAAGAGGTGGACGGTGAATAGCTAGAGATGCTAGATTCAAGAAACAGTGCTGTCAAGGGCTAGATAAGACGAAACTGCTCTAACGCCTAAAAACACAAAAATTCAGACTAAGAAAGGTTTTATAATAACTTTTGGAGCACAGCATTGAATGACTGCATAATATGGACAATGTCGCAAAGAGAAATGAGCTGCTTTTGTTTCATCATTTTAATGGTGATTGTGCTCCGTAGCTGTCGACTGACTAACCTGAAGAAGTACAGCAACCAGTCACTTTTTTGTATAGTTTTATTTTATGCAAGGAAGCGTTTCCTTCTTTCACTCATCTAAAACTTGCTAACACATTTCACTCTTCATCAGTATAACGTTTTTTAATGTTTTTCGAATAACACAGCTGTTTTGTCTCTTCTCGCCTTCATATCCTCAGCAGAAATATTTTATGTTCACAAATATACTGATTCATAGCAGCATTCGCCCTTTTGCGTATTAGTCGGCGTTCTAGCATAAAATTAAACTAAACAAAAAGGTGACTGGTTGCTGCATTTTTTCTAATAATAAAAAAATGAACCGATTCAAGGCATTTGAGACGTGGTACTACAGGAGACGGTTAACGATAAAGATTTATTGATCGAGTAAGTCATCAATATGTCCCACAACGAGAAAAAATTCCCTGATACAGAACACAGGTGAATCTAATGAATAAAAGATTGAGAACATACAACGAGTTGAGTCACTGTTAAAAACTGAAGTTGCCCGAATGAAGAAAGCCAATAATCGCAGGAATAGGTCTAGATATGAGTAAGCTATTGTTCTTGGGATGCTGTAGTTACGCTCAAATGACACAGCATATGATCGGATTGGGAAGTGGAGGTGATCTTGTTTGGGGATTCTTCCAAGCATTCGATCGAAGTGGTCGTGAGAACCTGAACTACGTCGCTCTAATTGAGATTTAACCCCCAGTGTCCTCGAATTCTAGCCATACCAGCATCCTCATCAGTGAGCCAACTTAACTTGATGGCTTCGTTCCGAAAAAGAAGGGTACTCTCTCTTCCGTTTTGTACATAATAGGAGTTTGTAAATACAGAGGAAACTTGTAACATTTTTGATGTGTTTGTAGGTGAACCATTGACCAGGATATTACGAAAATTATTATGCAACTGACAAGAGAATGGTCCTATTGGTCGTGTCGAAATCTACCCTGAACTTCTTCACGTAGTTAGTATACTCCGAAAGAAATGCGCTGTCAAAGTTTTAGCTGTTAAGGCCCGCTCTGGGTATTTACAAAGTGCTAAATTTACTCATTTTTGCCGCATGAAGAACCGCTCGTTACAGTGGTTTGTACATTCGTTCCCGCCTAGCGCTCGAATCGGCGAATAAACAGACGTAACCGCGAAAAGAGGACACAGCGCCGCGTAGCGCGAAGTATAAAGTGCACACACGTGAATTTTAAGCACTTAAACCGTACTAAAAATGTGGCACATCGTTAATTTTTTTTGATAACTTGCAGTCCATGTCGACAGCTACACCGTTGCAGATGTAACTGTTGCACAAGTGACTAGAAGAGGAAAGAAAAATAAAGGCAGTTTATGATGAGTGAGACAGGGTTGTAGCCTCTCCCCGGTGTTATTCAATCTATGAGCAAGCAGTAAAGGAAACAAAAGAAAAATTCGGAGCTGGAATTAAAATCCATGGAGAAGAAATAAAAACTTTGAGGTTCGCCGATGACATTGTAATTCTGTCAGAGACAGCAAAGGACTTGGAAGAGCAGGCGAGTGAGGACAATTGATTCCATAATCCACTTTCAGTCTGCAAACTGAGATGGAGTTAAGTTGTGGCTAACAGCCTATTGTTTACGAGAAATAGTGGTGGTCTTATCACTGAAGATGTTAGAGGATTCTAACCTGCTTGAAAAGTAACCCACCACCATGGAACACATGCGCGACGTCAGGAATGTGCTGCGGAGACTATATCCTTCTGAGGGCGCGATACGTCACTTACTTCTGTACATCACGAAGATGAGCATCTCGTCGGTGTTGAAGTAACTGCAGAGAGAAATTTAACTCGGCTGGAGGAGGACATCAAACGAAATCAGCAATTGCTTATTTTCAGCCATTCTATGTGTCCCAGGTGGTATTAGAAACTCTCGGCAACTCTGGATTGCTGGTTTGGGATTTGAAACGTGTTCCTCCAGAAGATACATTCAGTACGTTAACCACATCACCAACTTTCACGGTCGATTATTTTTTCCACGCGTCCTTTCGGCTTTATCTTCACTAGGTAACAACGTTAAACTCATTGTAAACTACACGTATTTTAAAGCAAGAGTTCTTTTTACGTTTCCCAGGTATTTCACTATCTGTTTGGGGGGACGTATTTCAATTTGTAGTTTGTTTGAAAATGGTAATTAAATTAAGAAACAGTCTCGATTAACACTTAGATACTCAGATGACAAAAGCCACGAGATACCTCCTAACATTGTGCCGGATCTACTTTTGCCAGACATGGGGCACATCTCGGCGTGCCGTGGACTCGACAAGTCTTCGGAAGTCCCCTGCAATAATATTCAGCCACGCTGTCTCTATTGCCGCAATTAATTGCGAAAGTGTTGCCAGTGCAGAATTTTGTGCACGAACAACGTCTCGATTATGTTCGGACGATTCGCTCGAGTTGTGACGTGGCGCATTGTCATTCATAAAAATTTCATCGTTGAACGGTTGCAAGTTGACTCCAAGTAGCGGCACATCTTACTTCTACTGGCTACTGGGGTCCATAGCTTCGTGCGAATTGCGGCTCACTCGAACCCTACCATCAGCTCTTACCAACTGAAATCGGGACTCGTCCGATCAGGCCACGGGTTTCCAGTCGTACAGGGTCCAACCGATATGGTCACGGGATCAGGAGAGGCGCTGGAGGAGATGTCGTGCTGTGAGCAAAGGCAGTCGCGTCGGTCGTCTGCTGCCATAGCCCGTTAACGCCAAATCTCGCCACACTATCCTAGAGGATACGTTCATCGTACGTCCCACATTGAGTTCTGGGTATATTTCACGCAGCTCTGCTTGTCTGTTAGCACAGACAACTCTATACGATCGCCGATGTTCTCTGTCGTTATGTGAAGGCGGTCTGCCACTACATTGTCTGTGATGAGAGGTAATGCCTAAAAGTTGGTACTCTCGGCACAGTCTTCACAACGTGGATCGCCGATCGTGGATCCCTAACGATTTCCAAAATGCAACGTCAGATGGGTCCAGCTCCAACCACCATTCTACGTTTAAACTCTGCTAATTCCCGTAGTCCGGCCTTAATCACGTCGGACCCTTTACAGACGAGTAAGCTGAGCAGAAATGACAGCTCCGCCTATGCACAGCCGTTTTATACCTCGTGTACGCAATACTACCGCCATCTGTATATGTGCATACCGCTATCCAAAGACTTTATCACGTCGGTGTAAATGCACTGATGAAAAGTTTCTTACATTACGTCCTGTTTATTACGAACAGTGCTACAAATATTGTAACAAACCATTTCACGACTGCGGCGGTGGAGTACATCCTTGGCTATTGCGCATGCCAATCAGTTTCCGGTATCCACGTTAAGGAGCCTTTCTTCGTGCTAAAGATGATTTGCCAGTCTTCCTCTGATCCTTCTAAATAGCCTTTGGTATGAGCCTACGAAGCTGGCTGCAGGTCGGGTAATTTTTCCAAGAAGGCCGGTGTTTTTCAGCACCTTTGCAAATTAGATTTTAAAAGCTTTGGACAATTATTTGTTAAAGAATACTACTAGTGGGAGCGGGAAATAGTCATTGAAAATGACAAAATTCTGTTCCCGAGTGACTGGCTGAAAGGGTTAAATGCTGAAACAAATTTCATGGAGCTGCTTGGAACTCGTAAAATCGATAGCGCCGGACGTATAAGAGGCAAATATTATGCTGTCTGTCCGGAGATGGCGTTTCTAAGTGTATTTCTGAAGTCGGCAGTCACAGGTCCTTAATGATCTACATAGTTATTTTTTAAACGCACTAAGCTTCCACGAATCCGAAGCATTTTTCCGTGGGCCGGCTTGGAATGCTGATTCAGGAATTTCCGGTTTTCTGTGCTTGTGATGCGATTCAGTAGCGACCACGTGTTCGGTAGGCGAGTGCCTCACGCCAGATCACAAGAGCCATAAGCTAGCTGGAGCTGGCGTTCGTCTGAACCGACTACACGCCATTTAAGTTTCGGAAAACAGCCACAAGTCGCAGTTAGTATCTTTTATTTACCGGTTTCGCACTCGAAATGAACAAGAGCATATCAGAATATACATTATAAGAGACACAGATTGAGGTAATACGGAAAACTTACGCTGATGTACGTAAGATACGCATTCTATTTCCATTATGGTGATTTACCTTTAAAATTGGCTAATAACACTAAACATCGCGCTTCAAGCTGGATGACTACATTAAAGTTCAAACTGCCTGTGCGACGGCATTTAATCTTACGTTTAAAGTACAGTAGTAAGTGGTGACATTGAGAGAGCCAAATATTAAACTGACTGTACAACGGCACTTGCGATGTCCATAGCATTTGTATCCGAACGTAACTTACAACTAAACGAATTTAATTTACATGGGATCTTCCAGTTATCTGATGTGGTACCATAGATAAGCAACCAGAATATAATACCTGCCGTATTAGCCTAACAAATACATTTTTAAAATCTGGTATTTTGAATTTGTACTTGTAAAGACATTTTTAAATACGTGTTTTTATAATGTATTTTGAAAGATATTTACGTTTTTACAGATTTACATTTTGAAAGATAAGCAGTATATACAGATACGAGATGGCTATACATACGCTCATACAAGAGGGGGTTGAAATGTAAATTTCGTTTTCTGTAGTTGTAAATTATCTGTGGACACACTAGACCGTGGACATTACAAGTACTGTTCCACATAGTTTACTATTGCATTCTAAACGTACTTTAAGCGTATGTTAAAATACTGTAGTACTGCCAGTTTAATTTTTAATGCTGTCAGCCAACTTTAAACGCAACCCTTAGTGCTGTCAGCCAACTCTAAAGGTAAGTCACCATACTGGAAATAGAATATGTACTTGTTGTAATGTCTGTGTAAGTTTTCCGTATTTTCTCAATTCGTGTCCATTACAGTGTATATTCTGATGGTGCTCTTGTTCATTTGAAGAACGAAACCGGCAAATAAAAAATACTAACTGCGACTTGTGGCTGTTTCCAAAAGCTTAGTTTGAACTGTCGCTGCCCCTGCAGACAATGCCTGCTCTTGCTCTGCATGCGATTTGTTTCTATGGGAAATTCATGTGTGGTGTTTATGTGCGTCCTTTGAACAATTGCTATTTTGTTGTTCTGCAGAGTATCGGCGAAAGTTGCAAGGAGCCAGATGGAGATGGTGTATGAACTGTCAGAGGTGTACATTTTTATAGGTGGCTCTCTGAATCTTTCTGATGCTATGGTGCTTTTATTAGTGATGGAGGAGTGTGACGATTTCATCCCTCTCTGCGGCCTGGCGACGCTTCTTTGGATTTATTTTTGTAATGTACCAGCGGAGAGAACTATACCGGTTCACCAATAAATATTTCTCACTAGGAGACCACAGGGCAGTCGGATTTCTTTATTTTTAAATACTTTTTGTACGTGAAGTTCAGAATTCGAATATCAGTCATTCAAAGCCGTTCGATGCGAATTTCGAAAATCGACTTTGAAGTTTCATTAGCCTCTTTAATTCGCTAATGCTAGGATGGTTCTTTAGACGGGCCATGTGGCTCTGTGATAAAATGCTCGCCTCCTACATGGGCGACCCAGGTTCGATATCTGGTCAGTGCAAGTTTTTAAACAAAGGTGCATCTAGTACGAGTTTTTCTATTAAGCATAAAATATATTAAGACAAGAAAAGAGTAATTTGTTATGTTTTTCTATTTTAAACAGTCTTTACTAAGATTTTCTCGAGATTTACTGAGAGTTGCATCGAACTATTTTTCAAGAGTGATATTTGAGTTCTGAACTCCACTTATCATAAATATAAAAAATCTAAAAAATCCATTCGCCGTGTGGTCTGCTTGTAAATAGATCTGCGAAGCGTTACGTCGCATAACGTGTCTTGCGCGCCACACATGTGAGTGCGTGAATTCCGGCCGCTAGTAAGACTTCGCACTACACAACGGAACCTCAGACGAGATGCATACTTCAGCATATTAAGTAAAAACATTCCCTGAGAATAGTATTTCAAGGGAACTACAGAAAGTATTCACTCACATGCTGCCAAATAAGGTTTTACACACTGATTAAAGTGTTTGTTGCTTCTGTTCTTGTCTGTGATTTGATACTCCAGTTACTCCTCTCTATCGTGCTGATGGTACACTAAAGGAAGAGGGCAATGAGATTCCAGACCGAAGACGTATCTGGACAGGCCCCGGACAGCGGTGATGTACCAGCCGGACTGTCGCCCGCTGTACCGCCCGTCAACTTGGAGTGATAAGTCTGGGGTGCCATTTCTTCTCAGAGGAGGACTCATTTGGTTGTCGTCCGCAGCGCACGTACTGCACAGCGGTACGTCGACGATACCTGTTTTGTTCTCATTAATAGCAAGCCATCCTGAAAAAAGTAATTTGCAATGTTTCTCCATTTTGAACAATCTTTATTAACAATATTTTATAAAATCGGTAATTAATAATTTATATTTACAATGCAAACTGGATTTTCGTATGCAGTACGTATTTTATAAATAAGAAGTAGTACATTTTTCATAAAAAATAACTATTAGGTATGTGTTAATTAGCATATATTTGATGATTTGTATATTTAAATGAGTAGGTACTCGAAATACCGCCCACGCACGGTGAGAGATTCCACTGCTTGTCCTCGTGTTTGCCAAACCCTACCTAGGCCAGCCAGGTCGCCCGATCTCTCCCCAACTGAGAACTTTCGTTGCGTTGAGGGCAGTGCCCTCCAACCAGCTCGGGATTTTGACGATCTAACTCTCCAGTTGGACAGTGTTTGACACGACATCCCTCAGGAGTACATGCAACAACTCTGTCAATCAGTGTCGAGGCAAATAACTGCTCGCATAAGGGCCAGAGGTGGACCAACGTGTTATTGGTCTGCTCAGTTTGTGAATGTCTTTTCCTTATTAAATCGTCCAATTTCTCTGAAACTGTAAACGTTTGTTCGTCTGTACAGTTCTACCACATCTACAGATTTCCATTCCGTTCCGATTATTCCTTCACGGTGCGTCGATTGTTTTGTCTTGTAGTTTATAAACGGTGATCCCGTGATGACGTTGAAACTTTCAGAGATGATGAAGAAAGGTAAATGTGTCAATCTGTGGTAAGAGATGCTGTTCCTGAAACTACGGAGTCGAAAGTTATAAGCGAAAGTTGTTCTGATACTTCTAACTATGGAATACATGTATCGTTGCTGTTGTTGCTAGGATTGTAAGGTAGGCAACATTCAGAGCTGTTAGTATGGACCCAAGCAACAACAAAATGTACATTAAACATGGGCTTTTATATGTATACCTTAAGAACTAGGGACACTTGTTCAGTGAAGAGATAGCTTTCACAGTAGCGAAGATGAACAAGTGCCCATAGCTCTTAACATATGCATTTTACATCACATCTTTATTAGACATTATTTTCTTGTTTTGGTCCATACTACCACCTCTGGAAGTTGCCTACCCTCCAATTTAGTAACAACAGTACCCGGTACATGCATTCCATTGTCAGAGGTTTCGGAACGATTTTCGCTTGAAACTTTCGATTCTGTCGTTTCCAGACCTGGGTCTCTTGTCTCAAGTCGATACATTTACCAATCATCTCTGGAAGTTTGTAACATCATGACGGATCACCGTGCATTTCAGCACGTGTACTGGATCACAAGTATAGCGTGCACAGAGGGAGAATCACGAGTGGAACACCGAACTCAGGTACCTCAGCAATGCCGTTTTCCCCAACTCCACTGCTTTTTGCAAGCGTGATTAGTAACATGTCTGGATGAATAGCTGTGCAATCTACTGCTTCCTCCTCGGGCGGCTGCTCAGGGATTATACTCTGAACTGTACCTGAAGCAATATTTTTCCTATTGCATCTTGGTTCTTATCCTAAGCTGATCAAGATACTTATTTCTTCCATTAAACCGAAGCCTTTTGCTACTGAAATAAATCTTGCTGAAGTCACCCTCAAGTAGAAATAAAAATTAATTATATTAAGAAGTCTGTCCATTGACTCATTTTCAATCTCTAGGATACATTGTGTATATGTTTGAGGAGTGAATAACTGGTCATACAATCTACTGTCCCCTTTCAACAAACCTGACAACAGATATTTCGAGTGTAAATCTTTCATGTCATTATCAGTAGAATTTTTGCATCAATCATTTCTCTGCGCCTTACGAGGTACGTGTTATATTCTTGGCTCTTTATCTGGGACACCACTCGCTTGCTGTTTGCCTGTAATACTGAAATCGGAATATCAGATCACCGACCCTTCTCGAGAGCGGCAAACGCGACAATAACTTCCACTCGATTTGCAGCGCTCTATGTTCCCAATGTCAACGACTGTATGGACGAAGTTTATGCCCTGGATTCCTAATATATGCGGTGCCCCAACGACTTTGTCAATCGTTCATATAAAGAAGACAAATATTTACGAGAGCCATAGATAGTTGACCTCTGCCGTGAAGGATGTTTACCGATGTGAAATCAACAATATAAAACGCTACTTTCTCCACGTCGGATATACTGACCTATCCGCTAATCCTTAAATTTTGTCTGATTTTCCGTTATATCAACAACAAGGCTCAGTCAACAAACAACAGATAACTGACATTGTAAAATAAGACATAGGATATCCAATTTCATGGCATTTGTTTATAAATTCCTACAAAATGTTAAGTCGAGCTCTAACTTCCATGGGGTTTCCTAATCTTGTATGAGCAATTCGATACAACCTTGTACTTCTATCAATGTTTGGAATTCAATCCCACTTTTGATTTGCAAATCGCCCTTACAGAATCCTAGACCGGAAAATGATTTCGTTCATAAAGAAAAAAAGGGAAAATTAAAGTTTCGTGAACACTAGTTCAACTATAGACGAACACACGAGGAGATCTCCTTCTACCTATACGAAGAAATCAAACTGTACTAGCCTCAAACGATGTGGAAAACGCACAAAAAGTGAAATAAAAAAGAAATGGTTTGAGATTAGGAACGTGTTCATACAGGGCACCAGGCGGGCAAGCACTTAACCACTGTGCCATTTATCTTGCCTTGTACCTTTCGTGCCACATTTTGCTCTCATCTTCGATGAGAAAGAGTACCAAAATGTATGTAGGTGCAGTTCACGACGTCTGTTCGCCGTCTTTGCGTCGACACTTTTGACTAAAGTTGAATTATGCCGCCGACCATCCTCGATCAGTTACAGGCACTTTGTCGAATTTACAACATTCCACTTCAGTGTTGTTCGATTTATTGATTTAAGTGTCAGGTGGCAGTTGTGAGTTCTTAGAGTCGTTTGAGAAAACCGTCGTGGAGATCAACTGTCGTGGTAATGCGGTTGACAGAGATCGTCAACGACAGCTAGTGTTTCAACAGTGCGCGGGCAGACCATTGCGGGAGAGAGACCTCACAGTATCAGAGCACCTTCGTCAACCACGAGACGAGAGTCACTCGGATTAACAGAGACCCAGACAACGTTTGGGTATTTGGTCCACACAAAGTGCTCATTTCCACTAATAGTTTGACATGTTGAAACAAGGACGACGAAACGCGTATTAGGTGTGATGGATCCTTTTCTTTAGCAGGTTGCTGTTTGGGTCGATGGTGGAACACGATTGAGTAACTTTAACATGGGACCAAATGCCATCGACGCCGCATGTAACATTGGCCATCAAGAAGATCGATTCAAAGACAAACTGGCCGATCGTGAGCTCCTTCGTGTTCCAAAGAGAGATGTTTTGAGGATCAATCTTTCCGCACGACACTGGAATCCATCACAGTCGTCTGAAATCCTACCTAATGACTACAGATGATTTCCCTTGAAAGGAATGAAAGCCTCTTATACAGCGGTTTGAGCAGTCCCCACGAACTGTGAACGTGTGTCGAACGATGAACGATTATGATTCATCTCGCCACTCCAACGTTTGTTACTGGGAGATGTCCAGGGATCAACTGCTCATAAGCTAAATAAGTTTCATATCACTGCTCGTAGTCTTTCAAGCAGGCACAAAAAATGGCTCTGAGCACTATGGGACTCAACTGCTGAGGTTATTAGTCCCCTAGAACTTAGAACTAGTTAAACCTAACTAACCTAAGGACATCACAAACATCCATGCCCGAGGCAGGATTCGAACCTGCGACCGTAGCGAGCAGGCACACGAATACGACTTAGGTTTTGGTACTTACTTAGTAACTGATGGTACTGATCTAGTCTCTAGGAAATTATTTTCTGTGTTTGTGATATTTTCTGATTCTTTTTGAGTGTAAGTTCTTATTTTGCTTAAGTCTTCTGGTTTACAAAGAACCAATTCCGTCATGTATCATATTAGTACGTATATACTGACGTATCCCTCGCAGTCATTATTGTTATATTTCAATGCGAATATATTCATATTTTATGAAAACTATTATAAAATGCGTACCACAAATCGATTTTGCACAGTTTCATGCTTTTTTGTGAGAATCTAGTTGAGTAGTTACGGTCGGCTAACATTTTCGTTCCAAATTTTACACACTTTTATCTGTAAAAAAGAACTTTATCTTTGCAAGCAGCCTGTTGTTTAGCCAAAAAGTTTGACATTACTGTGTTAATTCCACGCCGGGTGACGTCACGGAGTCGGAGAGTTTAGATCGTAGAACATTCTGGTATCTTGCTCTCATCTCTTCCATCTACCTGGTAAAGTTTCCTGCTGTTGTTTTGGTTAAAAAATACTGTAAACCGTATTAAATTCTTCACCATACTTAAGAAAGTATTAGCAGCAAACGTGAAATAACCTACCAGGTGCTGACCGAAATACGCATCGCCAATCGTCGCACAACTGCCGCCTGCCATCGAGTGCGCTCTGTGGTGTTCCGGCGCATGCTTTGAGGCCTCGGCTAACAGAGTTCCTCACAGCAGAAATTCACTAACTTATAAGAAAACTTTGCAGTCATCTACTTGTTATGTTCTCTGGATACTAACGTCTTATCATATCAGCTTAGTTCGCTGGAAATAATTTTCTGCTCGCTTCGATTGACTGTCAACTACGGCTTCAGAACGGGGTGCTACATTGCCTTTACGAACCTCAATGCCGGTTTTGGGTGGATGTCCACACTCTTCTCGGTGGCCGCTAGGTTCACGTTTCACCGTTCCCCTACCGGTTCACAAGCAATGTGCACATTCTGAAACAGTTACATATGACGGCGAACATTACTCTGAAATATGAAATAGAATATAGTAAACGTAAATTAATCGGGGTTGTCACAATAGAATTCGGACGGACAACACGCCAGAGTCTGTTAACGATCGTCCCTTTTAGATCTTAAACTGCTCTTGTATTGAATTTTATACTACTACTTGACATTACGTTATTTCTGTAACAGTGGACGTAGCTGATACTTGTTAATCTTGTTGTATGGCCTTCTATACTACAAGGGAGGAAAAAATTTCTAAATCAAAACATAATTAATGTAGTGTAATGAAATTTCGGAAATACTTTTTCCTAGGTAACGTATTTTATTGACTGACACTGCAAGACCACAGATTAATGCAAGCGTGAGATAAGCGATTGCAGACGGAATGCTGGTACGTTTATAGCCAGTATAAACGACACAAAGTTGAATGCAAGCATGCAAAAGTGCTTGCATTGTGTTGTACAGGCGCCGGATATCAGTCTGTGGGATGGAGTTCCATGCCTGTCGCACCTGGTCGGTCAATACAGGGACCGTTAATGATGATTGTGGATGACGCTGGAGTTGTCTTCCGATGATCTGTCATTTGTGCTCGATTGGAGACAGATCTGGTAATTGAGCAGGCCAAGATGTCGACACTCTGTGGAACATATCGAGTTACAACAGCGGTATGTGAGCGAACGATATCCAGTTGGTAAACATCCCATAGAATTCTGTTTATGAAGGACAGTACGGCATGTCAAACTGTCGGACTGACGGACGAATTTGCAGTCAAGGTTCGAGGGATAACGGCGAGAGCGCTCCTGCTGTCATACGAAATCGCAACCCGGTTCATAACTCCAGGTGGACATCCAGTTTGTCTAGCACACAGCCAGGCTGGTTGCAGGCCCTCTGCTACCCTCGTGCTAACATACAGCCATCACTGGCGCCGAGAGAGAACCATCTTTCATCAGAAGACACAACAAACTTCCACCCTATCCTCCAGTGGGCTCTCGCTTGATACCACTAAAGTTGCAAACGGTGGTGGTTTTGGGTCAACAGAATGCACGCAACAGGACTTATGAGTCGGAGCCGTACTTGAAGTAACCGATTTGTAACAGTTTGTTGAGTCACTGCGGTGCCAACTACTGCTCAAGTTGCTGCTGCAGATGCAATACTATGCAACAGAGCCATACATCGGTCGCGAAGGTCTTCTCTCTGGCAACGTGGCCAACTAGATCCGGTATTCTTGCGACCGTACATTCTCGTGACCATCGGAGCCAGCAGTCATGCTCTGGGGTTATATTCCTGCCAAATCTTTCTGCAATACCGCAGAAGGAAAAACCAGCCTTTCGTAGCACCATTACGAGGGTCATTCCAAAAGAAATGACACAATTTTTTTAAAATCCATCTTTTATTCTACATGTTTGAAAGTTTTACAGCGTGTAGATACATCCCTTAGGAAAAATATTTTCATTTCTCCACATAATTTCCATCCCTCTCAACTGCCTTACGCCATCTTGGAACCAGCGCCTGTATACCCGCACGCTAAAATTCTGGACCAACCTGTTGGAGCCACTGTTTGGCAGCGTGCACAAGGGAGTCATCATCTTCAAACCTTGTTGCACGAAGGGAGTCTTTCAGTTTCCCAAAGAGATGATAGTCACATCAGGCAGGTCAGGACTGTAAGGCGGGTGTTTCAGTGTTGTCCATCCGAGTTTTGTGATCGCTTCCATGGTTTCTCGACTGAAATGTGGCCGTGCATTGTCGTGCAACAGCAAAACATTCTCCTTCTGCCGATGTGGTCGAACACGACTCAGTCGAGCTTGAAGTTTCTTCAGTGTCGTCACATATGCATCAGAATTTATGGTGGTTCCACTTGGCATGATGTCCACAAGCAAGAGTCATTCGGAATTGAAAAACACCGTAGCCATAATTTTTCCAGCAGAAGAAGTGGTTTTGATTTTTTTTGCTTGCGTGAATTTGCATGATGCCACTCCATTGATTGCCTCTTCGTTTCTGGTGAAAAGTGATGGAGCCATGTTTCATCACCTGTCATAATTCTTTCAAGAAATTCATCTCCACCATTCTCGTACTGTTCCAAAAGTTCGCTGCATACCGTTTTCCTTGTTTCTTTGTGAGCCACAGTCAACATCCTGGGAACCCACCTGGCACAAACCTTTTTTAACCCCAACACTTTCAGTATTCTGCAAACACTTCCTTCCCCTATCCCAACGTAGCCTAACGATTCGTTCACTGTGATGCGTCTGTCAGCAGTCACCAATTCGTTAACTCTCTGTACATTGTCTGGAGTGTGTGAAATACGAGACCTGCCGCTGCGAGGACAATCCTCAATATTGCTGTGCCCGCTTTCATCACGTAACCTGCTTGCCCACCGACTAGCTGTACTGCGTCGACAGCAGCATCTCCATTCACCTTTCAGCCTCTTGTGAATGTTTCCCACTGTCTCGTTTTCACAGCACAGGAATTCTATGACAGCACGTTGCTTCTGACGAACGTCAAGTGTTGCTTCCATCTTGAAGATTTGCTGTGACGGCGTCACTCACGGGAACAGGTTGAAATAAGTTTGAAAACAAGCGGGAAGGATGTATCTACACACTGTAAAACTTTCACACATGCAGAATGAAAACTGTATTTTTACAAAAACAGTGTGCATTTCTTTTGTAGTGACCCTCGTATAAGCTCTCGTTCAAACTCTGGGAGGTGTTGGTAATGGCGTCTTTGTCGCCTCAAAGGCATTCGTGGGTAACATCAACTCACCAGGTCCAGCCTCAAAGGTAACTAACCCTCACGCACTTAGACTGTATTTAGAGCAAACCAGATTTGCATCTCCATAGTGGCGACTTTCGTTTATATCGCACAACTCTTCATGGTGTGATTTTTTTTCCGTCACATTCTTATCCAATTAAAAAAAATAGTTGAAAATGATTCTCAGGGTTCTCTCATGCATTTCTTAAGTACTAGTACATTGCTTTCTTCTGCAATTCTGCTTCTCTGCGCGTCCTTGTAAATAAGTTGATACGTTTGTACTGCACCGCGAAAATATGTAGAGAGTTCATTTTTTGACCTTTAGAAAAGGGGCATACATCGTACAGCACTTGAAACATTTCTTGATCCTCTTTAATTTGCTCTCTGCCATGCAGCTTTACGCATAAGTTCTTCGTGATTCATTATTTCCTTCTTATGGAAATAGTGTATCTCCAGAACAAATTATATATCAGTGGGTGGCCCTGTCGAACTTCGTTTGTGCATCGGAATAGTTTACGAATCAGTAGCTCTTTCATTTTGTTCCGAATTTTCCGGAAGATTTACGTTGCTGAATATTAAACAGCATTCGACCACGGTACAGGCAGCGAGCCAGACTTCGTCGCTGGGACGCCCACATCGCCAGTTGACATACAAGACTTGAGGACTGAATCAACGAATCTGCATCGAGTGTTATTCAGGTTAATACAGCCTGATTGTTCAAAATTATATAGTGAATGTGTGATGCGCAGATAAAGTTGACATCCAAAACTTTTAAGTCGGAAAGAAATCTCTTTGAATGAAGGTCTTTTTAGTAAGTTTCTAGATATCTCCAAGAATTACCAGTCGCCTCCGCTGTTTTTAGAGGTACATTTGGGAATTTAAACTGTAGGGATGTTCGGTGGTGATCCACAGTAGAGTGTCGTGCCTAGTGCATGGCGCGGCTGTAGCAGGACGGTCAGAAAACGTTTAGCTGAATCTAGACAACAGTGTTTGCTACTTCCTGACTTACGATTTCCAAGATAATTCCTCATTATCTTCAAAACACGAAAAAGATAGAAAATTGGGAAAGGAAGAAAGTACAGGACAGGTTGGTGGAATGATGGTAACAGGCTAGACAGGAAACACAGAAACGACCCAGAATAAAGTTATTATCGAAAATAAGAGAATCTTAACTTGGGGTTAATCTACTGGAGATGGTAGAATGTAAATAAACACATTTTCGTTATAATTTTATCTGGACAGTTTCCGCAATGTTCTGCGTTCAGACAATTTCATCATTGTGGTACGATTTTTACCATTCAGGCATGACTTTTCCTATATTCTGCTGTACCGGCTCGCACAGCAACGATGTCGTTTCGTTCAAACAATGACACAAGCATTGAGATTCTTGTCACGAGATCTTACTCATTTTCTGCAGGTTTTCACAAGTCCTTACAAGTAGTTTGGTCATATCAAGTGAACAAGTTGGTAACGAAACTAGACCTCCCATTATTGTGCGTCTTCCACAGAATGTGTGTCACAAGTATTCACGTTCTAGATATGGAAAACATGCTGGAACTGCATCATGTTGGAACGACTTATGTTGTTGTAGATCAAGTTGGACTTCTTCCAGCAACGTCAGAAACACACTCCTGATCATTAAAACTGCAAGCCACAGGATGAATAGCAGATAAAGAATTTTTACGTATTGTGCATATGCAGTGTTGCAGGAAGAATATATGATTAAATCTGTAGTTGATTTAGGGACATACAGGGCGTGAAATTTACTAAAGATAGCGGGGAACTCTATCGGCAAAAAGTAGCTCTTACCCGGCGGACATCGAGACGTACTGAACTGGGGTTCTGTGCTGTTTCAGTTCCACGCCACAGTTCATCATAGTGGGTGACGAGTGATGGTATGCGAGATCAGAACAAGGTGCTGTCCAGGGCAGCGGTCGAACACCCTCTGTACTTAGGTAGGTCAGGACAGCACGGGAAAGAACGAGATTTTGCGTTATCTTGCTGGTAGGTCACGTCATGGTTATCTCGAAGGTAGGGTCCAGTCACCCGCCTCAACGCGTTAGGAATGTCGCGCTGGGTGTCCAGATTGTCAGCTATGCCAACCAGAGGTGATCGTGTCATGTACGTAGTTCCGTAGTGGACAATTACGACAGGTGCTGGGCCGGTAGACAGTGATGAATTCTATTTGGCGGCGTTCATTCTCACCGGAGGCTCCACGCACGGAATTGGGACCCGTCTGAAATGAAGACATGGTGTCTCCCATGTGTGTAGCGTTGTCACTGGGCAGCGCTTTCTCGGCTGTCGCGTCCAGGGAAGCTGCAACAAGTACTGCCGTGCTGACAATCAGTGGCGCTTTAGACGTCGCCGTACTGCCCGTGCGGAAAATTGTCTGGCTACCATCAAGCACATCACGTGACTCATGTTGGGATCCTACTGGCCCGAGAGAACAATATCTACTGGAGTAGCGCTGTTCAGATCTGCCTGGCTTTGAGTGTGGCCGCCTAAACCCATCGATTCCATATTCACATGACTGTAAAGGAATACCTGCCAAGGCGCGCAGCAAGATCACATAACAATAAACCGTAGTCTCATTAGGCCACGATCCTTCCGCAGTCGTTTTGGAACATATGCTGGTAGATGAAACTTCCTGACAGATTAAAACTGTGTGCCGAACCGAGACTCGAACTCGGGACCTTTGCCTTATGTGAGGCCTAACACAGTACTCTTGCAAACGAATATCCCGTGAGACACATATTACGATGAAGTTACATCTACTTGTTTTGTGCGGTTCCACTGAAACGACAGGGATCTTCATGGTCAAGAATGTAGTACACTTCATGCAAATTTGGCTTTTGTTTCATGCTGTCTTCATGATGTTGCAATTTTAATGTCCAGCAATGTTCAAATGGCTCTGAGCACTATGGGACTTAACTTCCCAGGTCACCAGTCCCCTAGAACTTAGAACTAGTTAAACCTAACTAACCTAAGGACATCACACACATCCATGCCCTAGGCAGGATTTGAACCTGCGACCGCAGCGGTCGCGCGGTTCCAGACTGTAGCGCCTAGAACCGCTCGGCCACTCTGGCCGGCTTCAGCAATGTATAACTGTCATTAACTATTATACACTCCAAGACAAAAGAAAACGACGCACCACGAAGGAATTATGCTAATGGGACGGAGATTGGGACATATGATGTACATGTACAGATTAACAAGTGATTGTAATATGAGAAAAAAATGGATGATTTATTGAAGAGAAAGAGCGTCACAAGCCGAACAAGTCAGTAACCTCTTGGTCCACTTCTTGCTCTTATGCAAGCAGTTATTCGGCTAGACATTGATTGATAGAGTTGTTGGATGCCCTCCTCAGAGATATGATGCCAAATTCTGTCCAATTGGCGAGTTAGTTTGTCAAAATCTCGAGCTGGTTGGAGGCCACTGACCATAATGTTCCAAACGTTCTCAATTGAGGACAGATCCGGCGACTTTGCTGGACAAGGTAGGGTTTAGCGTGTCACGGATAACAACTAAAGTAGTCTTTCTAGGAAATGGCAATCCGAATCATCATTCCCGCCTGTCAGAGTTGGCGGACGATAGTCAAGTTTGTATCTAACCACCGTCCGTGGCGTCTTCGGACACGTCTTCGGCCTGGAATCTCGCTGACTGAAGTAGTGTTGTCTTCAGTGATGAATCCTGCTTCGAACTGAGCCTCGATGACCGGCGAAGGCGTGTGTGGAGGCGCCCCGGATAGAGGTGGTATACCAACCTGACTGTTGCCCGCCGTGCGGCCCGACAACCACGTGCGATGGTCTGAGGTGGCACTTCATCTCATAGCAGGACCCCTCTGGTTATCATCCGCGCACAGCGATACGTCAACTATATTCTACGCCCCGTTTGGTTGCCCTTCATGGCAAGCCATCTGGGCCTACATTTCAGTATTGAAAAATCCTTCCTCGGCCATCAGGGTCGCCGGATTTCTCCCTAATTGAGAACGTTTGGAACATTATGGGCAGGGCCCTCCAACCAGCTAGGAATTTTGACGATATAACGTCCTGCTGGTCAGTATTTTGCACGTGTCCCTGAGGAGGACACCCAACTAGCCCATCGATGAGTACAAAGCCGAGAAACTGGTTGCACAAGGCCTGGAGGTAGAGCAACGCGTTATTGACTTGCTCAATTTGTGAAGATTTTTCTCTTGAGTAAATCATCCAATTTTTCTGAAATCGTAATCATTTGTTTATCTACATGACCATCACATCTAGCGATTTCCTTCCCATTCGGATAATTCTTTCGTGTTACGTCTCTTTTTTTTTCTTTGCTTTAGAGTATATTGTATTTCAATGACCGTTTAGCATCCATCTCTTACTGGAACTTGCGACATTCCGTAAAACTATTTTCAAATGAAAGAGAAGATCGACCGTTAAATGATGGACAGCCATTGTCTCAACACGACGAAGGATCCAAGATCAGCAAAAGTTAAAACTAGCCCTGTCTGAGAATGGCAGAAGTGTAGATGGTGTCTCTGTATTACGTTCTACACTGTACTCTCCACGACACCCATTCAACTTGCAGCAGATCGAATGCTGAGTCGAGGCTCCTAATCCACTCGAACAAGATTTTAGAGACTGGTGTCAGTACAGTTCATTTTAATTTTTGGTGCTGTGGTGTGGTACCATTCGCGCTATTTCCCGTGCCCGTTGCAGGAGTTCTGGAAACGTGGTATGCATCGGGTGTGTTCTACAAGGATACGAAGCCCGATACATTCTCTCATCATCCTGCAGCTTGCATTTGGTTGTCTGTGCACGAAAATTATGTTCGATGATTACTTAATTGGATACAACACCTTCTTCCCAGAGCCGAAGGATTGTACACTTTAATTTGATATCACAGGCTGCAGTGTTACAGACTGTTCCATTAGGATTTACATCTTCAGTATTCAAATCGTGCCATACGCAGTGCGTTAGTTCAAATTTTTGTTCCTACACCTGATGATATACACCCGCTTTTCGGCAGGGCTTGTCTTTGTTGCACTGTTAGCAAATATCAACATAATGAACCAAGTTTCTGATGGAGTACGTTTGACTTTGTAACTTTCGACTCAGTAGGTACCGCAACAGTGTTCTATACTTATAATTGATACGTTCTCAATTTTCCAAAACCCCTGAATTTTCTCTTCATCACGGGAACACCCTGTATACAGTTCATTTAGGACGACATCGTCCCCGACGATCCGTTGCTTCATGAACAGTAAATGGCTGGAAGGTTTTCGCAACAATAATAACGCACAGAGTAAAATGCTTCTTTCATGACGTTACAGCACCGAGAAGAAACTACGACTAAGTATCCATTTTGTTAGGAACATGCTAGCTTTGCTTAATATCTCAGCTTCAAAACGTTGTCTTTAGCTTAATTTTCAATTTTTAAACGTCTAAATCTTTCCGAGTTTCAGCGATGGGTACTGTCAACCTCTGTCTGCTGAATCCCTCTCTTCACGGGAGCTAAGGAATCGCTAAGGCAAATAATGTAATCGTGACTGGGCGTCTTGCCTTGCTGCTCTGCCGAGAAGAGTACTCTACGCGGGCAGCTGCTCTGTCTTCCGAAACTGAATCTAATATGTTTTCATGTGCACTGTGATAAGATACAAGAGTAAGACGCAAATGGCGGTGACGATTACCGGCAGTTATACTCGTATTAAGATTTTCCAAGACTTGGAATTTTCCCCGTATCAGCTGTGACATACAGAAGTCCCTTATTCTGGTGAAGTAGAAAGACCTTCTTCTGTTGCTGTGACTGTATCTTCTTCAATGTATAGAACGTAAAACAAAACTTCAAAAATTTTTAGATCATTTAGAAGAGGGCAGGTTCGTCGTATCCTCATTAGGGGTACATGAAGATTTGGCGCTAGTGGTGTTCACAGACGGTGTTCAAACTGCCGCGTGATGAATATTGTTTCAGAGATTTTGCTAATATCCTGTGGATTTTTTTTTGACTATCCATCGTAGTGGATTGTGGGAACGCAGCTGTTTATTGTTAGCAGTTTTAAAGAACATTGCTTCTGTTTGTAACTTTATTACTATGAGATCGATTTCGCGACAACCTGTCACAACTTTGGTAACACCTTAAATATAGATATAATCGATGTTATGAGTTTTTTTTCCGGATCACAGCTGGCTAGTAACCGAATGGAAATCGCGCGAGCCTGGGGTTATAACGCAACGCAAAATGACAACTCACTAGTGGAAAGGCAGCCAGTTGTAATCTGCAAAAATAATGCACAACATCATTAGATGTGTACTTGAGGTTCTAACAACCCTACCACAACAAAGGTCAAAAATTAATTATGATTGTAGTGTTGCTCACGATGCTAAATATTGCATTTTCGGGCAATAACAAAGTTATATTATGTGGCAGGTGTCATTAGAGCACAGTTGATAGTCATTTCTTGAAATAATGGATAAACTAGGCACTCATCTTTTCGTGTTTCCCACGCTGGTCTCGTTGTGAACTCATGGCTTAATCGTCGAAAATCTAGGTAGTGATGATTCCAAGCTCGGATGCAAGAGGCCTAGGTGTTATTCTGCGATATTCAAAAGTTGTATAGATGTGTTTCATAAACCATTCTTGAAGATTAGACTTTTGCACGTTCGGACAATGGTGATGTAAAAAAGTAATCAGCACTGCGAATTTAAGTTACACTTCTTTTTTATTACTTTTGTTGCAATATCACGTAACCCGTTCCAAAACATCACTTCACAATATAAAACATACTTGAAAATATCTTCCTCAGTGTTAAAGTTCACATTTCTTAAACTGACATCAATTTTCGTCTTTTTAACATGACGACCAGAGCTTGACTCTCTCATAACCGCTTACGCGCCCAAAAATCAGAGTTACAAGTACTGAAAGGTCTCTGTTGGATTCCTTTCATGTTAATTTCTGAAATCTGTTGTCATTTACGGCATAAATTCCTCTTCTAAATTTATTGTGGCGTTTCTGACTATCTGGGAGGAGACTGAGTAGTGGAACGTGTTACTTTTACACATAAACAAGAACGATCAGTCACACTACTACACTTTAAAACACAGTTTATATGTAATTCATGTCACACAGTCTCATACGGAACCTACATCCGCTTTCTTTTATATACTGTATATGATAATATACTGTCATCCCCCTTACCTTCTGTGTGAGAGGATGAATGAGCAAATGTATTTCTAGTTGCATGCTTGAGGGTAGCAGACAAGCCTGTCTGCTAGAGAACAGTAGGACCAACGTCGGAACAGGTAGCTACGCTTTCTAAAAGCAGAGAGGTTTCTATTCTTAGTATGGTCCTGTCCGTCCCTTGTCATGTTGGTATAGGAAGCTGCCTCTCTGGTCACTTCCATTTTGTATACTGAAGCACCCTTTGTAGGAGCCCAGGTCAGTCTGTCCGCGGCGAGCGTCTGAAGTGGTAAGATCTCCGGCTAAGCGCGTGTCTGCTAAGTCCGTAGGACAATGGATTTCTTAAGATCAGCCTAACTGTAAATTTAATCACCTTTATTTCAGGTTTAGCTCTAAAATATATAATGTTATCTTAAATTGCAACGCAGTGTAATTCGAGTGTGAAGTTCAGAATATATTCCGGTAGTTGCTTTGTCACTACTTTGTGAGTAAAGTGGAACCACGTTTTGATCAGCAACTCTAGCTAGCATCATCAATCTTAAATGCGAATGTGCGTGAGATTATAACGTCTCGTCTTGACAATATTTTTCAATATAGCAACTTTTCTTTATGTTCAACCCACGTGGGATGTACTTTGTGAGACCAGTAGCACGTGCTTATACAATTGTTTGACCCATCAGGTTAGTAGTAAGACGATAGTAACCAGTTCGAGGTTTTTCTTTTGTAAATTGCTTTTCGATCTAATTTATTTTAATTATCAAAATTATTGTGGAGTTACACTCTTTGTGTAAACCAAGTTGACCACGTGTAGCATGTGGTGTAATCATCAAAGTAGCCCTCAGCTATTCTTTTCGGGAAGATTTCACAGAGAGTTAGTATGAATTTAGTATACCAGTGTGTGGTAATTTCATGACGAACAGGATTGCGCTAGGAACGTAACTTGTTTGGGTGAAAATTGAATCGGTTGGTTGTGGTTAATTTCCTCTTGCATATGTTTCAACGTTCTTCGTGCGTTATTTTATGAATGGAGTGTTGTGTGCCGTCTCCCAATCTTGGCTCCATATTTGATGTGTTCCGTAAGATTAAAAACTCACATTTTTCACAATCCTAAATAAGGCACTAGTTTAGTTAGGAATCAAGTTTAATATGCTGAAATTTCAATGATCAATGTTAAAATAAATTTCCAAATATAAACTGATTTATTTCTTTCTATTTAAATTCTCTTTATATATATATCTGATTTATTTCTTTCTATTTAAATTCTCTTTATATATATATATATATATATATATATATATATATATATATATATATATATATATATATATATATATATATAAAAAGAAATAAATCAATTTATATTTGGAAATTGATTTTAACATTGATCATTGAAATTTCAGCATATTAAACTTGAGTCGTAACTAAGCTGGTGCCTTATTTAGGACTGTGAAAATTTGAGTTTGTAATCTTACGGAACACATCAAATATGGAGCCAAGATTGGGAGACTGCATACAACACTGCATTCATAAAATAACACACGAAGAACGTTGAAACATATGCAAGAGGAAATTAGCCACAACCAACCGATTCAATTTTCACCCAAAGAAGTTACGTTCGTAGCAGAATCCAGTCCGTCATGTAATTACCACACATTGGTATACTAAATTCATACCAACTCTCTGTGAAATCTTCCCGAAAAGAATAGCTGAGGGCTACTTTGATGATTACACCACATGCTACACGTGGTCAACTTGGTTTACACAAAGAGTGTAAATCCACAATAATTTTGATAATTAAAATAAATTAGATCGAAAAGCAATTTACAAAAGAAAAACCTCTAACTGGTTACTATCGTCTTACTATTAACCTGATGGGTCAAGAAATTGTATAAGCACGTGGTACTGGTCTCACAAAGTACAGCCCACGTGGGTTGAACATAAAGAAAAGTTGCTATATTGAAAAATATTGTCAAGACGAGACGTTATAATCTCACGCACATTCGCATTGAAGATTGATGATGCTAGCTAGAGTTACTGATCAACACGTGGTTCCACTTTACTCACAAAGTAGTGACAAAGCAACTACCGGAATATATTCTGAACTTCACACTCGAATTACACTGCGTTGCAATTTAAGATAACATTAGATATTTTAGAGCTAAACCTGAAATAAAGGTGATTAAATTTTCAGTTAGGCTGAACTTAAGAAATCCATTGTCCTACGGACTTAGCAGACACACGCTTAGCCGGAGATCTTACCACTTCAGACGCTCGCCACGGACCGACTGACCTGGGCCCCTACCGAGCGTGCTTAACAGATACAAACGGAAGTGACCAGAGAGGCAGCTTCCTATACCAACATGACAAGGGATGGACAGGACCATACTAAGAATAGAAACCTCTCTGCTTTTAGAAAGCGTAGGTACCTGTTCCGACGTTGGTCACAGCTTTTAACCCGCTTTTATTGTCCATCGGCACCGTAATCAGAACAAATTAAAGCAACAACATTACAGTACATCAAAGATTATCGTGACAAAAAGAAAGAATACACATAAGCTTAATATCATTGCAATATATACATATCGATGTATCGAAGTACCTCTACATTAATGAAATCAAATCTGAATGTTGTCACAGAAATATGTTAACTATTTTACAGAAACACAGTAGAATATTGCTGGTATCGAGAGGTTGAGGTGAGGTGTCGTAATGGTTACGTAATTCAAGTACCATTACAAGGTGCATCTGAAGATGGCACTGGCAGTTCCGAAATCGATCATATAATAAGGAAGTCATAAAATGATCCTTGCAGTGCAGCCAGTGGCTATTTTATTCATAATTGCTAATTCTATGAATTTTTTTTTTGTGTGAAAGGATGAAGCGTTTGGTGTACGAGACGCCAATTGACACTCCAGTACAGGCGAGTGCTCGTTTGCCGAAAGTGCAGCTATTATTCGTGAACGACCTGGTGTTCATTAGCGTCAAAATCTTCGTGACCCCTTATCGAGGAAACCGTGCTCCTGCAGCACTTTTTATCACATAAAATTGCCCGTTTTTATCTCCATTACAAAATGTATAATTTGTGTAAGTAGTTGTTTTTTTACACTCGATACGTACTTTATACGCAACTAAACATCTCGAAAACGACGCATCGCACGGGAAAAAATGCTCTACGTGAAAAGCTAGTAAAGGTGACATTTGTAAGTGGTACAACTGGTTACATCCGAATCCCCCCTTCCTGTGTGGGTGGGGTTAACATTGTATTTTCAGATAGAAACCCCCCTTTTTATTGCATATTCGGATTCCACGCCAAAGAATACTTTTACTCAAACCGTTATTTTGCTGTCGTGGTAGATGGCGTTGTAATCAACAAATATCAAGCATGCCTGCTTTTGCAATTACGACCCGACGAGTTTGATTGTAAATGTAAACTTTTGTGTTCTAACAATTGATACTGATGTTTAAACGTCACTTGAATGTTGCAAATGTGATTGTACAGTAGAAATAATGTGGCCAGACATTGACATTTCTGGCAAATAAGCTGCTTGTACGGTACAGTGATTTTCTGTTACCTACGGCGTTGACCGTGGTGACTGGCCAACCCACCGGAATGCTCGATTTCGGTGGCTGTCCTCGAACCCCGCCATCAGGCTGACTCATTTGACTGCGTGTTTCCGTCCGACTGCCCGTAACAGTCGCGCTGGCCGGTACTTGGCCACCAGCGGCACACACGACACAACCACTGTAATGAGGCAAAATGTGGTGGCAGGTGCATCTGCCATTGGTACCACAATGGTGAGTGGCTAGCGGACTTACAGACATCAGGGAACAGAAAACTATAAAATCCACGTCGTGGTTCCTGGATCACCATAGACGTAGTAGAAAACCAGACAGCGAAACGACTAGCCATACTGTACTGTAAAGTCAAATTTTCAACACCACAGTAAATTTCGAACGTAAATATCAACCGTTAGAACACAAAGACTTATATTTACGTCGTAAATGAAATGCGTCGGTTCTACGCAAAAGCAGGCACATTTGATATTTGTCTATTATAGCACTATCTACCACGAATTGAAGACTATGGTTTGGATAAATCACACGTATTTCTTTGGCGTTGAATACGAATATGCAATAAAAGGGGGAGGGGGTTGCTCTTTGAAAATACAAAGTTAACCCCTCCCATGCAGGAGGGGTGGTTCGGAAGTGACAAGCCGTAGCACAGACAGATGTCCCCTTTAGTAATATTAACTTCTCAGTAGGCAGAAAGCGTAAAAATCGTAGTATTTTGCACTCTGTTTACTGGAATAACAAGCGACATGGTAATACTTCTATGAATCTGCAGCACATCATAAATGATTTCTCGGCCGATCGCCACAAGTAGTCCTACAATTGGAATGATTGGCCGGCCGAAGTGGCCGTGCGGTTAAAGGCGCTGCAGTCTGGAACCGCAAGACCGCTACGGTCGCAGGTTCGAATCCTGCCTCGGGCATGGATGTTTGTGATGTCCTTAGGTTAGTTAGGTTTAACTAGTTCTAAGTTCTAGGGGACTAATGACCTCAGCAGTTGAGTCCCATAGTGCTCAGAGCCATTTTGAATTGGAATGATTTAATTCAAAATATTGACGAGCATTGCTGTCGTCCAATTACTAAATTAAACCTGTGTTATTATGTGCTACAGTAGAACGAGGAAGTGTTTCATGTAATGTACGTCGTTACTTATTGTACCCTGACAAGCGAGTTTTTCTTAGTTCCATAAAAACTGGAGATAGTCAGAATTTTTCATTGATTTCTCGAACATAACGGAGCATTAACAAACACGTATTTAAGTGAGAGTCGCTTGTGGGATGTGTTATACAATGGGGCCTGTGGGTAGTTCAATCGGTGCAGATAAGCGGTCATGGCGCAGTTGAAAGTGCAACACAAGATTCCTTGAGATTTTACAGTTCTATTGTTGCATATAACGCATTTTGAGTTGACAGCTCATAGTTGCATGTGATGGAAACCCTCATATGTGGTAAAATGGGAAACAAACTGTGCCACCCATTTGAATGCCATTTGCAGACAATGGATGTAGATGAAGACGTAGTGATATCTACTCGTAACTGAATTTTCCAACTAATGTGGTCACTCCATATAGTTGGATCAGGTTGGAAGAGAAAATTACATGACAGATTCCGCTTGACTGTAGTTTCTGAAAATATTGCAAGATCAGAGGGTGCTGCACTGAGTATTGTGCATTCTCGTCGTATTCGACAAAGAACTTCGAAATTCCTGACCCTAAAATTTTTTCGACAGTATAACAACTGCTAGGCGCTGTTTACGTCACGCGCAAGCAATTTTAAATACGAATGTTGAAAAATCTTATACAGACGATGTCGAATTCAGAGAATGGTCGCTTCCCCATGCAACCGAGGTAGTGCTCTATTACGAATAACCTCAGTATCGGCGAGACTAAATCCTTTCATTCTAGTGTGACCATCTCTGGACTCTTAATTTTCTGAAAAACGCGATCTACCAGTGTAAGTGACTTTTGGCAGCTATGTCAAATTTTTTGTAATACCTGAAAAATGTAAATGCTAGCATTTCTAAGACATCGTTTCAGCATTATGGAATTTGTTACAGTGTAAAAGTGAAGGAAGCTTTGCTTTTAAGTTCCCATCCACAGCGAGGTCGTTAGAGTCGGGCCACCTGTTCGGAATGAGGGTGGATTGTTAATTAGATCGGCTGTGTCATCTTCAGTTTAACCGTACTAGCCCCTGTCTTATGCCATTTAGTGAAGCCAAGGAAAAAAATACATTTGAGAGCTCGGAAGGTGACGTGAACGGCTTTCCTCCTGAATACGAGTCCAGTGTCGTAACCACTGCATCACCTCGGTTGGTGGGCTGCAGTGAGATGACGCAACAGCTCACAACCACTGTGTCCCAGAGTCATTCGTAAGATGGTTCCCAAACAGATAGTATCAAGCATTGACGCTGTTTCTTCGATTTGACATTCACGAAATTTGTCTGTATGTTTTTTCATTGTGCTCCGACATCAAGGATCTGAAATTTGCCTTCGAAATTCTAGCACAGATGGCAATTCGAAAGGTTTGCAATTCGCAATAAGTTGAACATTTTTCGGAGTTTCTTGACCGCTTTTAGTAAATTTGTCCTGGCGCCGATACATCCAGGAAGCTGTTATATTCTTAACAAAACGATTGGTTTCAAAGTTAAGTTAATCAATGCATTCTGAAGATCATATTTACAATTGATAATATTGACTTTACATAAAGTTATTTCAGTGAAAATTTAACCGATTTGTCCTTATATCAGTTCATGCGGTTCTTTCGGACTTCCTTTTTTCGTTTGTATCTCCGTATGGCAGTCACACGTAGCACTTTCAAAACAGCGCCACCCCTTCGAGACGTGGCCACTTGTCCCTTGTCCCTCTCGGATGCCGTTTAATTTCAGCCACTCCCCACGGGGAAGATCAAACAGTGCGACCTTCGTCGTCTAGTTATAAATTAGGTAGGAGGATGGATGTTCATTGCAGCATTCTCTCCACTTCTCGGTGACACTGAAAACGCGTGTGATCCAAAGATCGACCCATGATTCCAGGCGTAGAACTTGAGTATTCTGGAAAGCGCTACTTAGTAATTAATTCTTAATGTTATCTCTCTTTTTAAGCATTTGCAACTTGGCAACTCCCCTTCTGTGATCCGAAGGAGCAATACCAAGTAGAAAAAGCAACCAGTGAATCGGAGTGTTCTCTCTCTAACGGCTCTAATGGCTATCTCAACATGTACATTGTAACCTCCAAATGGCTCTGAGCACTATGGGACTTAACAGCTATGGTCATCAGTCCCCTAGAACTTAGAACTACTTAAACCTAACTAACCTAAGGACATCTGAGCACTATGGGACTTAACAGCTATGGTCATCAGTCCCCTAGAACTTAGAACTACTTAAACCTAACTAACCTAAGGACAGCACACAACACCCAGCCATCACGAGGCAGAGAAAATCACTGACCCCGTCGGGAATCGAACCCGGGAACCCCGGCGTGGGAAGCGAGAACGCTACCGCACGACCACGAGATGCGGGCATTGTAACCTCCCAGCAGTATATTTTAATAAATGCTAATCAAGAAAATGGAGCCAAGCGTAACCTCCCCGCAAATAATATTGTTAAATAAGAGTGCAAATTGGAGCCAAATGTAAACTCCCCACAAAATTGATAAATGAAAATTGACCAAAAACCACACAATAATATTGATTAGATAATGAACCATCAACCGTATGTAACATCTCAACAGAAATAATTAAACCTGATAAATTTTATAAGGACAGCAGCGCTGACCTTCGGCCCTGTGTTCTGAATAAAAGAGCAAAAACTCTTACCACAATAAAAACTGCAACTATATCTGCTCTTATTTATCGACACAGCTTCGTGCAATGCCGGCGTGTATTTAATTTTGATTCTTGGAGGAAATGCATAGGAAATATTCTTTAAATTGAAATGAATGTTTTTCTTTAAAACAGTTACTTTATAAAAAAATTATTATTGGGGCATTTTTTGAACAAATTAATTACAATTAACATACATTACTAGATGCGCGCAGTGCTGCTTCATTACCTTCTAGAACAGAACTCATCGTCCAGAATCGTGACCAGCGTCGCGAGCAGAGCACACCGCGGGCGCATGCCGACTCGCTACACACTACTCTGTCGACCAGACTGCTACTACTATCCAACTGAGTACTACAATCCAACTGTCGACTCGCGCAGACTAGCAACGATAAATAACTCTCTGGTCAGAGATTCTGTCATGTCTCGCCATCGCTGGTAATGAATACATACGTGTTTCAACATCTACACTCCTGGAAATGGAAAAAAGAACACATTGACACCGGTGTGTCAGACCCACCATACTTGCTCCGGACACTGCGAGAGGGCTGTACAAGCAATGATCACACGCACGGCACAGCGGACACACCAGGAACCGCGGTGTTGGCCGTCGAATGGCGCTAGCTGCGCAGCATTTGTGCACCGCCGCCGTCAGTGTCAGCCAGTTTGCCGTGGCATACGGAGCTCCATCGCAGTCTTTAACACTGGTAACATGCCGTGACAGCGTGGACGTGAACCGTATGTGCAGTTGACGGACTTTGAGCGAGGGCGTATAGTGGGCATGCGGGAGGCCGGGTGGACGTACCGCCCAATTGCTCAACACGTGGGGCGTGAGGTCTCCACAGTACATCGATGTTGTCGCCAGTGGTCGGCGGAAGGTGCACGTGCCCGTCGACCTGGGACCGGACCGCAGCGACGCACGGATGCACGCCAAGACCGTAGGATCCTACGCAGTGCCGTAGGGGACCGCACCGCCACTTCCCAGCAAATTAGGGACACTGTTGCTCCTGGGGTATCGGCGAGGACCATTCGCAACCGTCTCCATGAAGCTGGGCTACGGTCCCGCACACCGTTAGGCCGTCTTCCGCTCACGCCCCAACATCGTGCAGCCCGCCTCCAGTGGTGTCGCGACAGGCGTGAATGGAGGGACGAATGGAGACGTGTCGTCTTCAGCGATGAGAGTCGCTTCTGCCTTGGTGCCAATGATGGTCGTATGCGTGTTTGGCGCCGTGCAGGTGAGCGCCACAATCAGGACTGCATACGACCGAGGCACACAGGGCCAACACCCGGCATCATGGTGTGGGGAGCGATCTCCTACACTGGCCGTACACCACTGGTGATCGTCGAGGGGACACTGAATAGTGCACGGTACATCCAAACCGTCATCGAACCCATCGTTCTACCATTCCTAGACCGGCAAGGGAACTTGCTGTTCCAACAGGACAATGCACGTCCGCATGTATCCCGTGCCACCCAACGTGCTCTAGAAGGTGTAAGTCAACTACCCTGGCCAGCAAGATCTCCGGATCTGTCCCCCATTGAGCATGTTTGGGACTGGATGAAGCGTCGTCTCACGCGGTCTGCACGTGCTGCACGAACGCTGGTCCAACTGAGGCGCCAGGTGGAAATGGCATGGCAAGCCGTTCCACAGGACTACATCCAGCATCTCTACGATCGTCTCCATGGGAGAATAGCAGCCTGCATTGCTGCGAAAGGTGGATATACACTGTACTAGTGCCGACATTGTGCATGCTCTGTTGCCTGTGTCTATGTGCCTGTGGTTCTGTCAGTGTGATCATGTGATGTATCTGACCCCAGGAATGTGTCAATAAAGTTTCCCCTTCCTGGGACAATGAATTCGCGGTGTTCTTATTTCAATTTCCAGGAGTGTATATTAATTGTGTGCGCTCTTGTCTCAAATACACCGTCACAAAGAGGGACCAGTATCTCGAATTGGTCAAGGCTGCGGAAAGAAATCTGCTGTTTCTTTTCAGAGGGATCATTCCAAGAGTTACCTTAATCGCTTTATGGAGACCATGGAAACCTAAATGTAGAGGACCAAATGATGATATGAAACCCGCTCCTCCCAAACGCCAATACAATACCTTAACCATTGCATCATCTCGCTCGGCTGCATTTTCACTGCAGTTTGTTAATTTGTAGCTGATCTTAAGGTAGAAGCTGAAAACAAGAGTAATGCCACTGTTCACTTGTTAGTGAATCAATGAAACCTCTTTCAACTATTATACTGTTAATGACAAGTTGCTTTATAAATGTCTTAGGTGCAAAATTTTACGTAGACAATGCACTGGATCCACTTATAAGCTATACAATGAAGTATTCCAAATTTCTTTGTCAAACTGTTTGTACTGTGTGTTACTGTCTACGGTGTTGCAGCATCTGAGAATTTATGGCAAGGTCCAGCAGTACGAATCTAAAACTCAGCACACACGCAGAGCCGTTCAATTTAGTTTGTAGTACCAATGACAGACTGTTGTCTTCTTCAGAATTCTTGTGGCGACTTTCTGTATGTCTTGCTTTTGTTTGTTTTTCCACACTACAAACTTCAATGCACGAGTATATACAGACTTCGTCTAAGAATGCCGTGTTGCTCAACCAAACTTATTGATCGGTATGGTGGATGCAAAGGGTGGTAAAATACAGATATGCGTTACCTGTTTGTAATCACTCTATTACAGTTAATTACACATTTTGCTGCTTGTTGAGTTCCGCGGCTGTAGATTACATTACATTAATAAAGACAGCAAACAACCACTTATTATAAGGGACAGTCAAATGGAAGTGAGGCAGACGGAAAGAAAGTAAGTAAGCTATTTCTTATTTGAAAAGTAATGGCCGTAACTGTTAATACATTTATACTACTGTGAGGCAGGGCGGTCCACGCCTTAATGGGAGAACGTTTACAGTCGTGTACGGATCCATGACCGTACACAGACGTGCACTCCTCCGTTAGAAGCAAATCGACGACCACGAATGGCTTCTTCAGGGCTCCAGAAATACGGGAATCGCATGGCGATACACCGGGACTGTATGGAGGAATTGTAAGGGCTTGCGAAACTTCTGCAACGTAATGAAAACAATTTGCCGAAAAAATGTCCGTGCACATGTCGCCCAGGTTGTTACGCATTTGTTGCAGAAGTTTCACAGTGAAGCCCTTACACGTCCTCCACACAGTCACGACCTATTCCCCATGCGATTTCCATATTTCTGGAAAGCATCGATTTACTTCTAACGAAGGGTTACACGCCTGGGTACTATAGTGGTTTCGTAAGCTTCCTCAATCTTTTTTTCATGAAGCCATTGACCATCTTTTGTCACAGTGGGTTAAATGTATTAACAGTTATGTCGATTAATTTTAAAATAATAAACAGTTAATTTTTTTCCCATCTGGCCCCTTATATTTATCCTCATAAGCGTTGGGCGCTTTCGTCCATCTTCAGTTGTTGTAATACATGTTTAAATCTTCATTACTGAAACGCATTAAGGTATAAATGAAAGAATGCAAAAATTCATTGATTGCTATATTTGTTAAAGTAAATAATTACTCCATTACTCTGATTTTTTGAAGAACCCTTTCTTTTCCTTTCATTGCTTTAGGGCTCTCTAATTCACTTACTGTCTTTTTCTGAAGATTCAAAATTTATTGACCCAACGTAGTGACAGAGCTCGTTTCTGTGCAGGGAGTCTGAAATCTTTAGGGCCAAAATTGCCCAAGTCGTAGAGGCTGACATCATGTAACGCCGGAAATGCATATCCTCCTATTTCCATCTGTTGTACTGTAAGTTTTTTCCTTAATTTGTTACCTGAATATATGACATTTCTGTGCCTTTATATATTGTAATTGTTTTACTATTTGTATATATATATATATATATGCATTTATGTCGGTGTATAATTGGTTTGTTTCGTAAATATTATTTGTATTTTTACGCTGGGTCTTGCCTAGGGAAAACTGCTATCGAACGATTACATCGATAGGTCGTGTGAAGAATCAAAGTGTGTAGGATCTTTGGTAGTGTTAACTCTGCCGCGTGGAGCGCGGGCAGAGCATGAGAGAGTCTGGCTGGAGTAGCGAGTGGAGCAGGCGTGTGGTGTGACGCTCCCTCGAGTTGCCGCGCTTTCGGGGTTTGGCAGCATGTAATTGCGCTTGACTTGCTATGTTAGTTTCTGGCACGGTGTCGCGGACGGGAAGCATTAGCCGGCGCACATCAAGAGCCCGCTTCGTTTGGTGACCGTGTCGAGAAGAAGGCGCGCCAACATCCAGCTTCTGCAACAGCGACGGCCGACAATGAGTGACTGTCGCCACCTCCTCGATCGACGACTTCAAACCTTCAATCAACCAACAAAGAAGACTGGAAGCACATAAAGTTTTAGAACTGTATGGCAGACCTCAGCCTTTAAAACTGTTGCATCACAAAAATACAGCAACTTAGCATGAACCTTTATTGCTCATTGTCCCAATTGCATTACCAAGCAGGGTCCCTTCCTTTTCTGGAATGAACCCGAGTGTCGTTGAAATTCAAACGCCAGCATTAAAGTAATATCATTCCGTTTCACTACTTCAATTTCAAAGTTCAGTTAAAGTATTCATAGCTGGCTACAATACTTAGATTACACAAGCACAAATTAAGAGTGCGAGTTTTGTTACCATATTTTAGCTTACCTGTGACTGCAGCTCAGCTTGGTACGTACTACATTTTACTATTGTTAATTGTTCAGAATCATTTAATTCAAGTTCAAAGTTAAATCTCTTATTTCTAAATTGCGTAGATTCAAGTAGCTATTGAAATGATTGTTGAGGTAGCCCAAGACTAACCGTAATTCACTGAATTTTGATGTGCTTCATAAACAAAGGTCACTATTAATTTCAGTCACTAAATTAACTTTCAATTTTCCGGTTTTATTAATTCTTTTGCTAAATTAAGTCAGAGTGTAGCGAAATTTATTACTTCTGACAAACGTTCAGTTTTCACACTACACGTGTCAACCTTCAGTTGCCACGCTTCTAGTGCTAATTATATGTGTAATAACCTTTCTTTTTCAGTTACTATAGTAATTGTCCTTAGGACTGGCGACCGTAATTTCCCCCAAATCTCAAATATCTAATTACCGCTAGTTAATTGTTGACGTAACGGCCGCACATTTACTTTCTTTATTAACTTTACCCCTTTTCAAAATTAATTTCCACCAGTTTCATTTGCATTTTTCCTCTCATTTAGATGTAACCCTTTCCTCCCTCTTTACCGACAGATTAACTTCGGTGACGATTGCTTTCCCAAATTTCCCATTAGGTACACGCGGTTTAATTTTTTACTGTCATTAAGGTCGATAACCGAGGGGGAGGTTACAATCATACACTGAGTATTTTGAGATGAAGGAACAGTGACCGTATATGAATATTTCAGAGTCGTTCTACGACCTGAATAAGCTGTCCCTGTGAGGCACCTATTTGTGCTCCATTACCAACAACTGCCTTTACATCCACATAGGTATCGCCACCTTGAAATGCGATACACAATCGTCTGTCATGCAAACGTAAATGTCGCGTGGCATTGTTGGCTGGTATATCTTGGGGGAAGGTTCAGCCGCCTGTCGGAAAGAGTGTTCTTCTTCTGTGTACACTGGCTCCTTTCTTTGCGGAAACTGTCGAATGAGCATTTCTATGTGAGCGTAAGGGATCCGTGTGTAGTGTAGTGCTCTGCTGTGTTTGTTTTGTGTGGTGATAATGAGAGAAGGGAGAGGGTGGAACCCAGTGCCGGCACGAAGCCTGCTACTCTCGAGTAGCAACAAGAGGTCACTGAGCTTAGCTCCAAATCCCACGCACGGATCACCATGAAGTGTGTCACAAGCCTTCGCTGGATCAACATCAATAGCGTCACATGCCCTCACTTCATGTGACACTGCGGAGAGGTTTGGAATCTATTGCAGGACGTCGGCCCAAACACTGGTGATTAGGAACTTTACACTGCCACATTTCCTACCGTTGTTGGCGAAATACTGGCAGTGAAAATTCGATCCACCACCAGGGTTCGAAAAGCGCGACCGCACAGTGACCTCGGCTACGGATGTGGCTATCGTCTGTGACGTTTCCACGGTGGAATTTACCACAGTTTACAGTTCACCACTGGCTGTCGAAGATGCGGAATTACTCGGTGCAGTAACTCGCAGACAGGTATTTAATGTATCGTATAGCACGATGCATTGCTCAGAAAGATACGCAACAGGCATCGACACAGCTGGCAGAAACGTTTTTCTGTCGAGACAAGTTGCTTCGTTCAAGCCAGAGAATGCTGACCGAGGTTCTCAACAAAAAATTGTCAGCACAGTAAATTTTGGGGAATTAAGTTAGATTGTATGACAGAAGATTCCTCAATAAGCACCCAACACCTTGCCTGTTAATAGCGCGAAGCGTACTGGTGGAACTGTCAAATACAAGTGTAAACAGTGTGGGAAAATGGCTTTGACTCCGCAGTCAGCTCTAATAGTTTATTATGGTGCAATGCATGCACCGAGCCTGAAAATTATCGCTTTTAACATTTACTCCCAGTTTAAGTTGCTATAAAATCCAAATACACTACTAACCATTAAAATTGTTACACCAAGAAGAAATGCAGATGATAAATGGGTATTCATTGGACAAATATATTATACTATAACTGGCATGTGATTACTTTTTCACGCAGTTTGCGTGCATAGATCCTGAGAAATCAGTACCCAGAACAACCACCTCTCGCCGTAATAACGGCCTTGATACGCCTGGGCATTGAGTCAGACAGAGCTTGGATGGCGTGTACTGGTACAGCTGCCCATGCAGCTTCAACACGATACCACAGTTCATCAAGAGTAGTGACTGGCGTATTGTGACGAGCCAGTTGCTCGGCAACCATTGACCAGACGTTTTCAATTGGCGAGAGATCTGGAGAATGTGCTGGCCAGGGCAGAAGTCGAACTTTTTCTGTATCCATAAAGCCCGTACAGGATCTGCAACATACGGCCGTGCATTATCCTGCTGAAATGTAGGGTTTCGCAGGGATCGAATGAAGGGTACAGCCACGGGTCGTAACACATCTGAAATGTAACGTCCACTGTTCAAAGTGCCGTCAATGCGAACAAGAGGTGACCGAGACGTGTAACCAATGGCACCTCATACCATCACGGCGGGTGATACGCCACTATGGCGATTACGAATACACACTTCCAATGTGCGTTCACCGCGATGTCGCCAAACACGGATGCGACCATCATGATGCTGTAAACAGAACCTGGATTCATCCGAAAAAATGACGTTTTGCCATTCGCGCAACCAGGTTCGTCGTTGAGTACACCATAGCAGGCGCTCCTGTCTGTGATGCAGCGTCAAGGGTAACCGCAGCCATGGTCTCCGATCTGATATTCCAGGCTGCTGCAAACGTCATCGAACTGTTCGTGCAGATGGTTGTCGTCTTGCAAACGTCCCCGTCTGTTGACTCAGGGATCGAGACGCGGCTGCACGATCCGTTACAGCCATGCGGATAAGATGGCTGTCATCTCGACTGCTAGTGATACGAGGTCGTTGGGACCCAGCATGGCGTTCCGTATTACCCTAATGAACCCACCGATTACACATTCTGCTAAAAGTCATTCGATCTCGACCAACGCGAACAGCAATGTCGCGATACGATAAACCGCAATCGCGATAGGCTACAATCCGACCTTTATCAAAGTCGGAAACGTGATGGTACGCATTTCTCCTCCTTACACGAGGCATCACAACAACGTTTGACCAGGCAACGCCGGTCAACTGCTGTTTGTGTATGAGAAATCGGTCTGGCAACTTTCCTCATGTCAGCACGTTGTAGGTGTCGCCACCGGCTCCAACCTTGTGTGAATGCTCTGAAAAGCTAATCATTTGCATACCACAGCGTCTTCTTCCTGTCGGTTAAATTTCGCGTCTGTAGCACGTCATCTTTGTGGTGTAGCAATTTTAATGGCCAGTAGTGTAGTTTGAGAAAAATATACAAAACATAAATGCGAGAGTTTTTTTTTTAATGTCGGTCGGTTGCTAAATTAAAACCATAGCGAAAATCTGATGAAGGTTTGCACGGAAGTGTTGCAGAGTGTCTCTAGTATGTTGTGGATCGCGTCACGTTGCACTTGTCAGTTCTGAGCGCACAGTGCGGACTTAATGATGGCTTGAACAACAAGGTCTCCTGCCAAGTGTGAAGTGCGTACTGTCATTCGATTTCTTCATGCTGAGGGGTTCCGCCTGATTTTATGCAGCCCGCATGACGTAACTGTCATGCGTGACAGCAAAGTGCGGCAATGGTGCAGAAACTTTGCATCAGGACGTACAAACGTTCACAGTGCAGGTGGCCAGGAAATGAAGCGAATGTCAATCGATCTTTTTCAGCGAATGGATCAGGCGATTCGAGAAAATGATCTATGAAGAAGTATGTTGTCATTAGGCATTACCATTCTTGATGATTGTGCTCAGCCAGACATTGCAGTTGGAACAAAGACGCTCCCGCGGCCTTTTGTTGCGAAGAGTTTATCACCCGCCATACAACTCAGACTTTTCCCCCTCTGACTTCATCTCCTTGCTCAGATGAACCGCTCGCCATGAGGACTGCATGCTGGCAGAGACAACGAGCTGCAGATCAGCGTAAAGAACTGGGGGAAAGCATAGGCAAGGGTGTGAGGAAATTTAGTGCCGTGTTACGACAAATGTCTAAGTCCGAGCGGCAGTTACGTAGAAAAGTAGCCGAAAAGAGTAGCTGAATGTTGCAAATAAAAAATTTTTGAACTTCACTGTGGTTTGGATTTCACGATCGATCGGACATTGAAAAAAAAAAAAGTTGCCCTCGTATTTATTTCCAAGCATTGGTTCCTTATCACAAAGCACCTAGTTTAGAATCCTCTGTCATTTGCAGAATGTTGATACGAAAGGCTAGGAACATCCCATAGATCTTCGTAGTCACAGTTCCACATGGAAACACATGGAGATCTGTGTCGCATCTAAAGATAAACCACACACAATAACAGGCTCTTCTTAGGGCAACATTGCAGAGATATTTGTTGGATCCACACCTAATTCTATAATCCGAAAGCCGCCATACACTGTGTGACGTAGCGTACTATTGATTGGACTACAGTGACCTCTCTTCCTTGATCCATTCGCGAATGGTACATGGGAAGAACGATTGCCGATAAAGCTCCAATACCTGGAACTGCATCCGAGAATCTCCATGTTGTTATATTCCATCGGATGTCCGGTGCCATGACAATGCTCGGATGTTGTAAACGTGTGCGACGCTTATCCTCAGTGCACTGGTCCACCACGGTCCTGATAGTCTGACCAATATATGACATGGCAAAGCTGTAGGGAATGTGTTAGACACCCGCTTTACGCAAACCATCATCCTTCACGAAACCTTAAAGGACCCTTACCTTACATGGTGGGCGGAAAACACATTTCACGTCATATTTCCGCAAAATAGACCGATTTTGTTGGGGATTCCCCCTCTATAAAAGCAGGAAGACCGAAGACTTTGGTGCCAACTCCGTGTTATCATCACTAATCAGTTGCGCGCTAGTTCCATAGGTCAACGCACGTCTGATCTGTTTTTCACTGTTACCATTCCTATGAAAGGTAACCTCAAGATGTGTTAATTCAATTGACAAACTTTCAAGGTCTGAAATGCAATACTTTTGTTGTTGGACCTCATGGGTGAGAATTTGAACTAAATTTTAGAACACCTGAATTCGATACACACGAATATTCGCTTCAGGAAGGAGGTGGAAAAGGTCAGCAGGAAGGTTGGTGAGACGGTGGGACATGGTGTTTATAGGCAGGCTACTCTCACTGACTCGTATCTACAGTCTGATCGTTGTTACCAACCGGCTCAGCGTGAGGGGGTACTGGTATCTTGGTTCACAGGGGCCACGCATTTCATACGGTGACAGTTTGTGAACTGAGTTAACGAATCTTGATATAGTGAAAGACGGATGAGAACTGCACCGTGTAAATGATTATAACACCGGGTTGGCACCAGGATCTGCGGCCTTTCCGCCTCACAGAGGAAGCATCCCCAACAAAATCGATCTACGTGACTTGAGATGTATTTTCCGACCTGCGTCTAAGATTAGGGTCCTTCTAGGGTCCGTTAAGGATGCTCTTGGTTTGCGTAAAGCGGGTGTCTATCGTATTCCTTGCAATTGTGCCGTATCACGTATTCGTCACACTGTAAGAACCGTAGAAGACTGGCGTACTGAGCATAAACGCTTACAACTGCCGAGCAAATCGGCTTGTCTTTGCACCGGTCATCCTGTGGAATAAAACAACAAAAAGGTTCTGGCATGCACTTCCAGCTGTTCAGATAGTTTTGGTATGGAAGCAGTTGAAATTAGATTGGCAAGTGACCTGGTAAACAGAGAAGGAGATTTGTGCTTCAGTTCTGCGTGGAATCCTGTTTTCTCCCTTGTCAAAAAACAGAGGGACTGAGTTAATGCTACATCATTCGTTGTTTAGTAATTTTCACTTTCCAGAACTGCTCTACAAACTGAGGTTTTAAATTCACTTTGCACAACGCTTACTTGCTGCAATTTTGCCTTGAAAATGACGGGGTTGGCGCCGACGTCACCCGGCTGCATTCCCGTAAGTTATCTGACAACTCGATAACGCTTTCATGACGACAAAACGATCCCGTGTCGCAACGCGCACCTCTCAGTCGGATCTTCTGCGCCCTCCGTTAATGCAACTTGGTACGGTTCCCAGACTGGGGAAGACTACCATATTCCAGCGTGCTGGTAAATCGAAATACTCCTCTCTGACATTACTAGCCAAAATGCAACTCATTCACCAATTGCCCGTCGTTACATTAGTCTGCCAACTAGTTGATATAGCAACGTACCCACAGCAAACGCTCCCACTTCGTAACAGCGAAACACATGCCGCTAGCCACCCTCCGTTCTTGCAGCCTTGTGCTGAATTCTGTAGGCTGCAGAAAAGCCAGACCGTAGATCACGTGGGACTGCGATCGCAGGAGGTTGTCGACTATGTCAGCTTCTGACTGTCAGTGGGTGAACCTCCTGTCTGCTGAACTAGCCATCCTGCTCTCAGATATAGAGTTGTCTAATTAGCAGAGTTATGTTTCGCCAACTGTTGCTGTTTTACTGGGAATTTTACTCAATTTAGGGAAACCAGTACTTAGCTACAAGCGACCTTCTCGAGTAGCGTGACCGCCCGGGTGGAGCAGTGTTAAGACACTAGCCTAGAACTCGGGAGGATGGATCTTCGACCCCCATCCCGCTATCCAGAGTTAGAAGTTCGTCGACGCTTTAGGCAAATGCTGATATTGTTCATTTCAAATGATACGGCCAATTGTGTTGCCCATCCTTCCAGAATCCGAGACTGCTTTCCTTATCGTCGTCGACGGCATGTCAGTCCCCAATATTATTTCTTTCATTTTCAAGTACTGCGCTAACTCGCGAGACAGATGGTTGAACTAGATTCAGATTAACAACCGTCAATCTAATAATGCTAGCCTAAAAAAGTTCTTGACTTATGTCTCATCTGCACTTTATAAACACAAAACATATCGATCTGAAAGACAGCAAGACGCAGGAAACAACTTACTTGATTCGTAAACACAATGGTTACACTATTTCCCTACAGTCTTTAGCTAATGCGAGTTGACGACACTAATTAAGTAGCTGCCAAATCCAGGTCAAGTAAACCCCGAAAACGAGACAAATGTCAAGAATTATAAAACTGTTCTATCTAATCAGACCTCGGATTGAACCAAGTACGTTAGTAGTGTCACAGTGTACCCTATTCCTTGTCATATACAGTAGCGAACCAAGAAATAGGGCAACCACATTCTCGAGCATGAAACATAAAGCACCGAGGTACTTGCTATACATGTGTTATTTCCTTGATTTACAACTTCTGAAGACAGTGAGTGAGACCAATAGTCGTGACTGGCGTTAGTTATCGAAAGGAATGAATGCCTGCTGTAGTACCTGAATTCCTCTTCGTGAAGATAATGTTTAAATTCCTTTTTAGTTATGGGGTAGCTAACTCCTATACTATGGTTTTTGAGAATCATGTAATCGTTGTTCATTTAAACAGCACATCATTAAAAGAAATAAATTTCGGAAAACCTGTTACTCGAACTGTATGACCTGGAAAATGATGCATCAAGTGCATCTACATCTATACCGGTATTCAGCAAGCCACCTTATGGCACGTGGCGGAGCACATTTTCGATAATACTGTCTCTACCCCCAGATAACTCTTTTCTGTTGAATTTGCGAATAATGTTCAAGAAGGAAAAATCGTCTTCAAGTCTCTGATGAGCCTGAATTTCCCTGCTTTCACCCGTCTGGTCATTTCAAGAGGTTATATGGGATTAAGAAATACATTGCATGACTTCTGTTCTCTGCTTTGTTATGACGACACAGTGTGGTGCAAGTGAGATTCAGATTCAAGGATAAAATGACGGAATTTAACCACAACGCAGGACGTAAACTTCACCATTTGTGAATAGTTGAAGCTAAGAAGAGCCCCGACTAACTTTCAGTGCGATGAACTCATTATTTGGATACCTCATGGAATGACTCAAGGCTTCCACTTGTCGACGTTATTTAACAGTGCAGTTCCATGTAAGGAAGAGCAGAGCTGCTGAGACAGTATACAAACTGTTGCTGTGCTCTTCGAAACTATTCAGTGTCGTCGACGATTAATAAAGAACTGGGATTTGTTTGCGATTATTTCTGTGGAGCGCATGTAACGCAGTGGGGCAAACAGAATGCTACAGCACACAGCCCAACTGTTTTAATAAAGCATTATGGGAATGAGATATTTGTAGAATAAAGGAGACTAAATATTCTGTTCATTGAAGGAGATCCACACGTTTTTTTGTCATAGAGTGATTGGTAATCTAGAACACCATTCTCAGTCTTGAAGTCTTTTGGTCTTATAGTTACTTGGGGAACAATCCTGAAGCTTTTAGTGTGAAAGAAATGTTCACGGGACGTGAACATAAGGGGACGCTGTTATGTCCTGAGGCTTATGAAGGAAAAATATTCCTATGAGCATGAAAAAAAAAAATCATTAGCTCAACATACCGCCAGTTGGGCTCAACACATATATCTCTGTTCCAGCTTCTTTAACCAAACTAAAAAAGAAAAGAAAGTTAGGTTCTGATGCAAGCAACTCATCCGCAGCCTTTCTTCTTCCTCAATGTTTAGATATCTGCTAAGGTTCGGGAACAGATAATAGTCTGAGGGTGCCAAGCCACGTGAACTGTGTGGATATTTGAGAGTGAACATCTGGCAGTTTTTACTGCGTGATGAATGCCTTATGAGGAGGAACATTCTTTTGCAGAAACAAAATTCCTTTTTCAGCTTTCCTCGACGTTTGGAGAGCAATTAATGCTTCAGTTTGTCGAGAAGTTCAATACAGTACTGTGCCTTGATGGTTTTACCATGCTGTAAATAGTCAATGAGTAGACATCCATCTTTATTTCATAAGACAGATGCGAGCAATTTGTCTCTTGATCTTTGTGACTTGAAGTTCTGGACGTGGAGAACCACTGTGTCTCCATTCTTTAGACTGATTCTTGGTCTGTATCGTAAGTGTACATTCATGTTTCATCCAGGGTGACCAGACGATCCAAAAATCCCGCAGGAATCCGTCGACATTCGACCAAAATGAACTGTGAAGAAAGCACTCGTTCAGAATTTGATCTGGATTGAAATATTTGGGAACCCATACAGCTGAGAGCTTTCTCATTTGTTGAATAATATGTACACATATTCTAGGGATATGCCTAGGGTTCAAAACGGCTCTGAGCACTATGGGACTTAACTTCTGAGGTCATCAGTCGTCTAGAACTAATTAAACCTAACTAACCTAAGGACATCACACAGATCCATACCCGAGGCAGGACTCGAACCTGCGACCGTAGCGGTCGCGCGATTCCAGACTGTAGCGCGTAGAGCCGCTCGGCCACCCCGGCCGGCTATGCCTAGGGTCTCTGCTATCTTTTTAACAGTTATCCTCCGATTATCCTGGATCACGATATGGACAGCATCCACAGTTTCCGGAAGTGTGACATTAGTTTGCTGTGTTTTAATGAAGCAGCCTAGTTAAGATAGTGGCGTAGGAAGGCAGCTCCCACGCAATTTACGAGATATATCATCATATTTTTGTTGGACCGTGTTTCTTTTTTAAAAAAGAAAGTTGATGACAGCACTACTCTCTCTCGCTGTGAATTCTGCTTTTTCTTCAAGCCTGAAGAAAGAAAATAAAAACATATACTGCTGCTACGTAATTACTATCACGTATAATGTAACGAAGAATGTTTAATGGCGTAACATCAGAATTAATATACATGAACTTTAACTGGGATAAGCCAAGGACTTTACAGCACGCCCTCGTATAAAAGTGAAAAGATCGTGCGACCATTATGTCACTCTTCGACGGAAAGAGCAAGGCGCTACATTTTATCCGACGCTTTAATCGTCTTTGTCTGACACCACAGAGCAACAGAACGATAGCTGACATTAAAGAAGAACAAATGTTAGCTTAATCGGCCGCGCTTGAAATGCCGCGCTAATCGATCACGGTGCGCAGAGACCGCCAGGCAGAAGCCGTTGCTAGGCAGCGAACTGCGCGACTGTCGCGAAGGCGTCTACGTAATCACCTTTCCCCCTCTAAGAATAACACAGCGCGAATCTGATACAGGCGCACATGCTGCGAGGGGAACGGATACTGGAGGCCGGCCGTGTGTCGGTGAAGGCGGCGGCGGCGGCCGACAGAAAGTGAAACCTGGAGTGTGCGGCGCGCCGTCGCCCATCTCTAAATACGTCCCGGAATCCCACGCCGGTCGCGACTCTACTTGAAGGCTATTTCCGTCCGGCGCGGCGCGGCCGGCCAGCCGGCTAGCAGTGAGAGTGCGTGCGAGTGACTACAACACGCCGCCGCCGCCGCCGCCCACACGGCACGCGCGGCGAGAGGCGGCGGCTGTGGCGTGGAAGACGCCGCGCCGGCGCCCACCGCCGGCGTCACGGGCTCTTCCCAGGAGCGGTTCTCTCCACGCGAGTGCTGTTTAGAGCCCACGTGTCACTGCCAGAGAAATAGAACGAGAGCGTCACAGTGTACGTGCACGTCGCTGGACGTTGTTCCCCTTCTGCGTCCATATATACACTCCACGGACCTTTCAGTGTGCCGCTATTCAGGAGGCATGACACCTAGAGCAGTATTTATAGGCATCATTTTATTTGCAATGGATTTTGTTACTTTTCACCGTGTTCATTGTAAACAAATTCGCTGCACTTGTAAAATACTTTATTAACTGGAGTCTTACGCGATAAAAGTTGCTATACACTGTTTCGAGGTCTTAGCGGCATCATCAGGTGCATCTGAAATTTGAAGTTGTAACGTACTCCATTAAGAAATTAAGAAATTAAAAAAATTAAAGATGGATGCTAGAAACTGAAAAATAGACAAAATGATTGAACAGTAGCCTGCATAGCAAAAGTAGGACGTCATGTCCATGCCCTACCAACCAATAGGAAAACACATACCATAGGTGGATCGTCAAATAGTAAGATCCCAAACTGTGGCTGCAGAGGACTCCAACTTTCAATAGCGGTCTGAGAAAATTCCGCTTTTCCAAAAAGTGCCAGTAGGAATGCATGCAGTCTATAACAAAAAGCCATCGCAGAACATTAGGTGGAAGTCGTAAAGTATTTTACATCTGTGCTGGATTTGTTTACCATGAACATGTTACAGAACAGCTGTGGATGTCCCACCAAATAAAAATTTTTATTACTTTACACCGTCTTCAGGGCTACAAGCGGACTTCAAAAGGTATATTACACGCTGTTCTGGCTGACCAAGTAGCTTTTATTCGATGTTGCACTACACTTCAATGTGACACACATATATGATACTATTATCCAATATATATCTGATCAAATGCATGCAGACACCTGTTAGTGGACGTTAACATGCGGTGTGTCCGCCCTTCGCCTCTGCTGGGGACACTTTCAACGAGGCGCCCGAGTGTCTGTGGAGGATGGTAGCCTACTGTTCCTCAAGAGCGAGGCTGCGCAGTGGTTAACACATTGGACTCGCGTTTGGGAGGAGGACGGTTCAAACTCGTGTCCGGCCAACCTGATTTAGGTTTTCGGTCATTTGCCTAACTCCCCTTAGGCAATTCTGGGATGGTGAAGTTGAAAAGGCATGGCCGCCTTTATTCCTCGCCCTTTCCTAATCTGAGGGCACCGATGATCTCGCTGTTTGGCCCCCTCCCCAAAATCAACCAACCAACAGACTCAAGAGCCGATACCAGAAAAGGCAGTGATAATGGACGTGGAGGTCTGGAGCGACGGCGACGATATAACTCAGCCCAAAAGTGTTCCATTTGGTTCAGGTAGGGGCTTCAGGCAGGAGATTGCATTTCAGGAATGTTGTTGTACACAAACCACTGCCTCACAGATGCTGCTCTATGACAGGGTGCACTCTCGTGCTGACACAGTCAACGTTTCCGTACAGTGTTCCTGCAATAAACTCAGTACACAGTGCCTTAAAATGTCTTCATATCTTTACGTACTTCGCACTATCTTAAGCGCAACTACACCCTCACCACGACAAACACCCGCATACCGTAACACCAACTTCTGTGTACTTCGTTCTTGGCACTAGATACGATGGCACGTCACGTTCTGTAGGCATTCACCAAACCCAAACCCTTCCATAGGATTCCCACAGAGTGTAGCGTGATTCGTAACTGCGAATCACTCTTTCCTAGTCGCCCACTGTCCACTGGAGTCTCTCTTTATACCACCTCAAGTGTCGCTTAGTGGTGAGAACAAGAATGTGTGGCTTACGAGGAGCTGCTCGGCCACTGTAACTCCCTACGCACTGTCATGGTACTGGCAGCACAGCTGGTAGCACTTTGGAATCATCACTGATTCCTTCCGCGAAATACATGCGATGTTTTACAAAGACCATCCGAAATGCTCGACGGTCCTTTTCCGTCAGTACATGAGGTCCGCATGGTCTTGTTCCATGGAGTTTCCACTTCACAATCACACCACCAGCAATCAGATTGGGCAGCCTTAGAAGCTGAAATGTCACCGGCGGATTCGTTTCTCGGGTAACATCTAACGAGCAGTCCACGTTCGAAGGCGTTGGGCTCTTCTGGCTGACCCACTCCGCTATTACTCCTCGTGTACTGACAACACAGTGCTCTCTGCCAACTTTTATACTGGCGAAGCCGCCACTGGTGACATCTAGTGGTCAATTCCGCATTACATACATCTGTATGCATTCTTCTGATCAGATAGTGTAGTCATAGTCTGACAGGTCAGACGCAATTTTCGCCTACGCAGATGACCTATTAGTTGTAGTCACTGCAAACAACAGAGCCCAGTTAGAAGAGTAAGCCAGTGAAATACTACAAAAACTTACACAATGGTGTCACAACAATAAACTCAGGATAGCCGAAAACAAAACAAGAAACACATTACTGAAAGAATCACTCCAAAGGAATCCTTCGGTTAAAATTGGGGACAAAAACATCAAACGAGCACATGTTACGCGCTCTCTAGGGGTATACATAGACGAAAAATTGAATTTCCACGAACACGTAAGGCTAACAACAGAGAAAGCAGAAAAAATACTACGCAAACTGGTGAGGATAAGTAAAAACAGTACAGATTACCTCTACCAGTCATACGGACACACCACTGTGGCCTCTTCGAATCAGTATTCTCCTTCGAATCAGTAGACTGAACGTGTCACCAACAAAGCATCCGTCAGACGAGGGCAGAGAAGTGTCCTACTTAGGCTATCTGGAGCCTTAGGTACCACCTCAGCGGATGCACTGTGTGTGGTGCTCGGAATATGCCCCATAGATATCACGATCAAATACAGAGCTGCAAGGTACCGGTTAAAGATGGGGAGACTAGATAAGGTACACACAATAACTCGTGTGCCGATAGAGACCAGACCTTACCTTAAAAGTTGGCGTTTGGATACATGGCAAGGTAAGTGGGTTGTAAGTGATAAGCTACGTAGACTGCCCAACTTCCTCCCTGACATAAGGGAGCGGTTGAGAATGAGACATATCGGTCCCAGCTGCGGTATGGTACATTCCTTTACCGGACACGGACCTTATCTCGAGCACTTAAACCGCGTGAGTCTGAGGCAGACACCTAGATGCACATGCGGGGAAAAAGGTTCCCCAGAACACACTGTCTTTTTCTGCGGGCAATACGCGAACAATAGACATACACTACACTAAGACTACACAGATACAGACATAGATATATACACAGCAATAAGAGGCGAAGAATAGTGGGCGCAATTAAACGCACTGACAAACAGTATTTCAAAAACAACACATGAAGAGTACATGCGGACACGACATAACAGACATGCCTATGTGCAACGTAACAATAATCGCCAGAGGGTGGACAGCGATACCCACACTGACAGCGAAAACAGTGACAATGAGGAGGAACAGCAAGAGGAAGCCGAGATGTGACAGCCAAGAAATCACCAGATGCTGTGCACAGATGGACACTTAAAGTTAATGCATAGGATTAGCAATAAATAGGATAAGCAATAGTATTTCTCTACTAATAACCGTGTGTGTGTGTGTGTGTGTGTGTGTGTGACTGGCGGTCAACGGCTCGAAGAAACCATTCCGAGGTACTCACCGTCAGTCACATTCGGTGAAGGTACTAACAAATCTCTGATCTATCCTATCATCTTTTTATATTCTTCTTAAAAAACAACAAAATTTATTTATGTTTCAACCTTAAACTATTGTTATTTTGAAAAGTATCATTCTTCGTAAATGTTGTAGATAAAACAAAAGAAAAGAAAACTGTAAAAAGATGAAAAATGAAAATTGTAAGATGTACGCCCTTTTTTAAAACATCAGATAACAGGTCTATAACTTGGCAATAAATAAATAAATAACAACACAACGGTCGGAGAGCTGTACCAATCTTTCACTTTCACAAAGACGGAAGTCCGCTCCTAATTCACGGAGCCATTCGAGAACGGCTGTGTGGACGTTCTCAATTTTGGAAAATGTTTCTGCCCTACATGTTTTTTCAACATGCCGAAAAGATGGAATCCGCATTGTGCAAGACGTTCCTCTTCTTCCCGATCAGTACCACCCACGTCTGTATGGCCTCGGTCGAACTTCAGCCACCATTTCATTACGGCTAGAAGCGACACTGCGGTTGGTCCATATACCGCCAGAATTTCAGAGTGGATCTCTGTTCAGTTTAGACATTTTGCTCACAAGAATATTAATGCTCCGAGTTCTTCAACGGTGGAATGCGTTTTCAGTGATTTCAATCCCATATTGTGGTGCACCTGCTATGCCTACGTCAGCAGGAACCCGAAACAGGTGCTCTCTTCTAACAATGCGCCACTCATGTTGCGCCGTGGTCTTAGCACAGGACTACATGTGTAACTTAATGTTTGAAGTCCGTACGTATAAATACTGATGAAGCTGTCATTCCTGTTGCATAAAATTTCGGTAAAAGCTGTCATCCCACAATCTGTCGTAGACTGGACGTGCCATACCGGGGAATGAGCCAAATCTGTGAATTCGTAGTAAACAAGATCAAGCTCATTAATGTGATAGTGGCAGCCAGCGTCAACAAGCAATGCACCTCATAGGAGGCCCTATGATGGTGTAATCAAACACCAAAATCGATTGCATACTAAATAAGACGTATAAATACAGCGGAAGTTGTCGTCTGTGCCACATAAAAATATAGAAACAACTGTCGTCTCATGATCTCTGGATTTACGGACACTTACAGTGGACGATGTAGTGTACTCCGAGTTCCATTATCATTTCTCGCCATTGCAATTCCATTCGCGGAAGAACGACTTTCTGTAAGTCTTCGTGTAAGTTGTACATTCTCAGACTTTCCCGTCGTGGCCACTTAGCGAGATCTATTTACGAGAACCTAATATGCTACCTGACCCTTCTGTCAGCGCACACGCTCGTAATTTTAACAGTGATCCTTCCCGTGATCCTCAATGCCGCTTTTCATAGTCCTCCACTGGAATTTGACGAATGTCTACATATTTTTCTCACGCTTACTGAATGAACTCCTGATGAAAGACTTCCCTGTTCTTTGCATATACCCTGTACCCACCATTAATCGCAGGTTCGAATCCTGCCTCGGGCATGGATGTATGTGATGTCCTTAGGTTAGTTAGGTTTAAGTAGTTCCAAGTTCTAGGCGACTGATGACCTCAGAAGTTAAGTCGCGTAGTACTCAGCGCCATTTGAACCATTTCGGACCACCATTAATGTTACCTGGTAAAAACATCACACTGACGAGCAGTACACAAGAACCGGCCGAACGAGTCTTCAGTAAATCAGGTCAGCAGCACAGTGTAAATCGAATTAGAAAAGAACAATAGTAGAAAGAGACATCTTACGTAATCGAAGGCGAATGAGGGGAAAAAGCAGAAGAAAAAGAAGATCGGGCTGTCAGTGTAATTCTGCATGAAGCTATTGTCAAACGTGGATAATGTGAAGCGTGTAGCCACAAGACTAAATCCCAGGATAGACGAAATCAAATGACAGTTATTTTCTTTTCCGCGCAGCAATAAAGTAGTGAACACACCTTCACCTAGCAGACGTCGGAAACTGGACATTTGAATCTGTAGCCTGGCACAAACTCGTACACTGACAGAATAAAAATATCCGGACACTAACCTGAAACTTTAGTGTTTTTGCATGGACAGTTCTCATCAGCACTGACTAAAAATGGTTCAGAACGCATATTGTTTATGTTAGATCTTCCTTTCCTCAACCACACTGCAGATTAGACAGAGAAAGACATCCTGGTGAAGGACGATCCATTCCTCCTGGAAAGCTTCAGCTGCGATTGTGGCTCTTTATGGGAAAATGGTCGGATTCGAGGAAGGAAACAAGGTTAGACAGTTAGAGATATTTATCCGTTTCAAAGAGTTATGTTCCAGCTCCTTTATATGAGGGGAAACAACTGACCTCAGTACGTTTGTGAATACTAGATGAAATCGTGCGTCCGTGTATGCTGTACGTGAGTGTGTGTGCATGTGTGTGTGTGTATTTGTCATCCGATCGGCAGCTCTCCTGGACACAATTCCAGGAAGTCAACGTGGCAGAAACGGCAAAGAGAAAGATGTATAATTCAAGAAACTACGCCTAGGCTTTGTAGGAGTATGTCTGTTCTCCAACCTATCCTTCCTCCCTGAGGAGCTAATCCCACAGGATCATCAGTGTGGAACCGTAGGAGGATAGCACTGGAAGATTAAAACTGTGAGTCTGACCGTAAGGCGTGCCCGGAATGCTCAGGTGGTAGGCCACTGCCTGGGAAAGGTAAGATATACGTGTGCTCGATTCCCAGTTTTGGTGTGTCAGCTAGACCGTAATGTTACTTGTCACTTGGTTGGAAATACCCCACGAAGTCATAAATCCGCTTGGATTTGTTACTACGTGTTACGCAAATAGCTCTTTGGAGGGTACTGGAATTCGTGCTCAAGTTTCACTTAATTACTCTGCTAACAAAGATTTACGCCGCTGCTTACGCCCCGAGAGTTCCTGCGAGATACACTAGCACAGCGCGGCCACTGTTGTCGTCGTTCAAATGAAGACTGGACATGTTCTGAAGAACAGTCTGGTTATCCCAGCTTACCGATATGCGATGCAGATGTGTGCTCTTGGGCCGAGCTCACCCTATGATAGATTGAAAAAAAAAAGGGTCACAGTAGTTCTCGTATTTAACTGTCGGCCTTCAAATTTTGACTGAACCCGATACGAATAGTTACATCCTGATGAAAAATATTGTACATGTGTTGTAAAAGATATGCCACATGAATGTTAAATGCCGCAATGTAAAGAGGGAGACAGAGGGACCGGACATATTAGTTAAAACACTCGTATTTGTGAGTGGGGTGAGGGGAAAGGTAAAGTAGCAGCGATGCTTCAGGTATATAAGTTTACCTTAGTTTCTGTAGCACACTTCGGTGAACGTCGGAATGATTCTTTCAACCTGATAGGAATAGACTGTTAACATAGGTAATATGTCTTTTCCTAAAAGAGGCATTACAATTAAAATCCGTTTAAAAATGCTGACGAGTTACTTCCCACGCCGTCCGAAGTGGCCGTGCGGTTCTAGGCGCTACAGTCTGGAGCCGAGCGACCGCTACGGTCGCAGGTTCGAATCCTGCCTTGGGCATGGATGTGTGTGATATCCTTAGCTTAGTTAGGTTTAATTAGTCCTGAGTTCTAGGCGACTGATGACCTCAGAAGTTAAGTCGCATAGTGCTCAGAGCCATTTGAACCATTTTACTTCCCACGTCGACTCAAAGACAAAGGTTCCAATGCTTCGTTATACTTAGGTAAACGGCATACACAGTTCAGTAGCTGACATGCAAATGGAAAAAAAACAAAAAAGAAAAACATGTTACTAACTTCCACTGCGGTAACAAACTACACTGGGCTTTTCAAACAATTATGGAGTATCTATAAAAAAATAACCAGTGCAGCCCAAGGATACCCAGTTTGATGTGCGGCTGGGTTTAGAATATGTAGACTGTTATGACAAAGCTATTATTTATTAATCGCATGACTTTTGTTGGATATTATGAATCCTACCAAGAACTGACGGAAAAGTTATTTAGTGATTTTAGGTACAATTCGAGGGAAAACTTGTGCTACAAACAGTTCTGTGATAAAATGATAAACTTTGGAAAAGAAAACAAATAGGCACACATAAACTAATATCCGATGCTTCAACATAATGTATCCAAATTTACAACAAAAACAGTACAATGACAAACGTTAGAAGCTCATTCACTTATATTTAAATCTAGCACAGTTGTGCCTCAGGGACTGCAAACAGAAAGGTCTCTAATTTTCCGTTGTCAGATTTGATTCAACATTCGTCTTCGGTACGTCTGATGGTCTGATTTTCGCCAAGACATCGAGAGGTGGTGATAGTTTTTCCCAATCGTGTAGAGAAAGTTCTGATTCTGTTCAGTGTACACCATGTCTTGATACAAGACGTATTCCTCTGGTTGCTGCAGATCATTCTCGGATCCTTACTGTGCTGAGCTTAAAGCTTAGCTGTCGATAGGACAAATTTTACTACAGTGTTCAAAATGGTTCAAATGGCTCTGAGCACTATGGGACTCAACTGCTGTGGTCATTAGTCCCCTAGAACTTAGAACTACTTAAACCTAACTAACCTAAGGACATCACACACACCCATGCCCGAGGCAGGATTCGAACCTGCGACCGTAGCAGTCGCACGGTTCCGGACTGCGCGCCTAGAACCGCGAGACCACCGCGGCCGGCTACAGTGTTCCAAAGTGAAATTTCAAGATTGTAAGTTTGCTTTCTAACGATGTAACATATTTGGAGAAGTTCGAGGTTATGAGTATCACGAGAACTTACTCCCATAGACGATCATTTGCTTCTTGTCACAGCTTAGTATAATAGAAGGCAGTATTCAGTTCATCTGCAAGGATTCTTGCAGACTGAAATATGAAGCCGAATGTCAAACAAAAGTGAAGGAGGGTTCACACTCAGAGCTCCATAATGAGTGGTTTATTAACAGTATATGATAGCAAATACATTAGAGCCACATAGAATTGGGAATGTAGATTTTGCTTTTAATTACAGTTGATGTAACTAGTTTAATTTGGAATGTAAAACAGTAAATACACTGATTATGTGCGTATCTGCTCGGGAGATACATACAACTGTTCACAATTAGGTGTCTAAGAGGTGGAATAAATCCAATCATTTTAACAACACGTAATAATAAAGAATGTAAAGTTTAGAACACAAATTAATAAATGTGGAAGAAGAAGCCACTGATTGGATAAATAGTGCAACCTCTGGTAGTTCTCAGTGGAGGGGTTTAAAACGTACGTCATAAACCTCAAAAGCTGTAGCGACGAAAGATGTACAATCATAGTCGTTGGAAGCCGTGCGTTGTATTCTGATTATTCATGACTCGATTCCGAGAATGCAAGAATGACAACCAACTTCTTTACATGAGGACGAATCGCGAGAATTACATTTTTCTTTATGATTCTGCCAGTGCCTGCATCAATCATCGATCCGCTACGGTCTTCCAACGTTGCCACCTTCTTTTAGACAACTGCATCATCTGCGAACAGCCTTATGGAATTTCCGATGTTATTCATTACTTCGTTTGTAAATACTGTAAACAGTAATGGTGCTATATGTGACCGTAGGCTTTCCCGGCGTAAACTATTGATGAAGGTTTCTCGGGTAGCGTTACCACCCGGCTGGAGACCCGAGAAACCTTCATCAGTAATGGTGCTGTCACACATCCTTCGGGTACATCAGAAATTACATTTACGTCAGTAGATGTTAATCGATTGAGAGCGACGGGTTGAATTCAATCTGCAGGACGTCCTGAATGCAGTCACAAATGTGTGTTGATACTCGTTAAGCTCTTATTTTATGCAGTAAACGACAGTGCGCAACTGAATCAGATGCCTTCCCGAAGCTAGGAAAATCATTGTTTTATTCACCAAATATACTTGCCGCCAAACAAATAAATGTGGCAAGAAGAGCACCCCTTACCACCGAAAGTAGTTGCTATTTCGAGGCGGCTTGCTTGCCCGCAGCAGCTATAGAGTCATGTCATAGAACAGCACAGAGTTAGGCAACAGATACGGGAAAATGAAGACAACACAGATTAGCGACAATTTACGATAGTTTGTTAATAGAATCTTTTATAGTACTTAACTGTAGCTTCAAGATAGGACGTTCCAATAATTCAATGATCAGTTGTACTGATCTGACTTTAACTCTGGTCTGGATTCAGAATCCAATTAACAACTACCATTCCTTGTACGAGGGGGGGGGGGGGGGGCGGCATCCAACTACAAGTGATGAGAACATTTTTTTCTCGACCAGTTTCAGTTGAAAAAATGCAGATTTTTTGTGAGACATCATCGAATATTACCGCTTCAGCCCCTACAGTTTTATGATGATTCGACAGGTGGCGGCGCTATAAGTAGCCCTCAAAATGGCTTCTGTAACAACGGAGTGCGTTCCAAGCACAGAGCTATCATTGCGTTCCTTTTGGCGGAAAACAAGTACATTGCATATGTTCACAGGTGCTTGCAGAATGTCTCCGGAGATCTAATAATGGACAAAAGTGCGATGGGTAGTTGACCAAGGCGTCTGTTATCATCGGAACAAGGTCGCACAAGCCTGTCCGATCTACGATACTGAAGAAATAACTTCACCATCCTCGTCACGAACTTCTCCTTCTGCATGACAACGCAAGGACACACAAGTCTGCTCAACCGCGAGCAGCTTACAAAATCTCATTGTTCTTCCCCATCCTCCCTACCGTCCGAATGTAGCACCTTCCGACTTCCGTCTGTTTCGCCTAATGAAAGATGCACTCTGCGGGAAGTAATACGTGGATGACGGGGAAATCACTGTTACAGTAAGATGTCGGCACCAACGTCCACCAGTAGAGTGGTACCCTGCGGACATACAGGCCCTCCCAGTAAGGTGGCGTAAGGCCGTCGCATTGAACGGAGATTATGTTGAAAAATAGGGTTTTGTAGCCAAATGAGCGGGAAGTAATATGATTTATTGGAATCCTAAATAAAACTAACCTGCTTTCAGAAGACAAAAAATGTGTTGGATTAGCTGTTGAACTCCCCTCATAGAATGTGTAGTGGGGGCTCCTCCCCACTCGTCTCGTATGGGGTGCCTAAAGGATGCTGCTTTCTCGGATAGCAAGCAAATCACATTAATGGTTTTTATTACAAAAATTGAATTGACAGTACTGAACTTTGATTTACAATGGTGGCGCAACCGATGGGCGACATGTAAATAATCAATGTGTGTCGCCATATACAGTGTCCATGCAAGTAATGGATATGGATCACACGCACTGCTGTCTTAGTGCTCTCCTAAGGACCGTCAACTACTGTCCCATGAGGCTGGCAGAAGCGGCGCTTGCATTCTCTTCGGGTAGAGGCCGCTCCTGCCGTGGTCACGTCCTAGGCAGCCTGCTATTGGCTGGCGTCGTCTCACAGCCCCTTGTGCTCTTGCGTTCTTCATCTTGGTGCCGGTGCTTTCGTTACGCTGAACATCTAGTTTGGCTCTTGTTGGCGGCAGTTGTACATGAGGTCCTGATGCTGCCTTGAGGTGCGGTGCGATCCTGTGTTGATAATGATTTGAGTGGATCCGTGTGTCGGCATATACCGCCATTTAGCGGAGCCTATTTTAGTGAATCTATTTGAGTGACCTATGGCAGAAGCTTAAAATAGGCCTTGTCTTGTTGCGGTCTCTCTCGAGGTTGGCCGCAGCTGCCGGCCGCGGTGGTCTAGCGGTTCTAGGCGCTCAGTCCGGAACCGCGCGACTGCTACGGTCGCAGGTTCGAATCCTGCCTCGGGCATGGATGTGTGTGATGTCCTTAGGTTAGTTAGGTTTAAGTAGTTCTAAGTTCTAGGGGACTGATGACCACAGATGTTAAGTCCCATAGTGCTCAGAGCCATTTGAACCATTTTTTGGCCGCAGCTTATTTGTGCATGAGTTTAGGCAGATCGGTGATCTTATGTTACGGCTTTGTTCCGTGTCTTCTGAAGAACATAGAAATCACATACTCTTTATTCAGATCTACTGATCTGTTAACAGGACGGAAATGGTGTACGCGGAAAATCGTAGCAGCGACGCAACGTGAGACACTTCAGTCACAGCCCAGCTCTGCAGAAGCGAACCGCTGGAGGGCGTCTCGACGCCGCGATATGAGCGGTCGGGAGGAGAGCGAATTAGCGGCCGGAACTGAAGGAAATTGCCCCTGCCGCTTGTCGCTTCCCGCTTCCCGCTCTCCGAGTCCGCAGGCAGATCTGCGTGGCATCGTGAGGTCACACCGAGAGATTCCATGGGACTGGTGTCTGCAAAACGCACAGCTGACTATCAGAACTGCAGCGCCATGAACACGACATGTAACAAACGTCAAATTTGCGTAAAGTGTGTCACAAGGTTGGATATCTAAATGATCAGTATTGCAGCACAACTGAAAAATGTGGATAGGAGCAATGTCATCTGCATGCTGTAGAAACAGAATCATTGCATATTCGTTTTCTCATTCAGAAATCACATTTGATTATTGGTTATTTGTGACATCGTTTGTATAAAAACGAGAGAAGCCCACACATAAGCGAAAGAATTCGATGGTGGCAGGTTCGTGCCTATCGAGCGCACTAGCACTCCGTCTTCAGGCCACAAGTGGCCCATCGGGACCATCCGAACGCCGTGTCATCCTCACTGAGGATACGGACAGGATGAGAGCGTGGTCAGCACACCGCTCTCCCAGTCGTTATGATGGTTTTCTTTGACAGAGCCGCCACTATTCGGTCGAGTAGCTCCTCAATTGGCATCACGAGGCTGAGTGCACCCCGAAAAAAGGCAATAGCACATGGCGGCCCAGACGGTCACCCATCCAAGTGCTGGCCACGCCCGACATCGCTTAACTTCGGTGATGTAACGGGAACCGGTGTATCCACTGTGGCAAGACCGTTGCCTGTGTCCTGTCGAGACTGGGCTTTATCGTTCATTGGAATTGCTGCTTGCGTTGGCTGGGATACTACGACTGTCGTGCGAGCGTGAAATCGATGGCTTCAGGAGAACAGTTCTCAGCGCTATAGAAGATCTCACCGGCCCCCCGTGACTAGCGCCAGAGAGGACAGATGATATGTTCAGTCAGCCGTGCAGGATCGTGCGGCCAAGTCACGCACCTCGCCTCAGGAAATGGGCAAGTGTCCACATCGACAGTGCGCCACGGGGTGTCAGAAAGGCGACCACGGCAGCGGAAAGAGGCGCGCCAACAGTGGTGCACCTAGCGACGACGCTGGACGTGGGAGTGGCACCACGGCGTCTTCTCAGACCAACCACGGTACTGCGAACAGTACCACGATGAGTGTATCCGTGCGTGGAGCCTTCGAGGAGAACGAACATTCGCAGTTTGCATTCGTCATTGTCATTCGGGCTCAGTAAATTGGTTTGATGATATAGTGTGCCATTTAGTACATAGCATGATCACCTCTGGTTCTCATAGCCAGTAATACAGACAGTGAGCACTACGTGTCTGACGCATTAAATGTTGTGGCTGTGCCCTATCTCCGACAAGATAACGCAGGACTGCATATTTTCCGTGCTGTCCTGGAAGCAGTGTGGAAAGTCGTACCCGTCTCTGGCTTCCAAGTTCAGTTCGACCCATTTCCGGCCAGAATAGAGCTGTTGTTGCCAGAGGTGACTGCTTTGTGTAGTAAATTTCGCACCTTACACGTCCCCAAACTATTCACAAATTTAATCAGATATATTTTCTATTATATGGTTGCTAAACCCCATGTGTTGTAAGCTCTCTATAAAAAATTGTCCTTTATGTGAGAAAACTTTCTACTCATGTAACGTGTGCTTTAGGTATCGTACGCAATTGCTGAGTGAAACTGACTGTTGGTTGTCCCAGTGTAGCGCATGTGATCAGTATCGTGAAACAAAACATTAAACTCCATGAAATGCAACATTTGAAATAAAGAAAACGAATCTAATTAAATGCCAACAGAAATTGTGTGCTCAATTAAAACTGTATAAATAAAACTCAGTACCGAAGTATATTATGAATGTTGCATGACGTGAAGTGGAATGTTTAACTTGGAATAGCCACAAAAATAAGTTACTCGGAAGAAAATAACTGTTTGAAATTACCAACACTGTTCACTGAAAATTAATCTGCTTGCTAACATGTCACCTGACCATCCCGACTACACACCGCTCACGAATGCAAGGTGAGGTCTGCACTGAAATAAAAGTGACTTTCCTCTTGCTCAACATGCTGTTTTGTGTCTGGAGTACTGATGTTCTCGAAAGCAAATAAAGATCAACAGGTGCACTAGTTAAAAAAATAAGCAATTAACTATTAATTTTTTTCTTTTTGCTTGTCAGAAATAATCTGTGTCTTCCTGTGGCGTAAAGTGCAATGCACACATTATAAAATGTTCAGAAGTTTGCTGTGAATCATGGAGGTGGAGTTTACTTTGAAGAAGAATCTCTCTTGATAAATTAAACTCTGATTACTGACGAAAAGTACTGTACAACATATGAAGACTCAAATAGTTGCGAAATTCTCACATTACAAAATTTGCAAACATTCAAACCAGTTACATTATTTGTGAGCTAATGATAACGAAGAGATCAAATTAACACTAAACCTGAATGTTGTAAGTAATCTAAGGGACAAAGATCTCCTTCAATTAATAGTTCTGACAAACAAACATTTCATTCTTCGCATGCAATGATTGCCTTGAAAAATTCTTCTAGAAATATTCTACATCAAAAGAAACGGAAACAGTCATGTATGTTTTCGTCTCCATAACAAAGCATTCCAGATAATTTCTTTCAGGTTCACAAGTATCAAACTCCCTCTCTAGAAAATCGACTGCTCGCTACTGTGCCTCAAATAAGAGGTGTTGTAAGTTCCTATGGGACCAAACTGCTGAGGTCATCGGTTCCTAGGCTCACACACTACTTAATCGAACTTCAACTAACTTACGCTAAGGCAACACACACACCAGTGCCGGAGGGAGGACTGGAACTTCCGCCGTGGTGTGTGTGTGTGTGTGTGGGGGGGGGGGGGGGGGGGGAGTCGCGCGAACCGTGGTTCAAATGGCTCTGAGCACTATGGGACTCAACATCTTAGGTCGTAAGTCCCCTAGAACTTAGAACTACTTAAACCTAACTAACCTAAGGACATCACACACACCCATGCCCGAGGCAGGATTCGAACCTGCGACCGTAGCAGTCCCGCGCGAACCGTGGCAAGGCGCCTCAAACCACTTGGCTACCTCGCGCGGTCCCGAATCAGAACGTCCCACTGCTGCACAACTGACTGACTAGCAAGTCAACCACAAATAACATTAAACACAGAATCAAGGATCTTCTTCACTACCCATTCTGTGCGCTCATTCAATTTGGCCTTAGTACGGTAAAGGTAAATTATTTACAATAGCAGAAAACATATGAGAACCTTACGGCGTACATGAGTGAAGTTAACGGCATCGAAAACAACCGTGATGCAGACATACCCTTAAGATACAAATCTGGAATACATGTAGGCAACTGAGTGATTAACGCTATGAAAGATCGGGGCACCAGCAGTGAATCTTAAGATGAGAATGTGCACTTTATCACTGAAGAATATTAAATGGGACCAGGGGGCGACTGCTCCCTCGCATCAAAAACATGATTTTCGTGAACTCTTTAGTGTATTACAAAAAGCCTTGAGAATGAGCAAGCAATTAAACAATGTAATGTTGTTACTTTAATTTGCTATGAAAGCGGTACTGATAGACAACAAAAGGAGGTTAAAAGCTGTGAGCTGTCTGACGAAGTTGCATTACTGCGCAACTGTTTCCTGGTATCCAGTCTAGCTTACCAAATTCCCAACCAGACTAACATTACTTATAATCTTTTAATAGTCATACGACAACCGGTGATATATATAAAAGAGAATTTAAATAAAAAGAAATAAATCAGTTTATATTTGGAAATTTATTTTAACATTGATCATTGAAATTTCGGCATATTAAACTTGAGTCGTAACTAAGCTGGTGCCTTATTTACGACTGTGAAAATGTGAGAGTGTAATCTTACGGAACACATCAAATATGGAGCCGAGATTGGGAGACTGCATACAACACTGCATTAATAAAATAACACACGAAGAACGTTGAAACATATGCAAGAGGAAATTAACCACAACCAACCGATTCAATTTTCACCCAAAGAAGTTACGTTCTGGTATACTAAATTCATACTAACTCTCTGTGAAATCTTCCCGAAAAGAATAGCTGAGGGCTACTTTGATGATTACACCACATGCTACACGTGGTCAACTTGGTTTACACAAAGCGTGTAACTCCACAATAATTTTGATAATTAAAATAAATTAGATCGAAAAGCAATTTACAAAAGAAAAACCTCGAACTGGTTACTATCGTCTTACTATTAACCTGATGGGTCAAACAATTGTATAAGCACGTGGTAGTGGTCTCACAAAGTACACCCCACGTGGGTTGAACATAAAGAAAAGTTGCTATATTGAAAAATATTGTCAAGACGAGACGTTATAATCTCACGCACATTCGCATTTAAGATTGATGATCTTAGTTAGAGTTACTGATCAACACGTGGTTCCACTTTACTCACAAAGTAGTGACAAAGCAGCTACTGGAAGATATTCTGAACTTCACACTCGAAATACACTGCGTTGCAATTTAAGATAACATTAGATATTTTAGAGCTAAACCTGAAATAAAGGTGATTAAATTTTCAGTTAGGCTGAACTTAAGAAATCCATTGTCCTACGGACTTAGCAGACACGCGCTTAGCCGGAGATCTTACCACTTCAGACGCACGCCGCCGACAGACTGACCTGCTGGGCTCCTACCGAGCGTGCTTCACAAATACAGACGGAAGTGACCAGAGAGGCAGCTTCCTATACCAATATGACAAGGGACGGACAGGACCATACTAAGAATAGAAACCTCTTTGCTTCTAGAAAGCGTAGCTACCTGTTCCGACGTTGGTCCTAATGTTCTCTAGCAGACAGGCTTGTTTGCTACGCTCAAGCATGCAACTAGAAATACATTTGCTCATTCATCCTCTCACAGAGAAGGGAAGGGGGATGACAGTATCTTATCATATACAGTATATAAAAGAAAGCGGACGTATGTTCCGTATGCGACTGTGTGACATGAATTACATATAAACTGTGTTTTAAAGTGTAGTAGTGTGACAGATCGTTCTTGTTTATGTGTAAAAGTAACACGTTTCACTGCTCAGTCTCCTCCCAGATAGTCAGAAACACCACAGTAAATTTAGAAGAGGAATTTATGCCGTAAATGACAACAGATTTAAGAAATTAACATGAAAGGAATCCAACAGAGACCTTTCAACAAGACATGAAACGACGAAAATTGCAAACATAGAACAGTAACTATGAGAAGTAGATAAGTGAACTATTGGTTGGTGAAGTTACTTGGAGGGGTTTGGAATTACAGGTAGCTCATGAGCATTACCGAAGTTTGTGAAATTTAACTCAACCTGACTACACTCAATTGCAGTGATTGTTTGTTTGAGCATGAAAACCAAGAAGTCCGTGCTAATGAGAATGCTTTGACGAATGTGTGAAAGGGAAACGGTGACAATTGTGAATTTGTAGTTCGTTATGGTCCTAACATGCCGAAGCTGCAAGTTATGGTCGACACTATTATCAATGTGATATGAGTAAGTCGGTGACACCGTACCTGCCTCCCATCCAGTGCGTCGCTAGAACCTCGCTGATGAGGAGTCTAGCACTGAACCCCACTCTACTAATCGAGTTTTCTGTTCTAATTAAGGGCTAAGCCTATGGAGTACTGATGCGTTCAGTGCCAAGTCCAGAGACCAAGTCCCAAATTTCTAGTCAGTAAAAAACAGATTGCTCACTTATTCCTCTCAATCCTCATAAGGTTACAGTTGTCCGCCAATAGCGTAATTGTTTCCTTGTAACAAAAACTCCCGCCAGAAGGGGCGAAACGTAAAAAACCATTAATTTCTATTTTCTCCCCACTTTTGCTAAAAACTTCTCCCTGACGTCGCATCAATTTCGCCATCAATCGGTGCCCTCTCAAGCTTCAACTAGTCTCGCGTTACAGGCTGTGAGAAAAGCTAAAATCTATGTTAGAAGCTTTCTATGAACTTTGCGGTATCTTCTGAACCTGTAATATGTCAGAGCTGTTTTCCATGCGTTTTGGACAGCCGGGAGATATTTATCACCTGAATGTACTTTTCTTGGCACAGCACAGGCGCCCACCTCCTGCCAGGCACAGTTCTGTCTGCTGGAATGAATGCTTTTGGCTCTGACTTCCAAAATGGATACGTACAATAAACTGCACAATACACAAGGTGCCAATATGACGCTAGCCGAGGTGACTTCCCCGATACAAAGCAAGTGTAGCTTCCACCTGTCGATCCCTCCACTGCCGGCCGGAGTGGCCGTGCGGTTCTAGCGGTTCTAGGCGCTAAAGTCTGGAGCCGAGCGACCGCTGCGGTCGCAGGTTCGAATCCTGCCTGGGGCATGTATGTGTGTGATGTCCCTAGGTTAGTTAGGTTTAAGTAGTTCTAAGTTCTAGGAGACCGATGACCTCAGAAGATAAGTCGCATAGTGCTCAGAGCCATTTTATTTGATCCCTCCACTAGAAGTTCTGCGAAGAACATGTTCCCTTTGTTCTCAGGGGTTTGATTTTAGCGTGCAACTCTTGTGACTTCGCGTCCCGTATCCTCAGTGCTAAAGCTCACCGAGTAAGGCAATTGAAATAGCCAGCACCAGGCTAAATTAAAGCATGTTAAATGGAAGAGATGAAATCAGCAAAAACAATCCCCGTAACCGTATTATCCATATCAAAATAAATGTATATCATCACACCCAGCTGAACTCACGTACGGTCGAGTTATCTATCGAATATGAATCAAAAGAGAAGAGCCAAATGGCTTTTCGCTGTAGACGCACAATAAGTCCAGTTTCGCTATTTGCTCTCCTCTCTGGTGGCCATCAGCGCAGTACTTGCGCAAGACGGTGAAGCAGTGGTAGTGCAACAACTTGGCAGTAGCACACTGTGTACCACTAAGTAAAGGGAAAAGCAGGAAGCGAAACGAAGAAAGCCTTGGAAAGAACTAATACACGTCACGTTTGTGTACTGTACAAGAGTGTTTATAAACTGGCTGAAAATAATTATATTTTTAAACAATGTTTGCCTTTGGACCAAAGAGACAAGTTAAATCTGTTTAACGTTTTCAGCAAATTCTCTCCAACGTTATTAAGCTTCTTGGTGAGAATGTTATGTGAAGACACAGTTGACTGCTTTCTCCAAACTTTTATAAAGTCGTGGCAATCTTACTAGATTACACGCAGTTTCCGTAATTTAGTGGCAAGCCACAAAAGAAAAATGGATAGATCTCGTTAAACCACAAGGCATTTGACACATGCCTGTTTATCTTATTATTATTTTATTTTTCTGGCTCAGTTGCGCTGACGGTTTGGGCTGTTGGTAATCCATTACCTGCATTAAAAATACATTATTAGTCAAAATGATAAATCAAAATATTATAGTCATTTTTTATCACACAAAAAACACACACACACGCACACAAAATGAAAATACCAAACCACACATGCAACACAAACAAAAGACGAATAATAAGCACATAGGTACAGTTGGCAACACTACACACCGAGGAGACAGCACAAAATGTAAAGTGCAAGAGATGTAAGCGATGTGTTGAATCAAATGTGTGTGGAGGAAATCCGGAAATCGGCCAGCTGGAGCATGGAGACTAAGGAACAAATCTCCAGGACCACACACATGGGCTGACAGCGATGGAAATAGTAAGGAAACGTATTGTGACTACCACGTAATACCTTTATTGTGTGTATAAGGAGAAACTTGTATTACAGGCGACTGAAGATGCTTCACAAATAAAAGAAGCCGAACACGTATTCCAATAAATAAACTGCCTTCAGTTAGTTGAACAGACGGAACATACCTCCTCCAAATATTACGGTACGTAAACAGTTTTTTCGTAGCGTTAAAAGTATATCACTATTCAAAACGTAAAATTTAAATATTAAACCAAGTATACAGTTTTCTACTCCTCTGTATATTCAGATCACAAAAATTCCTTACAATTATTGTAATATACTAGAGTTTTAACCTAGAACAGATTGAGGAAGACTTTAAAAGAAATAATTCTAGAGATTTCTACAAAACTTTTAGAAAACAGCTAACCAAATACCAATCCCCAAATTTATGTTTTAAAGATGAAGAGATCAAGCTAGGTTTGACAAACAAGACTAATTGTGAAATATTAGCAAAATATTTCGAGAATCTACTAAATTGTGAACCCCCCAAAGATAAAATGAGTTTTGAAAACCACCGAAATACTAATACCGAGTCAAAACCTCCAGACGCTGAAGAAATAAAACACATAATACACAGTCTAAAAAACAATAAAGCCCCAGGTGAAGACTCCATAGTACCAGAAATCCTAAAAATAATGGATACCAACCTCCCACAAGTTTTGGAACATATGTTTAAGAAGATCTGGGACGAAGAAAGAATTCCTGAAGACTGGCAGTGTGCCCTGATACACCCACTACACAAAAAGGGGGATAAGATGAATGTTAATAATTATAGAGGGATCTCGCTACTACCAGTAGGATACAAAATTTTGTCAAGGAAATTACTTCAAATCGTGGAGCCAGTTCTGGATAAAAAAAATAGATGAATATCAAGCAGGTTTTAGACAAGGTAGATCCTGTGTTGAACAAATATTTAACCTGAAAACACTAATTCGTTACAGAATCTCAAGAGGCCAGAGATTTGCAATAGTATTTGTAGATTTCAAAAAAGCATACGACTCGGTAGATAGAGAAACATTACTGAAAGTATTGGAAGAATTTGGGGTCGATAAGAAAACAATTCAAATTATCAAACAGACGCTAACGAACAGTAAGGCCAAAGTTAAATTTATGGGTGAAATTTCAAGGAAGTTCGAAATTAAAACAGGTGTTAGACAAGGTGATGGTTTATCCCCAATCCTCTTCAACTGCGTACTGGAAAAGATATTGAGAATATGGAAAGAAGAACTCAAAGGCACCAAGAATGACATCAGAATTGGAACAAAAAAAGAAAAAATAGAAGTGGACTGTTTAGCTTTTGCAGACGATCTGGCAATAATTACAGAAAACGAAGAAATAGCTCAGAATTACTTGGAGAAACTACAAGAAGTTTCGGCCAGAGCTGGACTGCAGATTTCATTTGAAAAAACCGTGTAATGTCTAATCATAGAAATAACAAGAAAAATCTTATTACTAAATACGGCAATATTAAGAGAGTAGAAAAATTTAAGTATTTAGGTGAAATAATTCAAGTGAATGGTTTAGACAAGAGTGCAAACCAGGCGAGAGCAAGGAAAATGGAATTTGCTTTTCAAAAAACCAAAGACATATATAACAAAAAAAAAATTTCGATTCAAGCTAAATTAAGACATTATAAAACTGTCATTAGACCAGAATGCCTGTATGCATCGGAGTGCCTAACTCTTAACAAAAAGGGGGAAATAGAAAACATGGAAAGGAAAGAAAGGAAAATTTTGAGAAAAATATTAGGACCGAGAAAGATTGGAGAAGAGTACAAGCTAAAGAGTAATAAGGAAATATACAAAACTATTGAGAAAGTGAGTGATGCAATGCGTAAACGCAGACTAACGTTTTATGGTCACCTGTCGAGGATGGATGGAAACAAACAAGAAAAGTGTTTGAACATAGTAACAGGAACGAAAAAACCAACAATAAATAGATACAGATGGTGAAAAAGGATTTGGCCTATTTTAATGTCACCCGTGAGTCAATCAGGGACAGGAAAAAGTTTAGACAAATAGTGAACGAAATTAAGTGTTTTCCAGAAGAATCGAAACTAAAGAATAATAACAGGAAATGGTCGGAAGAGCGGAGGAGGAACCATTCGAAAATGATGAGGAAATATTGGGAAGAGAGAAAAAAGATCAAAAAGCCGGGCAAGTGAATTGTTGAACGTGGTCCAAAGATGGCCGAAATCGAAAGAAGAAGAAGATACTAGAGTTTTTCTGAAATAATTAATGAAATAACATTTATCTATATTTAGCTATTCACAACTGTTCAGTTCGCAGATGACGCCTGTCAAATACTCCTACCACATTCCGCCAAAAAATGAGTCCTTGTATATATAGCAGGCACTCACAGTAAGTACACATAATGTTCGAAGCTGAACAGTTGTGTGTCGCTCGAAATGTACCAATGTTATTTCATTTTTAAATTCGGAACAACTCAGGTATGCTCAAAGAATTTAATGAACTGTAGTTATATGAACATACAGAGTTCCAGTAAACTGTGTGTTTAGTTTATCGTTTGTATTTTACGTTTTGATTAAGGATGTACTTTTAAGCGTGCTAATAACTGTTTATGAACTTCAATACTTGGATTTTGCCGTTTGACTAATGATGTACTTTTAAAATAGGTAACGGTTCGATACTAAATGGACACGTTCGGAACTAGTCACCAATAATCCAAAGTGTCACTGAAATTGAGACGTCAGAATTGAGAAATATTTAGACTGAATACGTTTGCTGATGCTTTTGTCAACGCAATGTTGGAATTCTACAAGTTATTTATGTTACCTTCACAGGAGATTCACAGACACTCATATACGCAAAAAAGCGACCCTGCAATTCACTTGCGTCATATGTGCACAAGACAGTCGCGTGCTGGACAGCATGGGAGCTGTTGTTAGTGTGGGAATGGCAGGATGCAGCTGCAGACAAACCTGGACAACTGGCGCTGCCGCGTCATTCACCGGACGAGCTGCAGTGGGAGGTCACTGCCAACTTCTCGCGCAGATGTGACCAGGTGTTACGTAGCCGCGGTCAATTGTTGTTCGCATACTGTGGTAACAGGTTCCCCACTCGAGACCTTCGGCCTGTCAAAGACCAATGTTTGCTGTTTTGCATCTTAAGGGATGAGACTGCGAACCCTTTCTAACCATGTCCTGACCAATCCGCTCTCGCCTGAGTAGTGGTACTGTCCACTTTTGTGAACAGATTTGTCTTCACCCACTGTACAGCTCACTGATGCCATCATTAATAGTACGACACATTGTTCTTCAGTGTAATCGCGTTCTTTGTGAATATTATTTGTGCGATGCTAACGGGTTTGACTTTTTGTGAGTTTTTCTTTGAGTTATGGTAAATACTGTAGTGCTATAAGCTCTGTCAAGAGTAAACTAAGAGCCTGAAGATAAATATGAGTTCAAGATCATTCTCCAATGTCCAACACATAAATTATGTAGCCTTGACTCATAGAGTTACTATTGAGGACATTCGAGTACGGAAAATTACTAATACTTTCAAGCAGTTCGGTGTCTTATGACGCTTGTAATTTTAAATCGCAGAGCCCTCTGTCACTGTATTATCAGGCAGAGTTGTAAGTTTTTTAAACTCTTTCTCAAAAGGCTCCGGATCTATGCTGGTGCAAAGAGTTTTTTACTGATAATGTTAAGCCTTTGTATTATATCTTTCGCAAGCCTGAAACATTTATTCACACTTTCAAAAATTCTGGTAGGATCTTAGAGGTCATAACATGCATCACTGTAATACTATGATATTCACTCTGATAAAACATTACTGAGAGTATTACTAGACAGACTTTAGATTCGTGTTCATTATTTATTTTATCTAAGTAGACATTTCCTTACCTGCCCCATTTATAAATAAAAGTTAAGAATCGACCACTTGCGTGACCTAAAGACATATTTTCTTGGTTCGTAAATGCCGGCAGGGCAATGAGATAATTTAAGCACATGGGTTTATAAAGTCTTAGATGCAGTCTATCTCAAAGTAGTCCAAGGTGCATTGCCTTCACGACAGGGTTCAAGATGTGTTTCTCACTTCTGTGTGGCGGTCATTGAGCCACTGTGCAAGTGTTCAGGAGCGATGGAGTCGCACGCTGTGTTACTGGAAGCAAACAAAAGAATGTTCGCGGTCTGCCAGCAGAGCTATGCATCGTCTGCGTATGAGAGGCGGTAGTGGACGCACAATGGTCCCAGTTTCACTCTTCGTAAACATTCTTACGACGATACCACGAGGCACCTGAACAGAACTCTGCCTTTGGAGGCTGTCGTACGATGCTGTGATACAATTTGTCGCGTGACCTTTCAATTCGTTGTAGCAACCAAGAATGATTTTCTCGCGTCCGTGCCGAATCTCGTGCTTCGCAATTGTGAACAGCCAAGGTACCAGGTGTGAGATGCTAGTGTCTCTTGGACAGCTGAAGGATTGGTAGGGGTTCCTACGAGTTCTCGAGGGTCGTTGTTGTCCAGCATCGAACTGACGGTCTCTAGGCGAGAGAGAAACTGTGACCCGTGTGTGCGGCACTGCATTTCGGAATACTTAATTCCTGTTATCCATTTTCTGTTGATTGTATCACTTGACTCTCTTGGCCATGAGTTTTCTATCACTAAAATAAACCTTTCATATGGCAGCTCCTGAGAGTGTTAATTCCTGGTCAATTTGAGAGATTCAGCAATGTCTGAGTTTTGCTCCGAAGTTCTAAAGATGATTAAAATTGGTATGATTTGGCGTATTGTCCATCCTTACTCGAGTTTCACGCATACGTCGAGTATGATGTATGATGATACCACGATAATGAATTTCACAGAAGAGCTCCAATCAGAGAGGTGAACGGAGCCGCAATAACAATTGCACGTTAACACTATTACATTGTTTTCTTTTCTCTTGTGTTGTCTCGTTTTATTAGTAGCATTCAGGTAATTCATCGGTTTCAGTTTATTCGCTCTCTCTGTGAATTTCCTCATTTGTGCGTGAGCATTAGACGCAAAGTGAAACTGCGCGGAGATTACGGTTTTGGATTCGTATTTAAAAGAAGCATGGTTAATACCAGCACTTTTGGTAAACAAGAACAGACAAATGCCTGAACTAGCCTATAAACAAGCCATAGTTGCGTCTTCCCCCATCACTCACCAAGTGAATAGGTGCTTCAGTTGTAATTAGACAGACGTAAACGCTAATGTCTAACCTACCTTCTTAATCCATCCGTGCATCATACGCATTCTATAACCTGCGCTGCAGAGTCTTGTGCTCATTTTGCTGCTAGTTCGTGCCATCTGTTTGGTTTTAGCTTTTCGGAATCATCGTATGTTTCGTTCCGTGGGTATGTCTCACAATCTGTAACGTGGCCTCTGTGTTTTTTTTAACCTACCTATGTAGTCACTTCACCGTCCATATCTAATGTTCTGATTCACCGTTCTCAGACTCCTGTTTTACTATTTTTTCATTGACCACATATTTGTCAATAGTGTGCTATCTTTTAAAAACACAATTAGGACGGCTCATGTGCATAAGCTCTAAGGAATTTTTTTTTTCAAATGCGGAAGTTTGATTTGTACGTCTTCTGTAATTGTTTCGCGTTACGCAGCTCACTTCTTGGCTCTCAAAAGAGTTCTTCACTTGTATGTTCCAGACCTGATCTTCAGCCGGCTCCCAGAACTAATCTTTCGTTCTATTGCAGAGTAATCTATGTTTTGGAGGCTGTTGATTCTTTAGACCTATGTATAGGATTTCGACATCAATTCTTAACTGTAGGAACGATTTTTAGGTTACGTAGGTGTATGAGCAGCTGAGTAAATACAAATTTTCGTTCTTCCAGACACAATTCACATTAATTTATTGATGCATATGAAATACGTACGAGGCCTGTTCAGAAAGTAAGCTCCGATTGATTGCCAAATTGAAACCACAGTGAACATCAGAAATGTTTTACTTGTAACAATTAGCTACACCTTTCAGCTACTTCTCTACGTAGTCGCCGTTCTGACTTAGACTTTTGTCATAGCGTTGTACCAACTTTTCAATAGCCTCATCATAGAAGGCAGCCGCCAGTGCTTTCCGCCAATTCTCCACGCTGGCCTACACCTCGTTGTCTGTGTCAAAATGTTGTCTTCAAAGACAGCGGTTCATGTGACCAGAGATGAAACTCAGGGGGAGACAATTGCGAACTGTATTGTGGGTAATCTCACATTTCCATTTGAAAACGATGCAGGAGCATCTTCATTGCCCCTGCAGAATGCGGCTGAGAATTGTCTTGAAGAAGAAACAGCACGACAGTTATGTAATGTTAGCTGCATAGCTTCAGGCGAAATTTCTCACCAGGCCCTCGTACTTGGCGGCAGACACTATTTTCTAGACATCTTTACGCACTCACTGCGAGCTCAGAAATGAGAAGAGCGACGTGATGCTAACTGGGGTTATATTAGAGACACTACCCAACACATCTGTGCAAAGCTTTATCGGATTTTCATAGTCGTTTCTATTTCGCGACCGATCGGAGCTTACTTTCTGAACGCCCCTAGTATATATCGTTACTTTAGTGAGCTATTTTTAATTTACATATTGGGACTTTGTACTTACAAGACACAAACAGTACACGTCCCGGCACCTTCTTGCTCAGTAAGTAGGTTTCATTACTACCGGTACGTGCTTGCCCCAGTCACACTCAGAGCGCTAGCCTGCTAGTCAGGGATCGAATCCACGCGCCATCGAATCCACTCAGCTGCTACAGGAGCCGATCTGGGTGCGGTTCTTAGGTGGTTTCCCAGGCTCGGTTAGGCAAGCGCTGGGTTGGTCGTCAGGTGACAGTACGATACACAAACACGTAAAATACAATAACACACAGAATAAAATTTGTACGATTCAGGTGGCCTTCACGATTTCCTTCCTTAGGCTGCCTTACGACTGTCGCCTCAGGAAGGGCATCCGGCCACGAAATTGTAAGAAAACAAAATTTCCCAACTTACTAAAAAGCGGACCATCTGCAGCATCGTCGACAGAACCGACTGCGGACCTTTGGTGCAGAGCCGGGTGGAGGGTCTGAATCAGAGGCTCAGACGGTTTTGCGACCGTGTTGGCTGCAGATTCCTTGACTTGCGCCATAGAGTGGTGGGGTTTCGGGTTCCGCTGAATAGGTCACGAGTTCACTACACTCAGCTGGCGGCTACACGGGTAGCGGAGGCTGTGTGCCGTGGATTGGGCGGTTTTTTAGGTTAGAAGTCCTCGGGAAAGTACGGGGTGGGCTGCAATCTCAAAGGGTGCGTGGCAAATACAGGACGTGCTTGGATCAAGAAACAGTCGGAATTGTAGTTGTAAATTGTTTTAGTTGTGCTGGGAAAGTCCCAGAGCTTCAAGCGCTAATAGAAAGCACAGAAGCTGAAATCGTTATTGGTACAGAAAGCTGGCTAAAGCCTGAAATAAGTTCTGCAGAAATTTTTACGAAGTCTCAGACGGTGTTCAGGAAAGATAGATTAGGCAGAATTGGTGGTGGAGTGTTTGTGTCTGTCAGTAGTGGCTTATCTTGTAGTGAAGTCGAAGTAGATACTCCGTGCGAATTGGTATGGGTGGAGGTTATACTTAACAGCCGAACTAAGTTAATAATTGGCTCCTTCTACCGACCCCCAGACTCCGATGATATAGTTGCTGAACAGTTCAGAGAAAATTTGAGTCTCGTAACAAGTAAATACCCCACTCATACGGTTATAGTTGGTCGAGACTTCAACCTTCCCTCGATATGTTGGCAAAAATACTTGTTCAAAACCGGTGGTAGGCAGAAAACATCTTCCGATATTGTCCTAAATGCTTTCTCCGAAAATTATTTCGAGCAGTTAGTCCACGAACCCACGCGAATTGTAAATGGTTGCGAAAACACACTTGACCTCTTAGCCAAAAACAATCCAGAGCTAATAGAGAGCATCATGACTGATACAGGGATTAGTGATCACAAGGTAGTAGTAGCTAGGCTCAATACCGTTTCTTCCAAATCCTCCAGAAACAAACGCAAAATAATTTTATTTAAAAAAGCGGCTAAAGTGTCACTAGAAGCCTTCCTAAGAGACAATCTCCATTTCTTCCGAACTGACTATGCAAATGTAGACGAGATGTGGCTCAAATTCAAAGATATAGTAGCAACAGCAATTGAGAGATTCATACCTCATAAATTGGTAAGAGATGGAATTGATCCCCCATGGTACACAAAACAGGTCCGAACGCTGTTGCAGAGGCAACGGAAAAAGCATGCGAAGTTCGGAAGAACGCGAAATCCCGAAGATTGGGTAAAATTTACAGACGCGCGAAATTTGGCACGGACTTCAATGCGAGAGGCCTTTAATAGGTTCCACAACGAAACATTGTCTCGAAATTTGGTAGAAAATCCGAAGAAATTCTGGTCGTATGTAAAGTACACAAGCGGCAAGACGCAGTCAATACCTTCGCTGCGCAGTGCCGATGGTACTGTTACCGACGACTGTGCCGCTAAAGCGGAGTTATTGAACGCAGTTTTCCGAAATTCCTTCATCAGGGAAGACGAATGGAATATTCCAGAATTTGAAACACGAACAGCTGCTAGCATGAGTTTCTTAGAAGTAGATACCTTAGGGGTTGCGAAGCAACTCAAATCGCTTGATACGGGCAAGTCTTCAGGTCCAGATTGTATACCGATTAGGTTCCTTTCAGATTACGCTGATACAATAGCTCCCTACTTAGCGATCATATACAACCGCTCGCTCACCGATAGATCTGTACCTACAGATTGGAAAATTGCACAGGTCGCACCAGTGTTTAAGAAGGGTAGTAGGAGTAATCCATCGAGCTACAGACCTATATCATTGACGTCGGTTTGCAGTAGGGTTTTGGAGCATATACTGTATTCAAACATTATGAATCACCTCGAAGGGAACGATCTATTGATACGTAATCAGCATGGTTTCAGAAAACATCGTTCTTGTGCAACGCAGCTAGCTCTTTATTCGCACGAAGTAATGGCCGCTATCGACAGGGGATCTCAAGTTGATTCCGTATTTCTGGACTTCCGGAAAGCTTTTGACACCGTTCCTCACAAGCGACTTCTAATCAAGCTGCGGGCCTATGGGGTATCGTCTCAGTTGTGCGACTGGATTCGTGAATTCCTGTCAGGAAGGTCGCAGTTCGTAGTAATAGACGGAAAATCGTCGAGTAAAACTGAAGTGATATCAGGTGTTCCCCAGGGAAGCGTCCTGGGACCTCTGCTGTTCCTGATCTATATAAATGACCTGAGTGACAATCTGAGCAGTTCTCTTAGGTTGTTCGCAGATGATGCTGTAATTTACCGTCTAGTAAGGTCATCCGAAGACTAGTATCAGTTGCAAAGCGATTTAGAAAAGATTGCTGTAGGGCGTGGCAGGTGGCAGTTGACGCTAAATAACGAAAAGTGTGAGGTGATCCACATGAGTCCCAAAAGAAATCCGTTGGAATTCGATTACTCGATAAATAGTACAATTCTCAAGGCTGTCAATTCAACTAAGTACCTGGGTGTTAAAATTACGAACAACTGCAGTTGGAAAGACCACATAGATAATATTGTGGGGAAGGCGAGCCAAAGGTTGCGTTTCATTGGCAGGACACTTAGAAGATGCAACAAGTCCACTAAAGAGACAGAAGGGTGCAAAAAAGGGCAGCTCGTTTTGTATTATCACGTAACAGGGGAGAGAGTGTGGCATATATGATATGCGAGTTGGGATGGAAGTCATTAAAGCAAAGACGTTTTTCGTCGCGGCGAGATCTATTTACGAAATTTCAGTCACCAACTTTCTCTTGCGAATGCGAAAATATTTTGTTGAGCCCAACCTACATAGGTAGGAATGATCATCAAAATAAAATAAGAGAAATCAGAGCTCTAACAGAAAGGTTTAGGTGTTCGTTTTTCCCGCGCGCTGTTCGGGAGTGGAATGGTAGGGAGATAGTATGATTGTGGTTCGATGAACCCTCTGCCAAGCACTTAAATGTGAATTGCAGAGTAATCATGTAGATGTAGATGTAAGGAAAAGAAAGGAAGGCTAGCGGTATGTGTTCGTATATATTATTTATTCGAGTCAGAAATAAATACAATACATGGTAATAACCACTAAAAACAAAAAAGTTATCATGCTACACTACTCTTGACCAAAATGGTATAACTTCAGCTGCACCTGGTGTAGCAAGCAGAAGATCTTCTGTGCAATATGCAGGGCATAGCTGCCAGTCCAGTAGGTGCTTCATGGTTGTGGTTCTCCGCAGTCTCAGTTGGTGGTACCCACAGGAAAGTACCAATTCTTGAGATTACTCCTGGATCTTCCAACTCCAAAACGAAGATGGTTGTGTGATCTGCACACGATCCGATTCTGTTCATGCTCAGGTGGGGGGATTTCCGAAGGCAGACACCAGGCAGAGGTTTTCTCAAGTAGAGACCCACACTTGATTTCTTGCCGTAGCTGCTATTGCTTTGGTTCTAGGCGCTGCAGTCTGGAACCGTGAGACCGCTACGGTCGCAGGTTCGAATCCTGCCTCGTGCATAGATGTGTGTGATGTCCTTAGGTTAGTTAGGTTTAACTAGTTCTAAGTTCTAGGGGACTAATGACCTCAGAAGTTGAGTCCCATAGTGCTCAGAGCCATTTGAACCATTTGCTATTGCTTGCAAGATTCAACTGGTGTTGAGGAAATTTTTTTTCTGGATCTCAACCTTAGGCTGCTGGAACGTGCCCATGTAGTGGTCGGTTTCCCTGACGAGCCAGATTTGCTCTCGCCGCATTGGCAGCTACTTCACGACTGGTGGCGTTCCGCCAGAGAGTTGGTAAAGTTTTGCATGTGGTGTAGGTTTCAGACAACCTGTAACAAGCTTACATGTTCCGTTTGGCGCCTTGTGGACTATACTTGCGTGAGTAGATTTGTACCAGACTGGGGACGCATACTCTGCAGCACCGTAACACGTGCTCTTAAATTACACATGTGAGCTTCCTGTTCGTGTTACGTAGCTATTCTTCTACCTACACCACTAACAGGTCTTGCCAGCGCAGCACACAAACTGCACTCGTCACTCATACATTTCAACGATGTTACTCGTCTTGTGAATATTGTCAATAGAGGAACAGCAAGGGTACACATGAAAGATAGCAACACATGGAGCAAGGAATGGAACATATAGGGTGTTTAAAAATCTACGTTATTAAATTTTACAATGTTTGGACGAGATAAAAAGAACAATTTTTGAATGACAGAGATGTCATACTTGCACCGTTTCCCCGCTAGAAGTCCATGAAAGGGGTTTGACGTTAGTGGAGTTCAGATATGTTGCTGAAAATGTCATCTGCCTACATTCAAAACAACCTGGTGCCTCACGAGTAATGGCTGCAGCTTCATAAAATATTGACAATCAACTCTTTTGGACCGTCTGTCAGTGTCTCGTATACCAATCCCTTCATTTCACCCCACAAAAATAAATCTGCACGACGTCAGCAACATCTGCATAACAAAGTGCATCACACGGCGATATGAACACTATCTCTGAACGTCAACAGCGTCAAGACCTTGATGGAACCCTAGCAGAAAATTGGTGCACCTGCGACATTTTTGTCATATAAATAAGGTGTTTCTTTCTATCTCCTCTATACCCTGAAATTTTGTATACTGAGTTTCTTTAGACATTATATAAAAGCACTGAGCAAATTGTACATACATTCAAACTGTTAGTGGCTAATTAGTGCAACGGCACAGTATATGATTTAAAAATGGTGCATTTAAATGAGAATGTTTATGTGCTCTAGACCACTTAATATGCTTCAGTAGCTCAAACCGAAACGTACCATTCAAAATGGTAATTTTCACGTATACATTTGTTCTCAGACATACATAAACTAAAAATCGTTAGTATACTGTTTCTGGTAACTGATGTAAACAGACCAACAACATTAAAGATAACAATTATTGTCTTTCGCTTGAACTGTCTTGCCAGCTGGGGCATTCGATCACGTGTTACTAACTGAGGCTATGATTGAGTCTGCAATTACCTACCTCATTTTTATGGAATGAATCTTCCACTCTGCAGTGCCGAATAGACTGTAAATAGATTTCCTGCGAAATTGAACCTATTTGTACATCGAGACTTGAAACTTTTCGCAGCGGTGAAGATACTTCTGAAAGACTTGGGTTCGAGTCCTCTTCGAGTCATCGAGGCTTTCAAACGGAGCTTACGGCCTTTCGCTGTTCGTTTTTGTTCATAGTTATAGTTCTCGGACATCAGTTTCCTGAAACAAGACGACAAAATCTTTTAAAAAAGAAACTTTTATTTTTATTTAAATTCCACACTTATAAACTAATGGAAATATTTATAAACAAATATTGATTCATATTTTCTAATAACAATAACATCATTATATTTTCAATTACTTATTCTCCTCCTCGGCCTTCTTCTTTTAGCTGGAGCTTATACTGTCTTATACGAGGCCCCCTCTTGCAGAAATTAGATTCTTTTTATTTAACTTTGTGGTTTGATGCCGTTCTCGGAGCCGCAGTCGTCAAGATACCTTAAGGGAGGGAAGTCGTGTGCCCATCGCTCTATGAATCGCGTGAACTTTGTTCTGTATGCCTTCGTATTTTAACTGTTTGTTTAACGTATTCGCTGAAGTTGAATAACCCCTCCCTCCCACCATTCCCCCTCCCTCCCTCCCTCCCCCCGCCCCCGGGTCTCTCAAACGAGCACATAGCGCTTTAAGCTAGACGAGCAGGTCGCATGTTTTTTAATTACAAAATGTATGAAAATAAATTAAAATTTGCTATGGACATGCAAAATGCCTTATTGTCGAAGAAAAAAATATATGCGTCACTAACACTATTCAGTCTCTGAAAATAAAAAAGCGTTTCATTTTGTATTTGATGTTTCACATTTCGGTACAAAATTCTAATTTACCGGAATATTCTCCCGGATAGCCGTGCGTGTTAAAGCGCCGCTTCCACATACAACGGATGCGGCCGGTATGCCGGCCAGGCTGGATGTGAATTTTAAATGGACTCCCACATCCCACTAGGTGATTACAGGGCTGGTACGCAAGTCCCGACTCATTTACACGGTTCGCAAATATTTAGAGATGTTTATCTTACTTTGTGGCAACGGCCTTGCCGCAATGGATACACCGGTTCCCGTGAGATCACCGAAGTTAAGCGCTGTCGGGTTGGGCTACCACTTGGATGGGTGACAACCCGGTCAGCCGAGCGCTGTTGGAAAGCGGGGTGCACTCAGCCCATGTGAGGCAAAGTGAGGAGCTGCTTGACTGAGAAGCAGCGGTTCTGGTCTCGTAAGCTGACCTACAGCCGGGAGTGCGGTGTGCTGACGACATGCCCGTCCACATGTGCATCCAGTGACGCCTGTGGGCTGAGGATGACACGGCGACCGGTCGGTACCGTTGGGCCTTCATGGCCTGTTCGGGATGAGTTTAGGTTTTTTATCTTACTTTCACATGGGATAACACAACACTATGTTTATTTATTTATTGCAAGTTGAAGATGTGTTACTTGATAGTTTAAAACAGATCGTACATATTACGGTTTTAGTTTGTCATATTTTTTGTTGTTCGTTGTTATGTTATTATCTGCAATGTGTGAGTAAGAATAACGCTTTTTTAAAAATAAAAATAATTTCACGTTGACGTGTAAATAAAATTTTATTATTTTAAGATGAATGTAAAAAGATGACAGGGTAGAGGAGAGATTTGTTAGTACCATCACCGATTGTGATTGGTGGTGGATACCTCGGAATGATTTCTTCGAGCTGTTGACCGCCAGTCACACATTCCGTCTCAGGGAATTACGGGTGTGTCGACAGGAAGGGCATCCGTCCATCCCTTAAACTAACCAGACCAAATCCATAAATAAACTCGCCCATCCTGCGACGATGCAGCACAAAGGCACAACAAGAAGAAGAACAAGAAGAAGAAGAGTGGATTTTCTATGCAGTTAGCAATTGAAAATAAATAGACCCTATTTTTATCCTACGTAATCACAATTGCGTAACATTACCTCTGATTTTCCCACATCTCTGCAGGCTCAACCTGAATGTTGGTTTGGCTTGTGTTGGGTTGGTTACATCGAAGAACCGATTTCCTGTATCACATTTGTCAATCCGATGTTCTGGTGCGCCGGGAAGACTGCCCGTTAGGTTAGTAGCCGCCGAATGGGCGGCTGCGGAAGAGATGGGACGGCGCTCGTGGTGTAATGAGGTGTACTAAACGCCGCCTCTGCCGCCCTCGGAGGCCGCCGCCACCTCGCGGGCTTCGCAAAACGACACCGTGTTGTCGCACTGAGAAGCCCCGTAACTGGTCGACCTGTTACTCGCAACACCGACAACCCGGGAGGCACTCCTCCGGCGTGGCTTACGTAAGGCAATACCCTGTGCAAAATCATATTGCACACGACACTGGAAATAGAAACACCAATAACTATTTAATGTCTAGCGGAAAGAGTTACAAGAGGACGTAAAAAAAGTTCAAAATATCGCTCGTTGCGCTTACGCTGTGAGTCGGAAGCAGGCGCATGTGCAGATAGACGAAACGTTCCGTGCCGTAAGTCGAAATGACGGATCCCGTACTGAAGGCATTATTCTGTTCTCGGCCACGTAGATCTTCTATTTGTGCGGTTATGTAAAAGACCTTGTGTATGTGCCTCGTTTTCCGAAAATAATTACGCAACTCACTTGCCTCGGTGACTCCACATATGCTTCAGAATGTATGGTGTGAAAGCACTAACGCGTAGGTGTTGTTTGTGTGAACAAGCGACGTCACATAGAACATCAACAAAAATCCGTATTTTTTAAACTTTCCTTTACATTCAATGTAATTCTTATCTGTGCATCACTATGCGTTACAAAAATGGTTCAAATGGCTCTAAGCACTGCGGGACTTAACATCTGAGGTCATCAGTCCCCTGCCGGCCGGAGTGGCCGAGCGGTTCTAGGCACTACAGTCTGGAACCGCGCGACCGCTACGGTCGCAGGTTCGAATCCTGCCTCGGGCATGGATGTGTGTCATGTCCTTAGGTTAGTTAGGTTTAAGTAGTTCTAAGTTCTAGGGGACTGATGACCTTAGAAGTTAAGTCCCATAGTTCTCAGAGCCATTTTTCATCAGTCCCCTAGACTTAGAACTAAGTAAACCGAACTCACCCAAGGAGATAACACACATCCATGCCCGAGGCAGGATTCGAACGTGGGACCGTAGCAGCCGCGTCGTTCCGGACTGAAGCGCCTGGAACCATTCGGCCACCGCGGCCGGCTATGCGCTCTATACAGACGTTTCTAATCGCTATATGAAGTCTGAATTGCCCAGTATAATTACTAAACCGTTATAAAGATAACCACATTCACAGCCAATACCGAATGTAAATGCCTATCATATAGTTTCAAAATTGTGAAATTTTATATTTCGACGTGCACGTGTGCAACTAAAATTATAATTTGTAAGATATCACAAACATGAAGTATTCGGGCAAAGATTATGTCACGCGGAACGAAAACTCTATTATGCATTTTCATATAAAAAGTAACGACATTTTATTCATTTTAATTGAAGGGCAACAAGTATATAAGAAAGGAAAAAGAACGAAGTTTGAGAATTACAGGGATATATCGTAATTATGTAACGCTTACAAGGTCTTTGCACACACTCTCTTACTATTGCTATTACCGTACATAGAGGAAAACCTGGAAGAGCACCACGCCAGAAAACTCAAATCTAAAGCGGACCAAATATTCATTCTCAGACAAGTAATTGAAAAGATGTGGAAATTTGATAAGGAAGTATATTGCCGATTAATAGATTTCAGGAAAACATACGATAGTGTCCACACGAAAAGCATGTGAAGAATAATGAAAGAATAAGGAATGCCTTCGAGACTGATCAGGCAGACTAAAATGTTAATTAAGGAAACTGAATTTAAAGCGAGGGTGGAAGACAGGGAGTCTAAATGTTTTACGATGGGAAAGAACTCCAAAAGAGCACATCGACTGGAAGAGGTGTAAATGTAGATAGTCAAGTTAAATTGTTAGCGTTTGCCGAAATTATTATCGTTTTAGCTGTAGAGGAAGATGAACTAGTAACAACGACTAACGTGTATATTGAGGGGGCATGAAAAGTGACCGGGAGGGTCAATCAAGATAAATTACAGTGCTTGACTCTAGCAAGAAATAGTGAACAGGAAACAGAAAGATCACTGGCAGTAGAAGATACGGAATTTAAGAAGACTAGGTCCTTCAAATATCTAGGGAGTACTATCAACGCGAACAACATGGAGGAGGAGATAACGAACGAGATAAAATCAGCAGAGGTGTATATTTCCATTGGGCAGACTATTCAGCACTATCCAGGAGAACAACAGAACACCATATGTACAAGACGGTTGTGCGACTGGTATTTTTGTATGGAGGTGAAACATGAACACTGACCAAGAACATGGAGAGGAAAGTTACGACCCGTGTAAAAAAGGCGTTAAAATCTTTGGAGCTATGTCAGAAAATGGAATTTAGAAGTAGGAAAAACACAGAAATACTCACAGTTTTTGATGAATCTGATTGACAGCTGCAATAAAGAGCAGAAGCTCGTATGAGGACATCATATTTTTACAAGGGACGAATTGTTCAAAAAAAAATGTAGTTCCATTTTCATAGTCCAAGGCAAATGTTTCGGAAGAATTTCCTTGGTTATAAAGCAAATGCCGAATCAGGGAATCACCTCTCACATGTCAACAGTCGGAACCCTCTGCCCCATTACCAGAAACCCAGTCCTTGACTGAAAGGATATGCAATATGAACCTAAATCCGCGCACTCCGACACCACTGTGCGATTCCTTGTATACTAGCAGTACAGGAATGTCTCCGAAAAAACTTTATCCCTTGCGTATTTTTGGTAGAAAATAGACGTAGAAGAGATATGATTTGGCGACACTGTAACCAGTGGAAGTATCTTCTTCCAACAGCGAAAGCTTATGTTGCACAGTTAGTGCAATTTTTGGAAATTTGTGGTTAGTTCTATGGGACCAAACTGGTGATGTCATCGGTCCCTAAGCCTACACACTACTTAATCTAACTTAAGCTAACACAGACACCCATGCCCCAGGGAGGACTCGAACCTCCGACGGGGGAAGCCGCATGAACCGTGACAAGGCTCCTAAGACCGCACGGCTACCTCGCGCGGCAGTTAGTGCAGTGTGCAGAGTTTTGCATTAGAAAATTCCAGTTCGAGAGTTTGATTCTGGGCCTAGATTCAAGTTTTTTGCAGAAGAATTATACGACAATTACAGCAGGCGTTATACAAAGCTCTTACTTTGCATCAACGCAGAAATGTGAGTACGACATTTTTTGTTATTCCTCTTTTAAAGACGAATTTTGTTTTCAAATTTGTCCTGTGTTGTCTGCCACGCACTACGCCCTTCCATGCTTTCCGGTTCACTGTGACTTTTCTTCAGTCATATCCCTTCCGCAACTCTGCTTCCTTTATCGTAGACAATTCCATTGCAGCCGTGCAGGTAAAATAGTTTTAAGTGTCTTATTTAGCGCAACTTCATCAACTACATTCGAACTCAGATTCCACACATTTCTTTAGGACATTACGGCACCAGTATGGCTAGCAACCCGATTCACAGGATATACCTAACTCTGTTACTATTTTTATTATCAACATCATGTAACGACTGAATACGTTTTCAGCTTCCAATCAACTGACAGCGTTTAGTGAATGTAGTGTATATGTATAAGATCTCCACACATTTGTAAGTTTTGTAGCTATTTATGCCTTATGATAGGTAATTAATTTTAACTGATTATTAATCTTCATAAATGTTTCTGACATGTCTCACGGATAACAGTTACGCTCAACGTTAAAAAACTGTAATGGTAGATATACGTCGTTTAATAATTAATGCATTTTACAGCATTATTGGGCCAATGAAAATTTAAAAGAAAAGAAGATATTGAATCTAGACCTGGAATCGAACTCTCAAACTCGATTATATCAAATGGTTCAAATGGCTCTGAGCACTATGGGACTTAACTTCTGAGGTCATCAGTCCCACAGAACTTAGAACTACTTAAACCTAACTAACCTAAGGACATCACACACATCCATGCTCGGGGCAGGATTCGAACCTGCGACCGTAGCGATCGCGCGGTTCCAGACTGTAGTGCCTAGAACCGCTCGGCCACCTCGGCCGGCCGATTATATCAGCAGGAAATTATATCCACTGCACAATTTGTGCAGTACAGGTGTATAATATTGAATCAAGATGCTTGTTGGACATGTGATGCCATGTTGCCTTTCCTCTGTGTCTATTTTCTACCGTAAATATGCAAGGTACGAAATTTAGTTGCAGTCATTTTTGTAATGTTAGCTTGCAAAGACTTTAGTTTGTGCGTCCGAGTGCACGGATTTTTTGTTCACCCTTTATATATGTACGTATGTATATAAGTATGTACCTATATATGCATATATACAAACACAAAGAAAATTGTTCGCATCATTTTAGCATTCATCAGAGGTAAAACAGCTTATTAGACGACCGTGAGTTAAGCCCCATATTTATCACATAACATGCTACGTCACGTGCATCATAAGCTCCTAGTACGCCAATATATCGATGACTGTTTCGACTGACGCAGTAATATTCGACTGTTTACGCAGGGGGCCTGGTAGGTTACGCCTAGTGTTGCTACAGCATCGGCTCTTCTTGTGATGTGTTACTGCTGGTTATATTTAAACGACAAACCATGCGGTATTCGTGGACACGCAGCTAGCACTACGCAATCTATTGCTTAAGGAGCAGCGCTTGGCCTGATTCTTACATCACTTCGTGGTGCTACGAATAATGTGGGACGGGCTTTCTAACACAGTTGTTACGCATGGATACCAGAATCGTAGTACGCAAGCAATGTACGATGTTGAAGTGTGCGTAGTATTTCTTTTTTAATTCTACTGGGCTCTAACGAGTCCCTTGGCTCTTACTTATTGAGATTTCGCTCAGATTTGTTCATATTATAATCCTGTGTACCACAGCTCTTAGCTGTTGACGTTTTAACAATTTGTCGTTCTGAGAAATATGTGAATGGCAGTCATTTTACTCAGTCTCGTTGAAATATAGTAAGAACAATAAGCAGTGACTCAGATATTCGTGCCAACATTCAAGACGTCGGTAGTGTGAAATTCTTTTCCTCATTCTCAATTAGCTTTGGAAAAAGATGTAGCACTAAAAAGTGCAGACAAATTATTCCTTTGGTGTACCAGCAAAGGGTTTCGTGGCCGGAGTCTGCACCAACAAATTTCTTCTGGGTCCGTGATCACGTCATGACCTGAAGTAACGCAAGAAGCAATGTTTCAGCTACGATGGTAGGCAGTATTTATTAGGACGACAGTTCCTCGGCGCCAGTGGGAAACACGTCACGGTAGCAGTTTATGCATGATTCGCTGTTGACATCCAATGAAAGAGGCAGAATAGTGAGAGAGGAAACGGGAACGGACACTTTAAAAAATAAAGGTATGAAAATAAATGCGTCAAAAACGGAAAGTTATGAATCTTCGTGGAAACGAAGATGATGTAAAGAATGATGGAGTAGACATACGACCGAGGAGTTAGGTGAAATATTTCCGTTTCAAACAGTCGCTACATAGGTGGTTCATTAAAATCGAAACTGCCTCATTTTTATTGTTTCGGGTTTACGAATATTTCCCGACGTCTTTCCTCTTTAATCTTCACATTTAGACTCCCTCTGTTGTCAGATTTGTGTGATTTATCGTGTAAGCGAAATTTAACGGATTCCTTAAAGAGTCAATTGTCACTTTTCACGTCACGCAGATCTCTTGTATAAATCATTTTTAATTCCTTTTAATATCATAGTGACCATTACAAAAACTTCTAGTGGCACCTGTGCGCACTCGTCACTCTTGTACATCCTTCTTTCCAAAGAGGTCTTCCTCATTTCCCGGTATTCTTAGGTGGTGCAGTTCCCCAGAACTCGCTGTATCACAAAACATGTATTTTGTACAGTTATAAATGCTTTTTGTACACTGCCGGCAAAAAGAAATAGTATACCTGGAAAGGCGACGTCGAATTTAATTCGATGACGGTGTACGCCACCTGGGGGATAGGAGGTGTACTGATAACGGTTTCAACGTCACCCATATGGGTCGACCGTTAAATACAGAATGCTCACACCCAGAAGACTTGAGTATGTTGCAAAGATGTGAGGCAAGCAGACAGCCACGTCACGGAAGCCCACTAATGCTTCCTACAACCAACTGAGTTAGTTTGAAAGGGGTCAGATTGTGGCCTTCCGAGTGTCGGAGAATTGCTACACAAGTGGGATGCGCTGCGTCACTCGCGCACCGATGTTGGTGCCAGTGGTCAGGTGAACATTGTCGCACTCGTAGACGAGGTTCTGGACGTCCACGCAGCACAGCCGGCCGCCAGGATCGTCTTAAAGCAAGGGCAGCAGTGGCAGATCGAACTGTTACCACAGCACAGGTTAAAGGGTTTGTGAGACCAGGTGTGTCAGCACGAACTAAATGGCTCTGAGCACTATGGGACTTAACTTCTGAGGTCATCAGTCCCCTAGAACTTAGAACTACTTAAACCTAACTAACCTAAGGACATCACACACATCCAAGCCCGAGGCAGGATTCGAACCTGCGACCGTAGTGGTCGCGCGGTTCCGGACTGAAGCGCCTAGAACCGCTCGGCCACCCCGGCCGGCGTCAACACGAACTGTTACGAGCCATTTATTAGCAGTGGGATAACGGGCACACGCACCTCTAGTCCGTTTCACGCTACAGCATCGATGTGCATGGTTCGACTGGTGCCGTAAGGGGGTCACTTGGAAGACGGAATGGCACGCTGTGGTCTTCAGCGATGAAAGCGGATTCTGCCTGGACACAGCTGATGGTCGTTTGCGCATACGACGTAGACCTGGTGTTGGCTGTCTCGTAGAGCGCATTCGTCCAATACACACCGGCCCCATCCCAGGTCTTATGGGGTGCGATAAGCCACAGATATCGCTCATGTTTGGTGTTTCTGGAGGGACACTAACCAACACTCGGTACGTACAGAATGTTGTTAGATACGGTGTTTTGCCGTCTTGCAAAAAGAAGCTGATGTGTTGTCCCAACAGGATAATGTTCGCCCACACATCCCCATTGAAACAGCCGGCCGAAGTGGCTGAGCGGTTCTAGGCGCTACAGTCTGGAACCGCGTGACTGTGACGGTCACAGGTTCGAATCCTGCCTCGGGCATGGATGTGTGTGATGTCTTTAGGTTAGTTAGGTTTAAGTAGTTCTAAGTTCTAGGGGACTGATGACCTCAGATGTTAAGTCCCATAGTGCTCAGAGCCGTTTGAATCATTGAAACTCAAAGTGCTGTCCTAGACATGTAGCTACTTAATTTGCCAGCACGATCTGCAGACTTGTGAAATGTGATGCGACGAGAAGTGACTCTAAGATTAGTCAACCAACAAAAGCCAGCCAACTACGTGAACATATCGAGCATATCCCAGGACAGTTCTCGCCATCTACACCATCGACTGGATACCAGAGTCAGCTCCTGCATTGTACTAATATGGGTGTTTCAGCGTGGGTCGATAGATGGTACCTCAGAAGCGCTTGTCCTATTAATCTGTAAATGTAATCACTCCATGTACTCCATATGCACAGTTGCAAGAATAAATCTAGAGTGAACTGGAAACCTCTAAAAAGATTTACTAATTTTTTTCTGGCAGTGTTTATGTCACTATCATTATTGTTATTATTACTATTATTACTAATATCACTATTACTTGCAAGATCAACAGTAGTTGAAGTACTGCCAGTACTAACACTATTAGTTCATAGTCAGTATTATTTACTTACTTTGTCACTATAACTAAAACTAAACTCCTCCCAAACAGGCCATGAAGGCCCAACGTTACTGACCGGCCGCCGTGTCATCCTCAGCTCATAGGCGTCACTGGATGCGGATACGGAGGGGCATGTGGTCAGCACACCGCTCTACCGGCCGTATGTCAGTTTCCGAGACCGGAGCTGCTACTTTTCAATCGAGTAGCTCCTCAGTCTGCCTCACAATAGCTGAGTGCACCCCGCTTGCCAACTGCGCTCGGCAGACCGGATGGTCACCCATCCAAGTGGTAGCCCAACCCGACAGCGCTTAACTTCGATGATCTGACGGGAACCAGTGTTACCACTACGGCAAGGCCGTTGGCACTTTGTCACTATAGACACTCAAAACATTTTAATAATATTTGTCATATTAAAATTGTTATTTCTGAAGTAACTGTGATGTAAAGAGGGTACTATATGTGTGAAACGGTCTGATGTAAGAGAGGCCCTGACAGCACTAATCAAATCTGATTAAATAAATAAATAAATGTGTTATATTTCAATCGGGGAGTTACAAGATGCGAGGCTGCGATGTTTTCCATACGTCTGAGTGCATTTACCTATTAATGTGACCCCCTCTGCGAAATAGTAAACAGAAACATTTGAAGGGTAGTGAATTAAGGAGGAGGGAAGTACATGTTACCGCGCCGTGGGTAAGAAATCTCTGTGGCATTCTGCATGGGTGGCAGTGCTGTTGGAAGACTTAATTAACACTGCTCACTGCTAACAGCCACATTTCATGCGGGGTGCAAGGATTGTTAGTAGTGCGGAAGTTACAATTGTTGCAGCTCACCGACTTTGTGTCCCGGTCCAACCGCAGCGGTATCGATCTTGTAACATGCCAAGATAATCATCGATGTGGTCACCTTTATTATAAAATCAGTCGCTGGTATATTTTATCATGTGCGTCTTGTTTGTGATGGTTGCGTTATCAGCGTTCCGTGGTAAGCAGTTATGGAGTTGGAACTTGTGTATGGGGTGACACTTCTACTGATAACATAAACTTCCCATCGCACCCCACTCAGATTTAGTGCTAGATGGCCCAGTGGATAGACCAGTTCTTGCCATCAAGAACTGAATAAAGATCAAGCATGGAAACGAGAAGGTGTACTGAACTGTGAGAAAAAAAGCGAAGTAGAAACCACGAACGTTACAAGCGGAAGATGTACAACATCGAGAGAATTGCAAGAATTACGGGGTCGTGGTTGTGCAGTTACGGTGTTGGCCATTTAAGTGGGAGATCCGTGTCAAATCTGCCACGTGCTTCTTTTTTTTTTCACAAAATTATGAACTTTCCGTCCTGTCTATTCTCCTTCTATAGTCTTGGCAATGCCGCTTCGACCTCTCTCAGAAATGAAAACAACAAATACACGTGTGTCTGGACGGTGCGGCTGGTCCCGTCGGAGGTTCGAGTCCTCCCTCGGGCATGGGTGTGTGTGTTTGTCCTTACGATAATTTAGGTTAAGTAGTGTGTAAGCTTAGGGACTGATGAACTTAGCAGTTAAGTACCATAAGATTTCACACACATTTGAACACGTGTGTGAATTATGTTACAAATTATGTTTAACAGCCAAAACTTCGAAACTCGAAAGTAAGATTCATGACATATGGTACTTGTGTAGAACAAATAGAAGGTACATACGTCTGGAAGTCCCTTCTTACACTTCGCTGTTGCAAAGGGACGTTACACCCGTTACATTACGGCACAGACACAAATTTGAGTACAGCGAACAGACACGTCAGTGACCGGACGGAAAGCTCATAATTTTGTGAAGAAAAGTGTTCAGTTCTTACAGGGGTATCCACCGGGCGATCCTACCACTGCAGCTCGGGGGGGGGGGGGGGGGTCCGATGGGGAGTTTCCATTGTGTGTGACACTTCTATGGAGCCGAGACTTCTTGCTGGGATAATCGGCTTTTCACAGGTACAGCCACACTAAGAAGAGACTAACAGCGCAACACAGCGTTCTGTTGTCCACGACGTGTATTCAGAGGGAGGGAGAAAGAATGGATGTAGCTGCATTTCATTTGCGTGTGTTTTCTCTCCACCGATTCCCATACAGATTTTTGCACTCAGAATCTCTCAAGGGGAATTCCGCTGTGATAGCCCAGAAAAGCCATGGCCTTTCAGACGGTCTTGTAGTGTTTCGTTAGCGAATATTTTACAAACTGCAAGAGACATTTAGACGACTTTCTGCCATTTCCGCCATTATACTTATTTACAAGATTGCCAATGAGTATGATGTGCATTAAACTAATTTTCAGTATTTTCGTAATTTCCAGTGGTTGTTACGTTTTCTTCTTCAACATAATTTCTGTGCGTTGGTCACAAAAGTTAGAAATGATTTTAACTTAACCTCAATTTGAAGTATTTCTAAAGCCTTTGCAGTAGTTGGTTGGTTGGTTTGGGGGATCAAAGGGACCAGACTGTTTGCAGTAGTCTCGTCAATCTTAATTGCTGACTTCTTTCTTATTCCCCCGCCGAAATTTGAAAGTAATCGGTCAAACTGGTTGGCGTGGTACTCTGCGTCTTCTCGAAGATGTTTTTTACCAACGAGTAAACATTTGAATGAACTGTTGATATTAATGTATTTACCGTGATGAATTGTTCTCGGGTTCTTCTGGCGACGATGAGGGGTATGAAATTCATCGAAACGTTGCGACAAGACGACGCCACCACTCGGCTGGTAACCCGAGAAGAATTCATCATCGGAATACGCCGAGAAAGGCTGCAATCGCATAAATGTATTTACCCTTCCACTGCAGTTAAACACATTTTTAGGAAACTCTCGTTATCGAGCCATTGGCCCAGGAATAGTTGAATAAGTCCTGAAGCTTTTGGTTTTAACACGTGGTCTTCCGAACAGATAGCCAACCACTAGCCAACATTTCCAGGGGACAATATATTAGTGCTGAATAAACTCTTCTGTGACGCGTATTTCTTCGTTTTCGTTATAGGCTACAACAGTGAACTCGTTTCTACAAACACTGATTAAAATGAAAATTCCAACACATATTCTCTGTTTCAGGAAACAAACTTCTAGCTGACTGGGCAACAGAAATTTCGAAGTACATCGTGAGAGAAGCTAAGTTCCATCCTGGGAAGTTGGTTTTAATAGTTAAATAAAAATATCACATGTTTTTTTTCGGTAGCAAAACGAATTTGTTTCCTCCCAAGAACTTGTAAGGTCGGTGTGAATTATAAACAACTGACCAAGCTATTTGTTCGAATTTTTTAACCTTTCATCCACAAGTAATAATTCACAACTTGATGGACATGATTTTCCGTTTTTGCTGCCATATGCCAATATTCTTACATTTGACCCCCTGGTTTCATCGCCAAATAAAAATTTGTTGCAATCATTCATCAGTAAATTAATTTCGTGAAAGAGTATTCCTCAAGAATCCTTGGATTTTGCGTGTCTATTTTGTCCTAAGGCGGTGCAGTTACTATTTTTCATTTCTATATGATAGTAACCACGTTACTAAATCGTAACGCATACTGAAGCACTACAACGTAAAATGATGAAGTTGTGGTGTCTGTTTCTCTGTACGTCTCTAGCACTTACAAAATGCTTTTGCGCTTCATTTTCTGCTTCATCTGAAATACAAACGTGGCTGTCTTCACCAAAAACTGTGTTATCTTTACTGGATACAACACGTTTACATTTATTATTTATAACGTTTACACAGCGCCTGCAAATGACATCTTCAGTGGTGATGTAGACACCGATGCCTGTTGTAAAGCCGGCCGAAGTGGCCGTGCGGTTAAAGGCGCTGCAGTCTGGAACCGCAAGACCGCTACGGTCGCAGGTTCGAATCCTGCCTCGGGCATGGATGTTTGTGATGTCCTTCGGTTAGTTAGGTTTAACTAGTTCTAAGTTCTAGGGGACTAATAACCTCAGCAGTTGAGTCCCATAGTGCTCAGAGCCATTTGAACCTGTTGTAAATGAATGAAGGCTTCCCTTTGGTGGTCTCAGTCAACTCCATCTTTCAAAACGCTTTCTACACGACACGTTTCGGGAAATGATTCCCATTTTCAAGTGCGTTTTTCTCTTTTACTGTGGCGTTTTTACATAATGTATCTGATGTGTGAGGTTTTGCTTTGTTCTGTTGACTTTACTGCAATATGTAGAAACGCGTTGTTTTTATCCTGAGTAGAGGAGCGTTAATCCTCTGGTATTGATCCGAGCACATCATCCATTTCAACAGAGGTAACGTCTTCCTCCACAGGTGTTTCTTTCTCGTATAAAAACCATGCTTATAGTCACATATTGAAACAGTAGTGACCTTAATAGAATGTAAATACTCACCATTATGGACATACTAGACAAATTACAGGCACGTGGTAACAAGCAGATGCAATTGTTCTAAATTTCGTAATTTAGGATACCAAGTTTCAGACGGTATTAAGTGTAAGTATGTACTTAATATCCAACAGTAGTTTTTGAGCACATTTCTCGTTATTATAATTCGAAGTGAAGTTTTTCCTATGGATGCACGTGTCGTGAAGTCGGTCTTTTACAGGCACATCATATTTAACTAGGAGGCACGCCTCTTCCGTAGTGAAATTGCTTCCTGCAATTACGATTTTCCGTGTAGCCTCGGTTTTGTCTCTGCTTTAGGACGACTTCTATGTCGTCACTGCGTGCAGGAAATTTACAGAGGAAACAGTCCAAAATTATGGAAGAGGGGAGAAAAAGGAAAGCAACGAAAACGAATGGTAGCGGCTGCCGGCCTTTCCGTTAATCTCTGTAATAGCTAACCAAGCCTGCAGTCGTGGCCAGTTGAGGGCGTAACACCAATTCGTGCTGGATTCAAGTGGGATCATCTTAGATGCTTTTGAGTGTCTCCATTTTGGAGACCTCCCTACTGAGAATAATTAGCAAGGAGGTACTCTCAGCGTTGCCAATAGATACGCAGCTATAGGTTCCTAGCATCGGACACGTGCTATGTGCACATGCTTGAATTTGGAACATATATTTAGAAAAGAATTATGATATTAAGCTGCCATGCTTCTTTTCCCTTGTTGTAAGATGTGTATTCGCTAGTGACCTGTTCGTTACAGTTAGCAGCAGAAGGCAACAGCCGAAACTTTTCAGGTGTCGGAGAAAAGCTCTCAGCGCGTCCTGCGTAGACTGTAAAGCTATTACAGGAATGTCGCTACCATATGGAGCAAAACTGCATTTTCTTTTGTACACCTTTGCCGACCGAATAACTCCTTCAATACTGTACCTATGCACACTATCTGTAAACACTATATTGAGGAAACAATAAAACCCCAGATGTCAAACTGATAAAAATTACTATTGTAGTTGTGGAAATTCTTGATTTATTGCTGTTAGTTTATTGTTAACGATCCAATGAATAGCGAAACCAATTTTCATATGATAATTTCCATAGAATCAGGGCATAAAGACAGTTTATGTGTGTTACAAATAAATCTTTTACATTTTTCACACGTAACAATTGTCTTTCTATAGTTCTTCCTAGGAAAAACAATAGTTTGTTTTCCAAAATATTACACCACCTGTCAGTTCCTGCTCAACACGATAATCACCATTGCTCTCATCTTCATATATTTCATTTGCTCCAAATTCATCTCCTTCTTCAGCATCACCTCCACCTTCGCAGTAAAGTATCCAGAGATTGTGGTCTGATAGTTCCTCCCTCGTCATTTTCAGCAAAGCTGATAGATAAAATAAAAAATGCAATACTCAACACTTGGACCCGTAAAATTTATAATTATTAGACCTGTTATTATTATTACTGGAACACTAATGCAGTTTTTATCTCTAAACAAACTTCTTAAACACATAAATGTGGAAAGAAGTATTGATAATACCACTATACTGGGGTTCATGGTGTTCCAACAATCATGCCAGTGCAAAGTATATCCGCTTCAAATATGTTTGGACCTGCTACTGTGTAGGTCTCTCTTTACAACCCGAAATATTAGATGTAGTCTCAAGTAACAAATTGCTGCCATCTCTTAGAAATACTGAAAAGAAAAATTAGTGGGGAATACAGTTGCCCACCACTGAACCCCAGGATTTGTCAGACCTATCGAAACCATTTGCTACACCACGTTATGAGAGGTTTGTCGTTGCTCGTGAAACTTCTCACTCTTTTGTAACATTTTTTTCTACTATTCACGTTTATCTGCATGTCTTTCATTTAATTTTTTACAGTAACACTTGGGTTTTTCCGTCAACTTATGCTTTTTTCCCTCACCAATACATCATGACATGTTTATCTCCAACTCGTCTTGAAAGTGCGAAAAGCATTGAGGAGATTCTTTCGTGTTCGTGGAATCTATATTCAAACACGATATCGTTCACTACGTATCCCCGTTGACAGCGGAGGGGTAAGAATCGTTGATCTATGAATTCATTGTATAGTTCTTGACAGTAGTTCCGGAGAAATATCTTCTAATATTTATTTTAGAGATGTCTTCATCTTCCTTGTGACGTATAGCACATGGTGATTTCCGTAAATAATAAATTTAATAGGTGTTCCACGTAAAATATGCAATCGAGAACTTAATTATATGGACAGAAAGTTCGAACTTCGTTTTCAAATTTTTTGTGGTCCTTAAGGCTGAAAGTATTTTAAGGTATTCCTGGGAAAATGTAAGACTGAAACAGGTGAAACTGGAAAACTGTATCTTTCAGATGCACGGAAATGAGCTTTAGACTACAATGATGTAGCCGTTTAATATACGCAATGAACGTTTGGCAAAAAAACGCGCCGGCCGTTGGGCCTAGCAGTTCTAGGCGCTTCAGTCCGGAACCGCCCTGCTTTTACGGTCGCAGGTTCGAATCCTGCCTTGGGCATGGATGTGTGCGATGTCCTTAGGTTAGTTAGGTTTAAGTAGTTCTAAGTCTAGGGGACTGATGACCTCAGATGTTAAGTCCCACAGTGCTCAGAGCCATTTGAACCATTTGAATTTGCAAAAAGACGGCTATATATTTTGGCCAGTTGTTGGTTGTAGTGGGCCTTGTTATCAACTTTTAAGCCTGTCCTTGAGAGACAATGCTTTATGAGCCTTCTCCTTCCTTCAGCGTAGAGTGTGAAGTGCGTATCTGTGTCGTGAATGTGCTGACAATGAGTGCCTGTACAATGTAATGTTGAGCGTGTGCGATTACAGATGTTTATGAAAATGAAGCGAAATGAGAGGACGAAACTTGACAAGTCCCTTTACTAGATCTGTGTTAGCCACAATTTTTGCGGGAATTAATGACCCAAATATATTGTGTCTTTTGGTCTCCAGTGCCCCGTACGGGAAGATAACGTAAGGCATAGTTCACACTTAGGGGGTCCTTTCTCTGTATACACCGTGTGCAGCGGGTTTGTTGACAAATAATTTTCCTGGTAAAAGTCACGACTTCGCTTTTTTATATTTTACCCGACACGTGTCGGGAAATGATTTCCATTTTCAAGTTAGTTTTTCTCTGTGTATGATGCCCTTTTTACGTAATGTTTTTTACGTATGAGGTTCTGCTTCGTTCTTTTGACTTAACTACAATGTGTAAAAAACGCTCAATTTTTAGTTTTTTACATATTGCAGTAAAATCAACATAACGAAGCAGAACCTCACACATCAAAAACATTACGTAAAAGTGGCATAGTACAAACAAATGCACTTTGCTTTTGGGTGACTTTTCCCGAAACGCATCGTGTAAAATATAAATGAAAGAAATTCGTGACTTCTAGCACAAAGTTATTTATAAAGAAACCCACAGTTTCACTGTCGCAGGCTTTCACAAAGCATTTACAATAGATCAGGTTAAATATCGTATGCAGCTTTTCCCTGAAGTTCCCTTGGCCAACCATTAGATCTACAATGTGTTTATCTGCCTCCTGTTCAATCCCGGGATTACATCGCTTCTCTTAAAACATGTACGCGGCGTTAGTACCCTGCCACGTATTTGTTTTTGGGATTCTATTTCTACTTTCTGCCCAGCCTATCAGCTTGTTCGTAATCACTAGCTCCTGAGTGACCAATGACCCATAGCAGGTTAACCCTGTTGGTTTCCCCTACACTCACAAGAGTTCATAGCATTCTGCAACGATCTTTGATCTTGTTGCAGTAGCTGACAGAGTTTCGGAGCTGATTAACTGTCTGGATTAATGTAGATACTACAGGTCTTGTAACACATACGTAGATTCTCCTCCACGTATAGGGGAACGGCGGGTATTATGGGCCATTTAAGTAAAAATGTAAATTACAAAATATGTTTGTAGCGTAACTCAGTTATGAGCGAGAAAAATCATAGTTTCAACATCCTTCCTCTAAGTAATAAAATATATATTTAGCAATATATGAAGGGAACATAACACAAAATGTAATTAGAATTAACCTTGCATTTTGGGCATTTTAAGAATTGGAGGGTAGTGTGGGCCAAACCGATATGATTATGTTTATAAATTAAAAACATTGTTTTGAACAAAAGTTTTATTGTTTATTACTATAAACAATGTAAAACATATTATAGCTCATGTACCCTATGATTTATTTAGTTTACAGAGATCACAAAAGCAAAAAAGTTAGTCGTCAATGTCCGAACAGAGTTCATGTGCCCAGCCTTCACACTTGTTGCACTGAATCCAGTTTTCCTCATAACTTTCCCCACACACAACACATTTTACATCTACAACGTCTTGAGAAGTGCCTGGTGTAGGACTGTCATTACGAAAAATCTTGATTAGTTCAATTTTCTTCTTATTATTGATCATCGTTTGCTCTTGTTTTGAAATTTGCATTTGTCTCTTTTTCTGTTGTTCTTTTTCCTTCCGTTTTTCTGAATCTTTCTTGTCTGTCAGCATATCTATTATTGGATCAGGTGTCAATATTTCGCTTCCCTCTGCCTTTATTTTCCGACATGTCAACCTCTTTTCGCTGCAGGAGGGCAAAGGCGACACCTCTTTTAAAACTCTTGCAAAATTCTAATATTCACTTTAAAGTAGTGGCTCTGAGCACTATGCGACTTAACTTCTGAGGTCATCAGTCGCCTAGAACTTAGAACTAATTAAACCTAACTAACCTAAGGACATCACACACATTCATGCCCGAGGCAGGATTCGAGCCTGCGACCGTAGCGGTCACTCGGCTCCAGACTGTAGCGCCTAGAACCGCACAGCTTTAGTGTAGTGTACTGGAGGAAGTGGTGGTCTCTCCAGAAGTGATTGTAGATTGTGCCTGGGAAGCAAGCTGAGGGAGGGGGGGAGGGGCTATCAGAACTGCTGGTGAGGTGGGTGGCCTACATGTAGCAACAATAGCCTCATCAGGCGTCATCTCGGAAAATAAAGTGAAATGATCGTATGGTATTTATTGGCCGGGATATCCCGTTCGGTGTTCGGCCGCCTTATTGCAAGTCTTTTTAGTTGACGCCACTTCGGCGACTTGCGTGTCAGTGGTGATGAAGGAAACAACACACGCAGTCCCATGCCGGGAATCAAACCTGGGCCCCCTTATGTGGTAGGCGGTAACGCTACCGCTGCGCTACGGAAGCGAACGTCATCTCGGGAAGAGGTTCCTGTACAATGTTGGTAATATCATTGCCCATAAAGTTCAAATCAGTAGATATGTCTGGGTTTGTTGGGTAAATGCCAGTGCATCTAGATCCATTTTCAGCAATATCTAGTCGACGTACTTGCTTATAGGCATCAGCTACTAATTTTGCAATATCAAAGTCATTAATTCTTGACCCTGGATTAGCACTTATCCACAAACTACAAGCAGTGTTGTAGCAGTTTTTGAAAGGTTTCATGAACGTCCTATCCAGAGGCTGCAGATTATGAGAAGTGTGTGGGGGGGAAACTTGACATATGGACATGGTTTTCCTGAGCATACATGATGACATCTAAGTCCGTGTGACTGGCATTACAATCAGCAAGCCAGGATCTCCTGCTGAGGGCTTTGTGAAGGAAACGAAGTGTCGAAGCCGCTTAAGAAAAGCCTCGGCTGTCATCCAACCGCTAGAAGTTGGAAAACTAATGCTTTCGGTTGGAGGACCAATCATGAGGCGGTCATTCATTCGTTTCCTTGGGAAAATAAAAAGCGGAGGAATAAATTGCCCAGTTGCACTCACAAAAAGTAGAAGTAATTTTTCCTCACTTGAAGTTTTCCTTTCACTGTAGTGACCTTGTCATTTTGATGCACACACGATACGCCGGTCTCGTCCGCATGAAAAATTCAGGATGGACGAAAGGAATTATTTTTTAAAAGAATTTCAAACTGACTGAAGATCCTTTCGACCTGCGCTTTATTAATCCCTACACGCCGCATCAGACTAGTTGATTGTCGTTTTCTGTACGTCAGATTTGGGTGCTTCTTCATGAAAGTGGCATAAAAATGTTTTCCAGCCATTTTTGTCCTTTTGTTGACTCTTTGACTCAAGTTTAATTTTTCTGGCACCATAGACCTGTTTCAAAAACATTTTTTTGGGACAGGGGCATTAGTCTCGAATCTAAATCCATCAAATGAGCTAATAACAGTTTTTCACATCTTTCATCAAATGAAATTACAGTTAAATCAATACCATTAGCTGTTGACGGGCGTTGATATACATCAACGGGGACAGTTGAAAATGTGGGCCCTGACCGGGACTCGAACCCGGGATCTCCTGCTTACATGGCAGACACTCTATCCATTTTTTTCCCCTTTTTTCATTTTGTTCGTTGTTGATCGTTTTTGTTTGGTCGTTGCGGACGTCAGATGACATCTGGTCAAGTTCGTTTGTTGATCCTTCTACTCAGTTCTTTGTTACAGAGGCCAACCAGCTCTCTGACCGGACACGCTGAGCTACCGTGCCGGTCCATCTGAGCCAGCGAGGGCACAAAGGATAATGTGACTGCAGGAACTTACCGCCGGCACGCTCCCCCTGAGACCCACATTCTCAACTTACAGTCCACACACTACATTCGTAGTGCCCCTGCCATTATTGCCAATGCTCGCGGCAGACAATCCACCGAGTCCCGTAAGAGTTCAGGCAATTCTTGTGCATCCGCACTGAAGAAGGTCGTCAGCCGGTTGGCCTTTAACGATATGAAGATGGCATCTATTTTTCGGACATGCGAAAGTGTTCCCCGTGCAGGATTTTTTTTGCACTATCTGACTTCTCGATTATGTGCCATAAATATTCGATGGGATTCGTGTCGGGCGATCTAAGTGACCAAATCATTCGCTCGAATTGTCGAAAATGTCCTTCAAACCAATCGACAACAGTCGTGGCCCGGTGACATAGCGCATTCGATCGTTGTTTGGGATCATGAAGGCCATGAAAGGCTGTAGGTGGTCTGCAAGCAGCCCAACACAACCACTTCCAGTCAGTGATCGGTTCAGTTAGACCAGAGGAGCCAGTCCACTCCGTGTAAACACAGCCCACACCATTACGGAGCCACCAGCAGCTTGCACAGCGCCTTGTTGACAGCTTGGCTCCATGGATTGGTGGGGGCTGCGCCGCATTCCAACCCTACCAACAGCTCCTACCATCTCAAATCGAGACTTACCTGACCAAGCCAAGGTACTCCAGTCGTCTAGGGTCCAACCGATATCGACACGAGCCCAGGAGAGGCGGCGCAGTCGACGTCGTGCTGTTAGCAGAGGCACTCACCTCGGTCGTCTGTTGCCATAGCCGATGAATGCCAAATTTCACCGCACTGTCTTAACGGATACGTTCGTCGTATGTCCCACATTGATTTCTGCGGTTATTTCACGCAGTGTTGCTTGTCTGTTAGCACTGACAACTCTACGCAAACGCCGCTGCTCTCGGTAGTTTAGTGACGACCGTCGGCCAGCGCGTTGTCCGTGGTGAAAGGCTGTAAGACGTATGCGTTGCCGGCGATGGGCGAGGCACGGCAGAGTCTCTGACCAGAGAGTAGTATGTAGTTAGTTGTTGCTTGTCGCGAGTCGTAGTCAGTCGGCTTTAGTCTTCTGTCCGTGCTAGTCGACAGTGGTTTTGAGTCGGCAGTAGTCGGCGCGTGCGTGCGCGTGTCGGCAGTGTACTCTGGTCAGGACTCTGGAGGATGAGTATTGTTGTAGAAGGTAAAAAATGGTTCAAATGGCTCTGAGCACTATGGGACTCAACTGCTGAGGTCATTAGTCCCCTAGAACTTAGAACTAGTTAAACCGAACTAACCTAAGGACATCACAAACATCCATGCCCGAGGCAGGATTCGAACCTGCGACCGTAGCGGTCTTGCGGTTCCAGACTGCAGCGCCTTTAACCGCACGGCCACTTCGGCCGGCTGTAGAAGGTAAAGAAGCAGCCTTGCGCGTATCTGGTAATGTATATTAAGTGTCATTAATTTCTTTTTAAAAAAATGCCCCAATAATAATTTTTATAATATAAAGTAACTTTTTTAAAGAAAAGCATTCATTTCAATTTAAAGAATATTTCCAATGCATGATCATTCCTTCCAAGAATCAGAAAAAAAATATACGCCAGCATTGCACGAAGCTGTGTCGAAAATTATTATGTAAGAGCAGATATATTTGCAGTTTTTATTGAGGTAAGAATTTTTGCTTTTTTATTCAGAATACAGGGCCGAAGGGCAGCGCTGCTGTCGTCATAAAGTTTACCAGGTTATTGATTATTTTTTTATTATTTCGGTGTTTAGGAATAGAATTTTGTGGTTACATTAAATGTGAATGCATTTCTACACACAGATTATAAATGGGTGCCAATTTTGTTCAGAGGTTACAATAAAAAAAAATTATAATATATTCTGTGGGGAGGTTACAAGGTATTGCCTCAAATTTTGTATTCTCGGCACGCTCTTGTCAATGTGGATAGCGGAAAGTATCCTAACGATTTCCGAAATGGAATTTTCCATGCGTCTAGCTCCAACTACCATTCCGCGCTCAAAGTCTATTAATTACCGTCGCGCGGCTATAATCACGTCGGAAACCTTTTCACGTGACTCACCTGAGTACAAATGACAGCTGCTCCAATGCACTGCCCTTTTATACCCTGTGTACGCGATACTGCAACCATCTGTCTATGTGCGTATCGCTATTCTATGACTTTTGTGACCTCATTGTGAAAGTACTGTGGGAGTGAGAGACCCTTACTGCACCTACGGGTGGGCATGCCGACGAGAAGGGGTGACGTGTAGAAACACACGGAAACGCCCTATTGGTGTTTCTTTTGTGTAAATAGTTTCCTTTGAATACTTCAAATGTATGAAGCGCAATATATCTCCAATTTTCATTATCCAATGCATCAAGCACGTCGTGAGAAAGAGCAGTGCAGCGATCGAGCACATTTTCCAGCATGTTTTCGGATTAAAGATCATACCCCATGGCTCACTACTACAGATACATTTAATGTCCTCTTTAGAGTCACTTGGTGTAAAATAGCGAGATCCCCCTTTTTTTTCGAAGTGACAATCGGTACCTGCAGAATGACACGTTTCCTCGGATATACTGATGTGTGTGTGTGTGTGTGTGAGAGAGAGAGAGAGAGAGAGAGAGAGAGCGAGAGAGCGCGAGAAAGAGCGAGCGAGCGAGCGAGATTGAGCGAGCGAGATCGCGAGAGAGCGAGAGAAGCGTAGCTAGCGACGAGAGACGAGATACTGGCAGAAGTAAAGCTGTGAGCAGCGGGCGTGAGTCGTGCTTCGGTAGCTCAGATGGTAGAGCACTTGCCCGCGAAAGGCAAAGGTCCCGAGTTCGAGTCTCGGTCGGGCACACAGTTTTAATCTGCCAGGAAGTTTCTAGCGAAGCTAGTTAGGAAAATGACTTCAAAGAATTACAGGAGTTTGACACTCGCAAAAAAGAAGCGGTTTATTGAGGTCGTGGAATGTCGAGAGAACTTGAGTTCCGGGGTCTTGAAGAATGCTTGTTGTAGTGGCTTAGTCAATGTAGAAGGCAAAACATATCAACGTTCGTTACATGCTTTAGGCTATCATTCGCTGTGAGTCTTGGCATTGGAATGTTGGATCACTAAGTTATATAAAAAAAGCCATAACATCTTCCTTAAGAATATTCATGGAGAAAGTGCGAGCGGTGATGACACAATTTGTTCGACATGGAAAAAATAACTAGGAAGCTTCCTTTTCTTATTTCGTCTTTGACCAGGAAACTCTCATTAAATCTAACTGTCCTTCATTCAAACTATTTACGATGTCCAAGAACTTGGAATTATCGTCGGCTTCGAGACGATCCTCTGTGTTCGGCGATCCGCCAGATGAGTTCTTCCAAGAACAAAGACTTGGCATCGTTCGGCGAATTTGGTGTCTGTTAGAAGACCCAAGGAGGGTGACGCTTCGTATTGTTCACATTTTAGTTGAAATTTATCCTGGAGAGTGGTTATCTATATCGGTGCACGTGGTCCACATCTGGGATATGACGCAACTTTCTCAGTGTTGTGGTAAGTGACAGGTAAGGCCACACCACTATTTCCATCAGCAAAGCCAGTGTGATAGGAGCACGTACAGTAATTATTACTGAACATATTTTCCACGGGTAACTTAAAAGCTTTTGTATCACCAAAGAGAAGACATGCTGCAGTGCTATTTGCGTTGTTTCCGTAGTGCGCGCAGATGTGGGTCGCATCTAATGAATGATAATATTCGATCACACTGGGCTGACCTGATCGACGAGAGTCAGCACCATGAGTGTGTTAACCCTCTACAGTAGCCTCTAAGTATGACGCTCTAGGCAGAATGATTTAAATGCTTTAACGCATCCATGGACTGTTGCTAACTTCCAAACCGCGTCTGTTCATAAAAGGATCCAGTGGCAGAAGCCGTACAGGACGGGCGATTGCTGTCTTTGGAGAGCTGGGGTACGTCCACTATCCTCATACGATAACATCACACTTTTTGTTGGAGTTCTCATTGTTATTCGTGCACGGAAAGTGCTTCTTGCGGCTTATCACCGCTTTTCTGTTCTACCCCGTCTACATTGTGTCTGTAACTTTACGTAATGTGTTATTAGGTTGTCAGGGCATTTATTAGGACACACCTCATTATTATGTTATTCCACGAATCTTGAAGAGCCCTTAACCGCACACGAGCATGTATATCGTGGTAGCGGAGAACAACTGCACAGCTTACCACAGAATGAGCGCTTATAGCAGTGCTAATGGTGATCCGCCGATCTGAAGGGAACGTGAAGTTCGTCGTTACTATTATTGGTGTTCCATAGGTAGGGAAGTAGGGGTCTAACGTCTTGTCGATGTTATGATCGTAAGAGAAGGTTAAATGGACAAGGATGGGAAAGTGGCTCTTAACGTTTCAGAGAAATCACCTACATTGCCTAAAGTCACAGGAGAAAGTACGGTGGATAGATGGGGATTTAAGCCACGCAGCTGGAAAATGTGAGTCCAGTGTCTCCACGACTGTTCTGTCTCAGTACCTGTGCTATTCGAGAGGAGCAGACGATGCGCTGCTACAGGATGTAAAAGATGAATATGTGAGGCACATGCAATCAGCACTGTCAACATACGACACAGTCGCACAACATGAACTAACATCACACGCCACACACAAAGTTCTTTGCGAGCGCTTTTGCATTTCTTACGACGAGTCGTGACGAACGTGTTTGCCGCTTTTCTCCGAAGTGACTCATAATGTTGACTCGTGACTCGCCGACGGCGCGAGTAATAGTGTGTCAGCTTAGCCTTGGTCCTGGGGAAAATACCCTTCACTCTCGAAACCTCGAAGTGAACCTCAAAGGATTACTAGGACCTCATCTTCTGCTTGCGAACGATTCTAGACTCAGTACGCGGAAATCGACTGATGTCATAGTCTGGACCACGGCAACGTCAGCCAGAAAGGAGGTTGTTCACTGGACGTCGAAGCTTAAGCGTGTAAGTAGGCTGTTTACGTTTTTATATTGGCAACGTTACGTAGCGCTCTGTATGAAAATAACTGGCTGTGCTGTGTGCAGTCTGTGGCTAGTTTGCATTGTTGTCTGCCATTGTAGTGTTGGGCTGTCGGCTGTTAACAGCGCGTAGCGTTGCGCAGTTGGAGGTGAGCCGCCAGCAGTGGTGGATGTGGGGAGAGAGATGGCGGAGTTTTGAAATTTGTAAGACTGGATGTCATGAACTGCTATGTATATTATGGTTTTTCAACACTATTAAGGTAAATACATTGTTTGTTCTCTATTAAAATCTTTCATTTGCCAACTATGCCTATCAGTAGTTAGTGCCTTCCGTAGTTTGAATCTTTTATTTAGCTGGCAGTAGTGGCGCTCGCTGTATTGCAGTAATTCGAGTAACGAAGATTTTTGTGAGGTAAGTGATTTGTGAAAGGTATAGGTTAATGTTAGTCAGGGCCATTCTTTTGTAGGCATTATTGCAAGTCAGATTGCGTTGCACTAAAAAAATTATTATGTGTCAGTTTAAGCACAGTCATGTACAATTTTTCTAAGGGGACGTTTCCAGCGTCTCTTTGGATAGCTGTCCTCACACGCTTCCTGCATGACAAAACGCTCTTTGGGTGCCTCTGTCACTTCCCAATATTATTTTTTCATTTGCGACTGGTGCGCAGGGTGGACTGCTGTTAGTGAACACCACCAGTATGAGCTCGAGTTTTTCCGTTACTGTCATTTCATGAGATGTGTATGAGAGGAAGTAATATATTGTTCCGCTATTCTTGGAAATAACTCTTTCATAGTTTTTACTGCTAACCTCTCCGTAATATACAGCGAGTAACTTATAGCGTCTGTCTCTGGAATTTGAAGAGAATGTCTGCGGCACCATCGCGCTTACTAAATTAACCTGATACGAAACGAGATGCCATCGTATCAGCACGCAGCTTCCAACGTCGTTAGCTGGAACATTAACATAAATGTAGTGTATACCTTGCGGTGTTCCCGAAATTACTTTTCCATCTCGAACCTTCGCCTCGTTAAGAGCGACATGATGAGTTGTGCTAGGAAGTCCTATACTGAAGCGCCAAGGAAACTGATATAAGCATGCGTATTCAAATACAGATATATGTAAAGAGGCAGAATACGGCGTTGCTGTCGACCTATACAAAACAAGGGTGTGGCGTAGTTGTCAGATCAGTTACTGCTGCTAAAATGGCAGGTTATCAAGATTTAAGTGAGTTTCAACGTGGTGTCACAGTCGCCGCACGGTGGGTGGGACACAGCATCTCCGAGGTAGCTATAAAGTGGAGATTCTCCCGTACGATCGATTCACAAGTGTACTGTGAATATCAGGAATACGGTACAACAGAAAATCTGCGACGTCATTGCGGCCAAGAAAAACATCCTACAAGAACGGGACCAACAACGAGTGAAGAGAATCGCTCAACTTGACAGAAGCGTAACCCTTCCGCAAATTGCTGTAGATTTCAGTGCTGGGCCATCAACAAGTGTCAGCGTGCGAACCATTCAACGAAACATCATCGATATGGGCTTTCGGAGCCGGAGGCGCAGTCGTGCACCCTTGATGAGTGCACGACACAAAGCTTTACGCCTCGCCCGGGCCAGTCAACACCGACATTGGACTGTTGATGACTGGGCACATGTTGTCTGGTCGGACAAGTCTCGTTTGAAATAGTATCAAGCAGATGTACGTGTGCGGGTATAGAGACAACCTCATGAATCCATGGACCCTGTATGTCAGCAGGGTACTACTGAAGTTGGTGGAGGCCTTGTAATGTCGTGGGGCGTGCGCAGTTAGAGTGATGTAGGACCCCTGATACGTTTGGATACGACTGTGACTGGTGACACGTACGTAACCATTCTGTGTGATCACCTACATCGATTCATGTCCATTGTGCATTCTCACGGACTTGGGCAATTCAGCAGGACAATGCGACACCTCACGCGTCCAGAATTGCTACAGAGTGGCTCCAGGAACACTCTTCTGTGTTTAAACACTTCCGTTGGCCTCCAGACTCCCCAGACATGAACATTACTGAGCATTTCTGGGATGCCTTGCAACGTGCTGTTCTGAAGAGATCTCCACCCCCTCGTACTGTTAAGGATTTATGGACAGCCCTACAGGATTCCTGGTGTCAATTCCTTCTAGTACTACTTCAGACATTAGTAGAGCCCATGCCATGTCGTGTTGCAACACTTCTGAGTGCTCACAGAGAGGCGGGGGGCGGGGGGGGGGGCTACACGATTTTAGGCAGGTATACCAGTTTCTTTGGCTCTTCAGTGTAAATAAAATCACGAACTTGTTCTGGTATTATATGATCGACAATGAGAAACTGTATCGAATGCCTGCTGGAAGTAAACTGCACCGTATCGACCAAGGAGCCGTTATCTGCTTCCTTCTGGATATATGCATTATGTGCTCAAAAACATCCGGACACCCGTGTGTAATGCGGAACTGACCAGTAGATGTCACGAGAGGCGGACCAGTCAGTATAGAAGTAGGCGGGGGTATCGTGTAGTCAGAATAGAAGCAGTAACAGCAGAGTGAGTCGGCCACGAGGGCTGAAGAACCTCGAACGTGAACCAGTCACTGGATGTCACTTTATTAACAAATCGACCAGGGGCATTTCAACCCTTCTAAAGCTGCCGAGTCGACTGCTGATGACGTGAGTGTGAAGTGCTAAAAAATTTGGAAATATGTGGTAAGTTTTATGGGACCAAACTGCTGAGGTCATTGGTCCCTAGGCTTACACACTACTTACTCTAACTTAAACTAATTTATGCTAAGGACAACACACACACACACACACACACACACACACACACACACACACACACACACACACACATGCCCGAGAGAGGACTCGAACCTGCGATGGAGGGAGCCGCGCGAACTGTGGCAAGACGCCTTTGACCACATGGTTACCCCGCGCGGCTGTGAAGTGGAAACGCGCAGGCAAATCCACAGCTAAGGCAAGACCAGGCAGACCTCATGCACTGACAGACAGGGAGTGTCGAGTACTGTGGAGAGTGGTTGTAAAAAACAGCATGCTGTCAGCAGAGGGAGTCGTAGGGAGTTAAAAATAATGGGTTACAACCTTTGAGCAGCTCCTCATAAGCCAAAAATTTCTGCAGCAGTGCTAAGTGACGCTTGAAGTCCTATAAAGAGCGACACCATTGGATGGTGGATGAATGGGAACGAGTGATTTGGAGTAATGAAACACGCTATACCCTGTGGCGATCCCGTGGAAAGGTTTGGGTTCGGATAAAGCCTGGAGAACCTTACCTGCCTTTAGGTGTAGTGGAAACAGTGAAGTGCAGAGGAGGCGGCGATCGTCGTGGTTATTGTGCTTAATGTGGAAGGATATGAATACGTTTTACAGCATTGTGTAGTGCGTACAGTAGAGGAACAGCTCGGAGACGGTAATGGTTTGTATCAACATGACCGTGCACTCTGTCATAAAGCAGCATCTGTGAGGAACTGGTTTCAGGACAATAACATTCCTAAAATAACCCGGCCTGCACAGAGCCCCGACCGCAACCCATGGAAGACCTCTGGTATGAGTTACAGCGTCAGCTTTATTCCAGATCCCAGCGTCCAATATCATCATCTTGAAACTTCCTAGCAGATTAAAACTGGCTGTCGGACCGACACTCGATTTTTCCTTTCGCGGGCAAGTGCTCTACCATCTGAGCTACCCTAGCGCGACTCACGACCCGTCCTCACAGCCTTACTTCCGCCAGTATCTCGTCTCCCGACTTCCAAACTTCATAAATCTCTCCTGCGATGCTGCAGAACTAGCACTCCTGGAAGTTTCATATCAGCGCACACTCAGTCGCAGAGTGAAAATTTCATTATGGAAACGTCCGCCAGGCTGTGGCTAAGCCATGTCTCCGCAATATCCTTTCTCCCAGAAGTGTTACAAGTTTCGCAGGAGAGCTCCTGTGAAATCTGGAAAGTAGGAGACGAGGTACTGGCAGAAGTAAAGCTGTGAGGACGGGGCGTGAGTCGTGCTTGGGTAGCTCAGTTTGTGCCTGCACGGTAGCTCAGCGTTTGCGGCCGGGAAGCTGGCTGGCCTCTCTAATAAAAAAAAAACTGAGTGAAGGGATCAACAACAAACTTCAAAAGATGTCATGTGACGTCCGCCAGCATTTGCGGTCGGGAAGCTGGCTGGCCTCTCTAATAAAAAAAAAACTGAGTGAAGGGTTCAACAACGAACTTCAATAGATGTCATGTGACGTCCGCTACCACCAAATACAACGAAGAATAAAGTACAACAAAAAAAAATGGTGGGTAGAGCACTTGCCCGCAGAAGGTAAATGTCCCGAATTCGAGTCTCGGTCCAGCGCACAGTTTTAATCTGGCAGGAAATTCCATATCAGCGCACACTCCGCTGCAGAGTGAAAATTTCATTCTATCACCACCTTCCCTGTTTTCGTTTCTTGAGGAGGAATGGACAGCCATTCCTCTACAGACATTCAGTGTCCCCCAAGAGAGTTCAAATCCACATTTAAAGGCGACGGGTGGACATTCTATACCGTATTTCTCTACATCAGTAGCTGCACGTGTCAACTGATCTTAAGAATGCTCAGTGCAGTCAATCTGTTCGATGGAATGCTGCTTGCTGATGGATGGTGTTCACGACATGAATGTCGTGGGCAACTGCATTACCGTTTTGACAGACGAACCATTGTCGAAATGTACAGTAGGGCTACATCTACATATATATGATTACTCTGCAATTTATAATTGTCTGCCAGAAGGTTCATCGAACTACCTTCAAGCTATTTCTCTACAATTCGACTGTCGAACAGCGCTCGGGAATGACGAGCACTTACATCTTTCTGGGCGAGATCTCATTTCACGTACTTTATTATGATGATCAATGGCCTCACACTTTTAATTATTTAGAACTGATTGCCATTTTTCACACCGTGTAGATATCTTGTCTCAATCATTTTGCCATTCGTTTCTATCATCTGATGACTTTAAAAGATGGTAAATGACCGCATCATCTGCAAACAATCCAAGCGGGCTGCTCAGATTGTCTGCGGTATCGTTTACGTAGATCAGGAACAGGAGGGCAAGATTTCAACAGAGAATTTCGTTGTGGAAACTATTAAAAGCATCTCACATTGAAGATCGCGCTAAGTTACGAACTTTTGTAAACTTCGCCAGCCATGAGGATTTTGCGCTTTTCTTAAATTTGGCAAGCCTTTTTCGTTGCTTCTACAACAGTTTTCTGATCTGTTTTGTGTACCATGGGGGAGAAGCACCATCGCTTATTAATTTATAGGGTATTTGTGTCTGAACTGCCGTCAACACTATATCTTTGAACTCAAACCACAGCTGGTCTACGATTACATTGTCAAATCAGAACGAGTGAAACTTGTTCTTCAAAAGACGCCAAACGAATTTTTGTCTGCTTTTCAAATAGATTTACGAGTACTTTGCTCTCATTTTTGGTTGGTTTGATCACTAATCCCTATATCCGTCATGATGCTCCCTGCTCAGGATTATTTCTTACTAAGAGATCAAGTATGTTTTCGCAAACAGTTACACTTCCAGTGGTCTCGTTAACTAACTGTTCGAAATAATTTTCTGAGAAACATTCAGTAGAATTTCAGATGACGTTTTATGCCTATCGTCGGCTTTAAAAATGTATTTTTGACAGCATCTCGAGGGTATACAGAAATCACCATAACTATAATTGTATGAATGGGGTACGTGTTTGAAATAAGACTCAATTTCTCTTTGAACTGCTCAGCAGCTATATCATCTGCGTCAGGGGTCGGTACAACGAGCCAATTATTAATTTATTCCGGTTGTCATGTATAACCTCTACCAATTTCACCACAAGGTAACCTACACTATGTGATCGAAAGTATCGCGACACCTGGCTGAAAAGGACTTACGAGTTCGTGGCGCCCTCCATCGGTAATGCTGAAATTCAATATGGTGTTGGCCCAACCTTAGCCTTAATAACGGCTTCCTCGCAGGCATACGTTCAATAAAGTGCTGGAACGTTACTTTCTACATTCTACATTTATACTCCGCAAGCCACCCAACGGTGTGTGGCGGAGGGCACTTTACGTGCCACTGTCATTACCTCCCTTTCCTGTTCCAGTCGCGTATGGTTCGCGGGAAGAACGACTGTCTGAAAGCCTCCGTGCGCGCTCTAATCTCTCTAATTTTACATTCGTGATCTCCTCGGGAGCTATAAGTAGGGGGAAGCAATATATTCGATACCTCATCCAGAAACGCACCCTGTCGAAACCTGGACAGCAAGCTACACCGCGATGCAGAGCGCCTCTCTTGCAGAGTCTGCCACTTGAGTTTATTAAACATCTCCGTAACGCTATGACGGTTACCAAATAACCCTGTGACGAAACGCGCCGCTCTTCTTTGGATCTTCTCTATCTCCTCCGTCAACCCGATCTGGTACGGATCCCACACTGATGAGCAATACTCAAGTATAGGTCGAACGAGTGTTTTGTAAGCCACCTCCTTTGTTGATGGACTACATTTTCTAAGCACTCTCCCAATGAATCTCAACCTCGTACCCGCCTTACCAACAATTAATTTTATATGATCATTCCACTTCAAATCGTTCCGCACGCATATTCCCAGATATTTTACAGAAGTAACTGCTACCAGTGTTTGTTCCGCTATAATATAATCATACAATAAAGGATCCTTCTTTCTATGTATTCGCAATACATTACATTTGTCTATGTTAAGGGACAGTTGCCACTCCCTGCACCAAGTGCCTATCCGCTGCAGATCTTCCTGCATTTCGCTACAATTTTCTAATGCTGCAACTTCTCTGTATACTACAGCATCATCCGCGAAAAGCCGCATGGAACTTCCGACACTATCTACTAGGTCATTTATATATATTGTGAAAAGCAGTGCTCCCATAACACTCCCCTGTGGCACGCCAGAGGTTACTTTGTCTGTAGACGTCTTTCCATTGATAACAACATGCTGTGTTCTGTTTGCTAAAAACTCTTCAATCCAGCCACACAGCTGGTCTGATATTCCGTAGGCTCTTACTTTGTTTATCAGGCGACAGTGCGGAACTGTATCGAACGCCTTCCGGAAGTCAAGAAAAATAGCATATACCTGGGAGCCTATATCTAATATTTTCTGGGTCTCATGAACAAATAACGCGAGTTGGGTCTCACACGATCGCTGTTTCCGGAATCCATGTTGATTCCTACATAGCAGATTCTGGGTTTCCAAAAACGACATGATACTCGAGCAAAAAACATGTTCTAAAATTCTACAACAGATCGACGTCAGAGATATAGGTCTATAGTTTTGCGCATCTGCTCGACGACCCTTCTTGAAGACTGGGACTACCTGTGCTCTTTTCCAATCATTTGGAACCCTCCGTTCCTCTAGAGACTTGCGGTACACGGCTGTTAGAAGGCGGGCAAGTTCTTTCGCGTACTCTGTGTAGAATCGAATTGGTATCCCGTCAGGTCCAGTGGACTTTCCTCTGTTGAGTGATTCCAGTTGCTTTTCTATTCCTTGGACACTTATTTCGATGTCAGCCATTTTTTCGTTTGTGCGAGGATTTAGAGAAGGAACTGCAGTGCGGTCTTCCTCTGTGAAACAGCTTTGGAAAAAGGTGTTTAGTATTTCAGCTTTACGCGTGTCATCCTCTGTTTCAATGCCATCATCATCCCGGAGTGTCTGGATATGGTGTTTCGAGCCACTTACTGATTTAACGTAAGACCAGAACTTCCTAGGATTTTCTGTCAAGTCGGTACATAGAATTTTACTTTCGAATTCACTGAACGCTTCACGCATAGCCCTCCTTACGCTAACTTTGGGAATGGAAGCCCATTATTCACGGAGTGCTGCACTGAGGAGAGGTATCAATGTCGTTCGGTGAGGCCTGACACGAAGTCGGCGTTCCAAAACAACCCAAAGGTGTTATATAGAATTCAGGTCAGGACTCTTCGCAGGTCAGTCCATTACAGGGATGTTATTGTCGAGAAACCACTCCGCCACAGATCGTGCATTATCAACAGGTGCTCGATTGTGTTGAAATATGCAGTCGCCATCCGCGAATTGCTCTTCAATAGTGGGAAGTAAGAAGGTGCTTAAAACATCAATGTAGGCCTGTGCTGTGATAGTGCCAAGCAAAACAACAAGGGGTGGAAGCATCCTGCAAGAAAAACACGACCGCACCATAACACGACCCGCCTCCGAATTTTACTGTTGGTACTGCACACGCTGGCAGAAGACGTTCACCGGGCATTCACCATACCCTCATCCCGCCATCGGATCGCCACATTGCGTACCGTGATTCGCCACTCCACACAACGTTTTTCCACTGTTCAATCGTCCGATGTTTACGTTCCTTACACCAAGCGGGGCGACATTTGGCATTCACTGGCGTGATGTGTGGCTTACGAGCAGCCGCTCGACCATTAAATCCAAGTTTTCTCATCTCCCGCCTAACTGTCATAGTACTTGCAGTGGAACCTGATGCAGTTTGAATTCCTGTCTGATGCTCTGGATACATGTCTGCCGGCGCTGTCAGTCAACAGACGAGGTCGGCTTGTACTGCTTTGTGCTGTACGTGTCCCTTCACGTTTCCACTTCACTATGACACCGGAAACAGTGGACCTAGGGATGTTTAAGCGTGTGGGACACCCAAACACCTGACCACGTTCGAAGTCCGTGAGTCCCGCGGAGCGCCTCATTCTGCTCTCTCACGATGTCTAATGACTACTGAGGCCGCTGGTGTGTAGTACCTGGCAGTAGATGAAGGAGCAGTTGTAACCTCCCCCTCACTTATCGACGTTAATGACAGTGAAAAATTAAACCGCGTGTACCTAATGGGAAATTTGGGAAAGCAATCGTCACCGAAGTTAATCTGTCGGTAAAGAGGGAGGAAAATTGCAAATGAAACTGGTGGAAATTAATTTTGAAAAGGGGTAAAGTTAATAAAGAAAGTAAATGTGCGGCCGTTACGTTAACAATTAACTAGCGGTAATTAGATATTTGAGATTTGGGGAAAATTATGGTCGCCAGTCCTAAGGACAATTACTATAGTAACTGAAAAAGAAAGGTTATTACACATATAATTAGCACTAGAAGCGTGGCAACTGAAGGTTGACACGTGTAGTGTGAAAACTGAAAGTTTGTCAGAAGCAATAAATTTAGCTGCACTCTGACTTAATTTAGCAAAAGAATTAATGAAACCGGAAAATCGAAAGTTAATTTAGTGACTGAAGTTAATAGTGAGCTTTCTTTCTGAAGCACATCGAAATACAGTTAGTCTTGGACTACCTCAACAATCATTTCTAAAGCTACTTGAATCTACGCAATTTAGGAAGAAGAGATTTAACTTTGAACTTGAATTAAACGATTCTGAACAATTAACAATAGTAAAATTTAGTACGTACCAAGCTGAGCTGCAGTCACAGGTAAGCTAAAATACGGTAACAAAACTCGCACTCTTAATTTGTGCTTGTGTAATCTAACTATTGTAGCCAGCTATGAATACTTTAAGTGATCTTTGAAATTAAAGCAGTGAAATGGAATTATGCTGGCGTTTGAATTTCAACGACACTCGGGTTCATTTCGGAAAAGGAAGGGACCCTGCTTGGCAATGCAATTGGGACAATGAGCAACAAAGGTTCATGCTAAGTTGCTGTAATTTTGCGAGGCAAATGGAACAATTTGAAAAGCTGAGGTCTGCCATACAGTTCTGAAACTTTACGTGCTTTTAGTCTTCCTTGTTAGTTGATTGAAGGTTTGAAGCCGTCGATCGAGGAGGTGGCGACAGTCACTCATTGTCGGCCGTCGCTGTTGCAGAAGCTGGATGCTGGCGCGCCTTCTTCTCGACACGGTCACCAGGCGAAACGGGCTCTTGATGTGCGCCAGCTAATGCTTCCCGTCCGCGACACCATGTCAGAAACTATCATCGCGAGTCGAGCGCAATTACATGCTGCTAACCCCGAAAGCGCGGCAACTCGCGGGAGCGTCACACCACACACCTGCTCCACTCGCTACCCCAGCCCGACTCCAACTGCCCTGCCCGCGCTGCACGCGGCAGAGTTAACACTACCAAAGATCCTACACACTTTGATTCTTCACACGACCTATCGATGTAATCGTTCGATAGCAGTTTTCCCTAGGCAAGACCCAGCGTAAAAATACAAATAATATTTACGAAACAAACCAATTATACATCGACATAAATGTCATATATTCAGGTAACAAATTAAGGAAAAAACTTACAGTACAATAGATGGAAATAGGAGGATATGCATTTCCGGCGTTACACAGTGCACCTAATATGGAAAACGTATGTTTTTGGGGATGTTCGGATACTTTTGATGACAGCAATAAACGCTTCACAACCAACCGTATTTAATCTATTATTTCTGAACACAGTTAGCTCGTTTGAAAAAATTTCGGCTAAACTTATTTCCGGCTATAGCCAGCTTTCCGTGCATGTAACGATTTGAGCTTCAGTGCTTTCTCTTAGCGCTTGGAGCTCTGGTTCTTTCCCAGCACAGCTACGACGATCTACAGCTGCACTACCGATTGTTGCTAGGTCTGTCTTTTCATGTTTACCCTGCACGCTTTTAGACTAACTCGATTTCTGCGAGGCCCTTTAACTTAAAAACAACCCTGTCCCCTCTACGCAGCCCCCGCTAGACGTTAGCCGCTTCCTGCGTATTGTGGACCCCTTACCTGTTAATCGGAACCTAGGGAAAACCACCACGGGATGGTGCACTTCGATTAACCTGCAGCCTACATGGTCACAGAATAGTCTGAGCCTCCGATTCAGACCCTCCGCTCGGCTGTGTGCCAAAGGACCACAGTCGGTTCTATCGACAATCCTGCAGATCCGCCTTCGTCTCACAGAAGAAATAATATACTGGGATAGTGACATTTGTGGCAACCAGAAAGTGGAGAGGTAGACCATGGACTTCCTCAACAACTCAGTTCTACTACATGAGGCCGTTAAGCAATAAAATAGTGAACAGAAAATCAGAACCAATATAAAGTTTTTGTCAAAACGTAAAAGGCTCTTTTAAATTTTTTCATTCTTTTTTTTTTTTGATGTGCCATCTGCCACTAAATTTCGATTACCTTCTTTATTATACTGTCTTTAAAATTCGTCACCTGAAGCGTCCTGCTGGTACCTTGGTGTTTCATTTCGAGCTCACTGGTGAAGTGACAGTTAATTTTGTTACGGCGTAGCCGGCCGGAGTGGCCGAGCGGTTCTAGGCGCTACAGTCTGGAACCGCGCGACCGCTACGGTCGCAGGTTCGAATCCTGCCTCGGGCATGGATGTGCGTGATGTCCTTAGGTTAGTTAGGTTTAACTAGTTCTAAGTTCTAGGGGACTGATGACCTCAGAAGTTAAGTCCCATAGTGCTCAGAGCCATTTGTTACGGCGTAAAGTGAAGCGCTGGAGCGCCAATCAGAAACGAGAGAGCAGAGAGGCTGTGAAGAAGACGTCAGCCAATCGCACGCTGACCGGTCCTCTCCAGGACGACAACGCGACAACAGCGGCCTTTATGTGAAGAGGACACAAGCGCTGCTCCCAACTGTAGCAGCATCAAGGTTAGGCAATTCTAGACAAGCGACTTAGGAACTGTATATACTGAAGAGATTACTTATTTGCATGTCGTCCTTTGCTTGCGACATTTCTGTGTTATTGTCAAAATTAAGTATTGTCATTGTTCATTTCGTAATAAAACTCATTAATACGATTTGTTTGAATCTTGTCTAAAGATCCGAGAAAGCAGGTTTCCTAGACTCTTCGTAGTTAACGACTATTTTCTTGTGTCGGGTATAACACTTATGTTCCTTACATCTTTGTTAAGAGGTCTAACAGTTTGTCCGCTTACATGACACGGCACATTCGCACCGTATGGCCAATTTCGGAGTCGTAGATTTTTTTTTACACAATGTAGTACACATGTACATCGTTGAAGTAATAGATACGTAGTGGAAACAATATTTTCTAAGTATTCTTCCGATCTTTCCGGTAATAGCACCAGAATATGCAAGGCATGTTTCCTCGCTTATATTGATTCCCTCTACAATCGGTAACGATTTTCGTTGTAAGGTGAACTCGAAAATGTTCAAATGTGTGTGAAATCTTATGGGACTTAACTGCTAAGGTCATCAGTGCCTAAGGTTACACACTACTTAACCTAAACTATCCCAAGGACAAACACACACACACACCCATGCCCGAGGGAGGACTCGAACCTCCGCCGGGACCAGCCGCACAAAGGCGAACTCGAGCTCTTGTCCTAGAGTACCCGTGTTTTATTAAAACTTCCCTCAAGCATGTCATTCCTTCGTAGAGACTCACGTTCAAATATTTCTCTGTCATGACAGAGGCCCAATACCGGAAACCTTTACATCAGTGTCTGCCATTCTGAATTAGTGCTTTGATTACAGCGTCTGCTAACGTATTTATGCATGCGCGCATAATAATTAGTTAATTCTGAAATTGGGGAAAACTATTTCAGTACAGAAACAGTGACATGGATATGAAAGCGATTGTGTTGGTTGTAGATAACGACTGTAACTCAACAGAGAGTGCCGCAATACCATAGATTACGCCATTTCAGGGTTTCCGGTTGGCGATATAAAGGTTTGAAATCAGTCCAGTATTGTCCTTGCGCACGTGTGCCGTTCTTGCGTAACGGATAAACGTCGAAAAAGCTTCCAGGCAGCGGCTGTTCTCATACGTTCAAAGGGACGAATAACGGTGCTGGCTGGCCCTGCGTACGTAGCGGCTACCTCCCGTGTGGGGCACACTCGGAAATAATTCTCCCAGTGCGTGGGCGTTGTTGTTAAGTCTGTTAACGCGATGGAGCGTACAGGCACGTGAAAAGATTAAAATGTGCGCGTGATATTCGTCCTCACGTAGGTGAATTTCGTCACACTGGGGTGCCTTTACACACAAAGCCCGCTCCGTCAAAAGAAGAGCGTGGGTAAGGGAGAGTGGGAGAAGGCGTAGAAATCGAGCGTGAAACGGTAGGCAGTTCGGACAGCAGCGTTGACGTACGAAGGGAATGCTGAAAAGTTGTAGAAATTCAGATATACGAAAACGAAACGTATTGCATTTGCATCCACATCTCTGTTTTTCGTACAAGCGTTATCGAGTGGAGTTTCCGTGTTGTTGGCTTATCACGTGTCGGCTGGTTCGAATTCGTCTCTCCATTGTAGAGAGCTCAATACTGGTGGTCTTTTTTTTTTTTAAATTGTTGACTGACGGAAATTGCAAGTGTTACATCACGAACACCTTCATTGATGCTCCATTATTATTATTATTATTATTATTCGAATGGCTTACATGGTCGTTTTACATTTCATTTAAGGGCTTCGCATATGACTCGTCAAATATACGAGAGGCGTCAGATAAGTAATGCATCGCATTCTTTTTCTCTGCAAATTTGCGTTAAAAATGCGGAATTTATTGCGGAATATCGTGGAGTATTCCCTTTTCAGTCCCTACAGTTTCATGAAATACGGCGTCTTTAAAGCAGGTGCATTCGAAGTAGAGTGTTTCTTTTAGCGGAAAACCAGAGCATCGCAGAAATTCAAAGACGCTTGGAGAGTGTCTACTGAGGCCTGGTAGCGAACCATAGCACGGTGCGCAGATGAGCGAGGCGGCTGTCATCATCACAACACCATCGCGCAAACCTGTCCCAACTCCCGCATGCCTGCTTGCCGCACGCAGCTGTGACTCCTGCTTTCTTGCAACGTGCGGACGCACTGGTTCGAGGTGATCGACGGATCACAGTCAAAGACCTCGCTGCTCAACTGGACGTCTCTGTTGGCAGTGCTGAAACACCCGTCAGCCAGTTTGGATGCTCAAAAGTGTGCGCCCACTGAGCTCTTCGCCCCCCCCCCCCCTCGCCCCCTGTAACAGCAGACCATAAACAGGAACAAAGGACCATATGTGTGGAATTGCTTGAACGTTACGATGCGGGTCGTGACAATTTTTTGTTGTACATCGTCACGGGCGATGAAACATGGGTCCATAACTTCGAACCGGAAACAAAACGGCAGTCCATGGAGTTGCGCCACTCCACCTCTGAAGGGTCTTACGGGTATCTGAAGGAATAAAATTTTATGTCGTGTGACTAGGGCCTCCCATCGGGTAGACCTTTCGCCTGGTGCAGGTCTGTCGATTTGACGCCACTTCGGCGACCTGCGCGTCGATGGGGATGAAATGATGAAGATTAGGGCAACACAAAACCCAGTCCCTGAGCGGAGAAAAACTCCGACCCAGCCGCAAATCGAACCCGGGACTGACATTCTGTCGCGCTGACAACTTTTTTTTTGTCCGTTGTTGATCGTTGTTTGGTCGTTGCGGACGTCACACGACATCCGTTCAAGTTCGTTTGCTGATCATTCCACTCAGTTTTTTTGTTACAGAGGCCAATAGTAAGTGGCACAAAAACTAAGCGTCTCGAAAATACCTTTCAGTTTCTTGGAAGTTATTTGGAAATTATGCTAAATTGTTGTAATAAGTACCCTCTTTATTTTTCTTCATTGCCTTTTACCGTGTCTGCGTGTCGGCGTTGTTGTATGGGTTGAGGCAATATCGGCGATAGTCGGTGAGCTAACGCCCTTCCTCACAGGAGACCGCCATTTCCCCCGTGTACTCTATCTGTCTGCATCTAGTGTGAATCTCATGTAGAAGTGAGGACAAGTTTTCTAAACGTTCGCGCAGCGTGTGTTTGTAACGGGAGATGGGAACCAGCCCGGTATTAACCTAGTGGTGTGTGGGAAAGCTTCTAAAAATCGTATCCAGGCTGGCTAACACATTAGCCCTTGTACGAGTAGTTGATCCGCGAAGCGGATTCGATTAGGGGCAGCCTCATCTCCCCAAATCCCGGAAAGGGAGAGTTAACGCGCTCGGCTATCTGGGCGGAACGTTGTACTAAGCAGTAATGCAAACAAACTCATATTATAATTTTATGTCTGTTATTGTTATTGTTATTAAAATCCTAGAAAACAGGAAGGTACAAGAAATGCACATTGATATTTGCCCACGTTCATAAATGTACTGTAGTCATCCGAAGACTCACTGTTCGATATCGAAGAAGATACTATTGGCGCATAATATCCACTAATAATTAGTGTGTGGCAGCTGTTTAACAAATTCCTCATTTTTCTGTGGTGGCCACTTTTACCATCGACATAGCATCCACTGACAAAACAGCTTCAGTATCTACCGGGAAGTGTCGCACTGATCTGTACCTTAAATTTTATCAGCATTTATGCCCTGCAAATCGGTGCGAAGTACATGGCAAAAGATACATTTTGTTTTTCTGAATGTGCTCGCCTCTCTGCGATCTGTGGTTAGTCTAACTTCATCTTCACAGTCGCTGCGAGAGGGGTACAAAGGGGCTGAAGAACAGGGCCTAATTAACAACGTGAGCCGTCGGTGCATTTTTGGAATTGTGATGTCATACGTTAAAAAGGCGTCTATTTTTTCCGACCCATTCTCTGGTATGGTCAGGAGAAGTGATTTATAAACAATTTGTTTCGTTGCAAACCTACGAATTTCCAGCATTCTTCTACTAGGTCAAAGCCTGCGTGCCTGTAATATCAACAACCCGCAGCCATTTATCTGCGGAACTAGTATGCGTATTTACTTCTACCAATGTAATGACTACCTCGGATACGATAATCTGTTCGCTAAGTCGTTGGTAGCAGTTTCCACGCATTCTAATTTTTCCTGTTCATTATGAGCCTTAATACTAATAGCTATACCATAGAGGCAACAGCGAGGCCAGACAAACGTGTGGTTCCTGAAGAGGGCAACAGCCTTTTCAGTAGTTGCAGGGGCTAAGGCCTGGATGATTGGCTCATCTGGCGTTGTAATATCAACCAAAACGGCCTTGCTGTGCTGTTACTGCGACGGCGGAAACCAAGGGGAAACTACGGCCGTAATTTTTCCCGAGGGCATGCAGCTTTACTGTATGGTTTAATGACGATGGCGTCCTCTTGGGTAAAATATTCCGGAGGTAAAATAGTCCCCCATTCGGATCTCCGGGCGGGGACTACGCAAGAGGACGTCGTTATCAGGAGAAAGAAAAGTGGCGTTCTACGGATCGGAGCGTGGAATGTCAGATCCCTTAATCGAGCAGATAGGTTAGAAAATTTAAAAAGGGAAATGGATAGGTTAAAGTTAGATATAGTGGGAATTAGTGAAGTTCGGTGGAAGGAGGAACAAGACTTTTGGTCAGGTGATTACAGGGTTATAAATACAAAATCAAATAGGGGTAATGCAGGAGTAGGTTTAATAATGAATAAAAAAATAGGGGTGCGGGTAAGCTACTACAAACAGCACAGTGAACGCATTATTGTGGCCAAGATAGACACGAAGCCCACGCCTACTACAGTAGTACAAGTTTATATGCCAACTAGCTCTGCAGATGATGAAGAAATTGATGAAATGTATGACGAGATAAAAGAAATTATTCAGGTAGTGAAGGGAGACGAAAATTTAATAGTCATGGGTGACTGGAATTCGTCAGTAGGAAAAGGGAGAGAAGGAAACATAGTAGGTGAATATGGATTGGGGGGAAGAAATGAAAGAGGAAGCCGCCTTGTAGAATTTTGCACAGAGCATAACTTATCATAGCTAACACTTGGTTCAAGAAACATAAAAGAAGGTTGTATAACTGGAAGAATCCTGGAGATACTAAAAGGTTTCAGATAGATTATATAATGGTAAGACAGAGATTTAGGAATCAGGTTTTAAATTGTAAGACATTTCAAGAGGCAAATGTGGGCTCTGACCACAATCTATTGGTTATGAACTGTAGATTAAAACTGAAGAAACTGCAAAAAGGTGGGAATTTAAGGAGATGGGACCTAGATAAACGGACAGAACCATTGATTGTAGAGAGTTTCAGGGAGAGCATTAGGGAACGATTGACAAGAATGGGGGAAAGAAATACAGTAGAAGAAAAATGGGTAGCTTTGAGAGATGAAATAGTGAAGGCAGCAGATGATCAAGTAGGTAAAAAAAAAAAAACGATGGCTAATAGAAATGCTTGGGTAACAGAAGAAATATTGACTTTAATTGATGAAAGGAAAAAATACAAAAAAGCAGTAAATGAAGCAGGCAAAAAGGAATACAAACGTCTCAAAAATGAGACCGAAAGGAAGTACAAAATGGCTAAGCAGGGATGGCTTGAGGACAAATGTAAGGATGTAGAGGCATATATCACTAGGGGTAAGATACTGCCTACAGGACGATTAAAGAGACCTTTGGAGAAAAGAGAACCACTTGTATGAATATCAAGAGCTCAGATGGAAACCCAGTTCTAAGCAAAGAAGAGAAAGTAGAAAGGTGCAGGGAGTATATAGAGGGTCAATACAAGGGCAAGGTTCTTGAGGGGAATATTATGGAAATGGAAGAGGATGTAGATGACGATGAAATGGGAGATACGATACTGCGTGAAGAGTTTGACAGAGCACTGAAAGACCTGAGTCGAAACAAGGCCCCGGGAGTAGACAACATTCCATTAGAACTACTGATAGCCTTGGGAGAGCCAACCCTGTGAAAACTCTACTATCTGGTGAGCAAGATGTATGAGACAGGCGAAATACCCTCAGACTTCAAGAAGAATATATTAATTCCAATTCCAAAGAAAGCAGGTGTTGACAGATGTGAAAATTACCGAACTATCAGTTTAATAAGCCACGGCTGCAAAATACTAACGCGAATTCTTTATAGACGAATGGAAAAACTAGTAGAAGCCGACCTCGGGGAAGATCAGTTTGGATTCCGTAGAAATGTTGGAACACGTGAGGCAATACTGACCCTACGACTTATCTTAGAAAATAGATTAAGGAAAGGCAAACCTACGTTTATAGCATTTGTAGACTTAGAGAAAGCTTTTGACAATGTTGACTGGAATACTCTCTTTGAAATTCTGAATGTGGCAGGGGTAAAATACAGGGAGCAAAAGGCTATTTACAATTTGTACAGAAACCAGGTGGCAGTTATACCGAGTCGAGGGGGATGAAAGGGAAGCAGTGGCTGGGAAGGGAGTGATACAGGTTTGTAGCCTATCCCCGATGTTATTTAGTCTGTATATTGAGCAAGCAGTAAAGGAAACAAAAGAAAAAGTTGTAGTAGGAATTAAAATCCATGGAGAAGAAATAAAAACTTTGAGGTTGGCCGATGACATTGTAATTTTGTCAGACAGAGCAAAGGTCCTGGAATAGCAGCTGAACGGAATGGACAGTGTCTTGAAAGGAGGATATAAGATGAACATCAACAAAAGCAAAACGAGGATAATGGAATGTAGTCAAATTAAATCGGGTGATGCTGAGGGAATTAGATTAGGAAAAGATACGCTGAAAGTAGAAAATGTATTTTGCTATTTGGGGCGCAAAATAACTGATGATGGTCTAAGTAGAGAGGATATAAAATGTAGACTGGCAATGGCAAGGGAAGCGTTTCTGAAGAAGAGAGATTTGTTAACATCGAGTATAGATTTAAAAGTCAGAAATTTGTTTCTGATAGTATTTGTATGGAGTGTAGCCATGTATGGAAATGTAAAGTCGACGATAAATAGTCTAGACAAGAAGAAAATAGAGGGTTTCAAAATGTGGTGCTACAGAAGAATGCTGAACATTAGGAGGGTAAGTCAGGTAACTAATGAGGAGGTATGAATAGAATTTGGGAGAAGAGGAGTTTGTAGCACAACTTGACTAGAAGAAGGGATCGCCAATTTAGTAGTGGAGGGCAGCGTGGTGGGTAAAAATCGTAGAGGGAGACCAAGAGATCAATACACTAAACAGATTCAGAAGGCTGTAGGTTGCAGTAAGTACTGGGAGATGAAGAAGCTTGCAAGAGATGAGTAGCATGGGGAGCTGCATCATACCATTTTCAGGCTGAAGAGCACAACAACAACAACTACAGACTTAGAGAAAACTTTTGAAATTTGGAAGGTAGCAGAGGTAAGATACGCAAAGCGGAAGGCTGTATACAACTTGTACCGAAACCAGACGATAGTTATAAAAGGCGAGGGGCATGAGAGGGAAGCAGTGGTTGAGAAGGGACTTAACCATGGTTGAGGCTATCACTGATGTTATTTAATCTGTACATTGAATAAGCAGTAAAGGAAACCAAATATAAATTCAGAGAAGATATTAAGGTTCTGGGAGCAGGAAGACAAACTTTGAGCTTTCCCGATGACACTGTAATTGTGTCGGAATCAGCAAAGTACTTGGAAGAGCAGTTGAGCGGAATGGACAGTGTCTTGAAAGGAACAAAAAATGGTTCAAATGGCTCTGAGCACTATGGGACTTAACTACTGAGGTCATCAGTCCCCTAGAACTTAGAACTACTTAAACCTAACTAACCTAAGGACATCACACACATCCATGCCCGAGGCAGGATTCGAACCTGCGACCGTAGCGGTCACGCGGTTCCAAACTGACGCGCTTAGAACCGCACGGCCACACCGGCCGGCTGAAAGGAACATATATGTTGATAATTAACAAAGGGCAAACAAGGGTAATGGAATGCAATCGATTTAAATTAGGTGGTGCTGAGCGAATTAGAATAAGAAACGAGACACTTAAAGCAGTAGATGAGTTTTGCTATTTGGCCAGCAAATTAAGTAACGATGGCTAAAGTAAAAAGAATACACAATATAGACCGGCGGGCAGCGGCAAGTAAAGCGTATTTGTATGGAGTGTAGCCATGTATGGAAGTAAGACATGGACAATTAACAGTTTGGACACGAATAGAATAGAAGTTTTTGAAATGAGATGTTACAGTAGAATACTGCAGATTAGATGGGTAGACCTCTTAACTAATGAGAAGGTCGTGAATAGAATTGTGGAGAAAAGTTTAGAACTGGGGAGAAGTATTGAGTGAGGGGTTGGAGGGGGGAGGGGCGAGTGGTAAACTCGTAGAGGGAGACCACGAGATCAATACAGTAAGCAGGTTCAAAAGAATGTAGGTTGGAATAGTTACTCAGAGATGAAGAGCCGTACGCAGGATAGAGTAGCATGGAGGTCTGCATCAAACCAGTCTTCGAACTGAAGACCACAGCACCAACAAGACTTACTCGTACACATTTTGTGTTGATAAACCTGTACTCACGTGAACGGTTACCATTTTACTACAGTAATGGTCACTATATCTAACTTCAAACTACCCATTTCGCTACTCATGTTCCCTAACACACCTACACGATTAAAGAATATAACTTTCACGCTTCGACATTCAGAAAGCCATTTTTTTTTCCCTGAAGACTTCATCATCCAGGAATATGCTGTCGTGATTAAACAATTCTCTGGAAATGGAACAAATATAGTTTTCCATTGTTTTCATTCTTGCCTAAGTACCAACTCAACATTACAATGGTGGATTAATCAATCGTCCAGACCGTTGCCCCTGCAAATTCTGAACACCTGGTTGCACCTATGGTACTGCCTTCTGTGTGTTGAGACATGCAAGATGTCTTATCGAATCAAGGTCTCTGGTTCGTGAAAGTTGAGGAAGGATATTATTATTTTGCAGTGAAATGTCATGTTTGAAGTAGTATTTGTATTTTTCGCTTCTGGCAAATGTTAATGTGAAGAATGGCTAGTTGCGTCATGGTTCGGAGTCCGCTTTTAGCTCTTCGTTATCCTAAAACTGGCAGGGTAAATCATTTCAAAGATCGAAGGAAGGCGGGACCATGAGCCAAAACATGTATGTAATGTACGGAACGCTGATCAGAAATGAAACTAAAGTGTTAATAAAGTACGAAAAAAGTATTAGGAAGTATTCGAACAAATAATAAATTACAGACTAAATTATTACGTGGAAGTGCTGTACAGAATAGAAGGAATGTGCCGCAAGGAAATCTGTGAACTTAGATTGATCATTCAATTTTGACAGGTGGAAGCCTGTTCAAAATGAAACCTGGTGAACGGTGCTCACCTTGCTCTAGAATGCTTAACGAAGTTTAAGAGCAAATCGTTTGTCTGTCTAATACTCACAGAATAAATGTTGCATTTTCTTCTGCGTCAGATATCGTTAACAACAGGTGTCATTACGGAATATACGTATAGGGATGACGAATTAGAATTCCCCGATACTTGAACCACAACCTACACGAACATCCCGAACTGACACAACAGATTAGTGCGAGCGAACCTCCGTTTCCGGGGTAAGAGTAATATTGGTGAGTACACAGAGTTACCGCAAAATATAACACCTTTCGAGATAAGAGAGTGAAAGAAAGCAAAGTAAACAGGCGTTCGACTTTCAGCGTCAGGGGCAGTGGAGATTATTCCCGTAGTGAAGATAGCACCATTCACTTTCTACACTAGATCTGTCGACTGACTGACCACCTTGGGGCAATCAAATTTCGTTTTTACCAGAGTTCTATGCAACGAGAGTTGAATTTTGTTGCAGTTAAGCGTCAACAACGTGTTGGTTTTACCGACTACACTGTAATTCAGGCCATTTACGTTACATTCTATGCGACCTACAGCAATGTGTTCTGCTATGGAATCACGAGGTCTGTCTAGCAGCCAATGTTGTTGCTTGCATAGCACCACCCACGGGCCACGTGTAGGGTATTTTAAGGTTACACGTGAGGACGTGAAGCAACGGCTCTAACGAAAATGAATCCACTTACTTTCATCTGAATACCATCCTAGCCAACCGAAAACAGGGCAATTTTTCGTGACTAGTCACCTGGCCTACAGCAAGTATCAACGGTACCTTGGAGTTATACTTGACAGAACTCTGTCATTCAGGCAGCATCTAGCAAAGACTGGAGCTAAATGTAAGTCAGTTAGTAATAGTCTTCAAAAATTAAGTGGATCTCTATGGGATAAGACTTTACATTCTTGGGCCACTGGCCTTGTCTACTCAGCGTCAGAGTATTGCAGCCCTGTCTGGATAAAATGTAGCCACATGAAGCTGGTGCATACGCAACTACATGAAACAACGCAGGCTATTACAGGCACAATCGAGCCTACTCCCTACCTGCCCTCAGCGGCATTCCACGACATAACTTGAGAAGAAAGCATGTCGTACTGAGGAAATATAATACGAGGGTTGGAACTTAAATAGTGGCAACTATTTATTCACTACCGATAGAAAAGAGTTACATGTTTGCACCTGTTACTGTCTATCGAAGTAGTCACCAGCGTTGTGTAGAACCCATTGTCAGCGATTTGGAAGGCGTAGTATACCGTTGTATTGTATTGTATTGTATGTTACCCGGCGACCTAGAAACGACGGAGAGGCTCCGTCCCCGCCGCAGACGCCGTGGTCCACAACCCCACGACGACTACCGTAGTCCACTTCACCCCTCCGCTGCCCCACACCGAACCACTCTTTCAGGGTTATTGTGTGGTTCGGCCCCCGGTAGACACCCCCCCCCCCCTCCCCGCAGGGAAAGTCTCACACCAGACGAGTGTAACCCCTATGTTTGCGTGGTAGAGTAATGGTGGTGTACGCGTACGTGGGGAACTTGTTTCCGCAGCAATCGCCGACATAGTGTATCTGAGGCGGAGGAAGAGGAACCAGCCCGCATTCCCCGAGGCAGATGGAAAACCGCTTAAAAACCATCTGCAGACTGGCCGGCTCACCGGACCTCGACACAAGTCCGCAGGGCAGATTCGTGCCGGGGACCAGGCGTTCCTTCTCAATCCCCCAATCCGGAAACCCGTGCATTAGACCGCACGGCTAACCGGGCGGGCAGTATACCGTTAGCAGAGCCTGTTGTGTTGATGGTGCGAATGGAGTTGTGTAATGCCTGTCGAATCTCTGGAACAGTTCTGAAGCGAATGCCACGAAGTGGTTCCTTCATCTTCGGAATCAAGTCAGACTAAATCCAGGGAGTATGGTGGATGGTACGGTACTTCCCAGTCCCATCGACCGAACAGAGCAGCCACAGCTTGCGCTGTATGCGCCCGCGCATTGTCGTGCAAAATGATGGGTGGTTGCTTCTTTCGCAACCTGGTCGCAGGTGATGCTCCAAAAACGAACAGTAATACTGCGCATTGGCGGTCTGCCGTGGAGGAACGTAATGCGTTAGGATAACACCATCACAGTCGTACACGATAATCACCATAACTTTAGACCGTTCCATTCGCACCATCAACAGAACAGGCTCTGCTAACGGTATACTACGTCTTCCACATCGCTGGCAACGGGTTCTACACAACGCTGGTGAATATTTGAAGGACAGTAACAGGTGCAAACATGGAACTCTTTTGTATCGGTTGTGAAGTTCCAACCCTCGTAAAATCCACAAGAACTAGCAGCTGTCAATTCATGAGGACACACCTGCCATCCGAATGGACAGACTCCACTACAGACGTCTCCCAATCATAGCAGCTAGCAACCTGGTGGATCGTGACTTAAATCTTCACGAAGCGTGGGCGCAAGAATGCTGTAACAACACCCTACCACAGTTCCACAGCTTTGTCCAAGGCAACAACGAGCCGCGGGAACTTGACCTGCCCCAGGGAACATGGAGTACACTCAACAGGATCTGGGCCAAGCATGGGAGACGTGGTGACCTGCAGATGGGGAAAGACACCTCGGCAGAGTGCGCATGTGGCTCTCCAAGATTGGCTGTCGTCAAAGACGAGTGCCCTCAAAACCGTGCTTTGGAAACCACTCGGACTTCTTGCATAAAACATCAGATGTGATAATAAATAATATATATGTAAATTCGTAAATTGTATACATATTTTATTTGTATTTCGAAAGCGATGTGAATGGCTACACGATTAGGAGTAATGATGCATTAAATTCCACGTATTCAAGAACCGAATTTGTGCCAGCTGCAAAGAGAAATATATCTGAAACAGTCATATTTAGTGGCAGAGCATTGATATACACTGACGGAAACAAAATCACAAGACCAAGAAGGTGTTGTGCGACACTAACGGAAGTTTGTGGGAGTGCTTATGCAGCTGAAAAATTTCGCGCCGGTCGTGTAAGACGGGCGCTAGTAGCGCCACGATGAGGATGCAAATCGGATCGGCTTTAAATACACGCTTTAGCTGTCGTGAGCGTTCGCTACCTTTCAGACGTGTGGAGTTCACGTTATTCAAGAATGCCTTTAAGACGACGAAGACGCCATCATCAACGCGTCACTGAGTTTGAACGAGGTCGTGTAATAGGACTACGACAAACTGTATGTTCCTTCTGCGATACTGCAGAAAGACGTGGCAGGTACGTAAGAAGGCCGGGCTGTGGAAGGCCACAGAGGATCTGGCACATCGTATTTGATCAGCAGTGTGCGCCACACTGAGACAACGAACTGTCACAAAGCAGCTGAGAATTCTTCCGGGCTGTATGGCCGTGGTCCATGGAACTCTTCAGTCCCTGACGTTTCGTCAGGGACTGGACATCTTCGGAGGTGCTCCTGGTTGTGCTGAGTCTTGCCGACTGACGAGTCGGACGTAGAAGAGCGGCCTAAATACTGTGGAAAGTGGGCATGATCTGGATTTCACGTGATAGGAGAGATAAACCTTGTCAAAGATAATTTTTTTTAATTATCGATTATAGTACGTCAAAAGATAAAAACTTCTCATTGATTCTGTAGCGCCACAGTCCATATATCACTGAGTTTCATGGCTTCTTCTTTCCTGTTAAAATTATCTCCATGTTTATATATTTGGGTGGCTTCTTTATATAGCCCTGGATAATAGTTCGCCATAGTACATAAAACTTCAATTTCTCAGCAGCTGAAATATCCGGTCGTGAAAGCCTTCATTGTATGTTACAAATCTGTTACTTCAAGGGCAGCTCCGAGCCAGACGGTGTCCGGACATTTGCCACGATTTTATCTGCTCCGAAGGGCTGGGTCTCTTGTCTCCCGCCCCCCCCCCCCTCCTCCATACTTGCCGCCCGACCCGCAGTAAAGGTACTTACTGAGCCTTCCCACTGGTTTTCTTAACATAGGACTAGAATCTCTATGGATTTTCCGCCACATTTATAGAGAGAGTTTCGTTGTGGAAACTATTAAATGCATCTCGCATTGAAATCCGCACCAAATTTCGAGCCACAGTAAAACTTCGCCAATCTTGGAGATTTTGCGCTCGCCTAAATCATACGTGCCTTTTTCGGTGCTCCTGCAGCAGCTTTCTGTCGTGTTTCGTGTACTATGGGGGATCAGTTCCGTATGATATTAATTTATTTGGTATGAATCTCTCGAGTGCTGTTGATACTATGGTCTTCAAATGGCTCTGAGCACTATGGGACTAAACATCTGACGTCATCAGTCCCCTAGAACTTAGAACTACTTAAACCTAACTAACCTAAGAACATCACACACATCCATGCCCGAGGCAGGATTCGAACCTGCGACCGTAGCGGTCGCGCGGTTCCGGACTGAAGCGCCTAGAACCGCTCGGCCACTCCGACCGGCGCTATGGTCTTCACTTACGTAGTTTGGAAGGATTGGAGACTGTCACGTAAAAAGACGTCAACCGATTTTTTTATAAATATATATATTTCGCGTTTAGTTTCGGTGAATTTCTTTGTTACGGAATTGAGCCTCGCTACGACTGTGTGTTCACTAATTCCTGTACCCGTCGTGATGCTCAGGATTATTTGTGGCTAAGAGGTCAAGTGTGTTTTCGTAACCATTTACAATTTGAATGGCCTCGTGAACTAATTGTTCAAAATAAATTTTAAAAAAGTATTTGGAACAACTATGGAAGTTGTTTTCTATCTACAGTAGAGTCTGAAAATGTATTTTTGTCAACATACTGAAGGTAGAATGAAGTCACTGCCAACTATAATTGTATGAGTAGGGTACCTATTTGCGATGAGACTCGAGTTTTCTTTGAAATGTTCAGCAACTGTTTCATCTGAGACCGGGGGTTGGTATAAGGAGCAAGTTATTAATTTATTCTGTTTGTCGAATTAACCTCTGTCCATACTAAGTCACAGGAACTACCTGCTTCAATGTCGCTTGTGAGCTGGAACACACATTACATTATTTTTCCTTAACTTATGCTTCTTGTTTCTGTTGTAGTGGAGATCATTACAATTACGGCTTTTCCCTCCAAAACCTAGGATGCTTCCTCTGTGACCCTGTTAATACCAGAGCTAAACAAAGTAGAACAACAACGTACGTTACAAGCATAGCATTCTGTATTACTTCATTTCCTTATTTCTAACATTTTAAAATTGTACTTCGACTTTAGATGACATGTCAATCATAGATGTGCTTATCTCTGTTTATGAACCTACTTTCAATCATGTTTTGAATATTGTCCCGCTACACTTTATTAACTAATGTTTCGCCGGAAGGGATATCGGCTTTTAGAGAGTAAATTAATATGGAGTATGTCGTTCTTCTTTTCAAACATTCACATACCCATTTCTTCTTTCCTTATTCTCTTTTGGGCATGCAATTGTAGTAATTAAAGTAGGCACAAATGCAGCGATCAAAAAGAAATGATAAGCTTACATTCGCATTCTCTTTACAGCATTCCTTTCTTGTTGCTCCCGTGGCGATGGACTGTTTCTGTCGCAATCAGTAAGCGTGAAAGGAAGCTACCGTTGAGACAGAGGGATCTATGAAACTTTCTGGCAGATTAAAACTGTGTGCTGGACCGAGACTCGAACTCGGGACCTTTGCCTTCCGCGGGCAAGTGCTCTACCAACTGAGCTACCCAAGCACGTCTCACGAGCCGTCCTCACAGATTCACTTCTGCCAGTACCTCGCCTCCTACCTTCCAAACTTTACAGAAGCTCTCCTGCGAACTTTTCAGAACTAGCACTCCTGAAAGAAAGGATATTTCGGAGACATGGCTTAGCCACAGCCAGGGGGATGTTTCCAGAATGAGATTTTCACTCTGCAGCGGATTGTGCGCTGATATGAAACTTCCTGGCAGATTGAGTTCGAGTCTCGGTCCGGCACACAGTTTTAATCTGCCAGGAAGTTTCATATCAGCGCACAGTCCGCTGCAGAGTGAAAATCTCATTCTAGAAGGATCTATATTTATACGTGGCAGAACTAATTACATACTGACATAATCGTCGGAATTGCTTTCGTTTTCCAGAAGATATAAACATTTCGATTTCGGAAAAGAAGCTCTGTATTTGGCCAAGATGTCGAAGAAGAAGGCCCCTTGCGTACTGGTTGTATCGAGTAAGACGTGGAGACGGCGGTTTGAAAGCGGACAGAAGAAGTACGAGAAAGAGCGTCTCTCACCTGAGGGATCGCTACTCAAGCTACCTGGCGAAAGGGCAAGTGTGGCAAATGTCCGGCGTCGCAAATGTCCGGCATTCGAGCCAGACACCCTGTAGCGTGCCTTCCAGTGACCCCAAACCCCGCCACCTGCGACTTCAGTGGTGTCAAGCGAGAGCTCAATGGACGGCAGAGGGTAGTCTGTTGTGTTTTCTGATGGAAGCTGGTTCTGCCTCGGGGCCTGCGATGGCAGTGTGTCGGTTTAGAAGGAAGCCAATTGAGGGCCTGCACCCAATCTGTGTGCTAGACACACTGGACCTACAACTGGAGTTATGGTTTGGGGAGCGATGTCGTATGACAGGCGGTGTACTCTTGTGGTTTTTCCACACACCCTGACTGCAACTTTGTACGTCAGCCTGGTGTTTCGACCTGTTGTGCTGCCATTCAGGAACAGTATTCAAAAATGTTCAAATGTGAGTGAAATCTTATGGGACTTAACTGCTAAGGTCATCAGTCCCTAAGCTTACACAGTACTTCATCTAAACACACACACCCATGCCCGAGAGAGGACTCGAACCTCCGCCGGGACCAGCCAGGAACAGTATTCCATGGGGCGTTTTCCAACAGGATAACGCTCGCCCAGATACCGCTCCTGTAACCCAATATGCTGTACAGGGTGTCGACGTGTTTCCTTGGCTTGCTCGATCACCAGATGTGTCTCCAATGGGATACTTATGGAACATCATCGGACAACACCTCCAGTCTCGTCTACGCACAGCATTAACCGTCCCTGTATTGACTGACCAAGATCAACAGGCATTTAGCTTCATCCCACAAACTGACATCCGGCTCGTGTACAACAAAACGCAAACACGTTTGCATTCAATATTCTGGCGGTCACACTGGTTATTAATTTATCGGCATTTCACATTTACAAGGGCTTGTCTCGCGCTTGTTAATCACTTAAGTACGTTACCTGTTGTTGTGGTCTTCAGTCCTGAGACTGGTTTGATGCAGACCGAACTTCACTAATTCCCACTATATCTAACTTTAACCTATCCATTTCCCTTTTTAAATTTTCTAACCTACCTGCCCGATTAAGTGATCTGACATTCCACGCTCCGATCCGTAGAACGCCAGTTTTCTTTTTCCTGATAACGACGTCCTCTTGAGTAGTCCCCGCCCGGAGATCCGAATGGGGGACTATTTTACCTCCGGAATATTTTACCCAAGAGGACGCCATCGTCATGTAACCATACAGTAAAGCTGCATGTCCTCGGGAAAAATTACGGCTGTAGTTTCCCCTTGCTTTCAGCCGTTCGCAGTACCAGCACAGCAAGGCCGTTTTGGTTAATGTTACAAGGCCAGATCAGTCAATCATCCAGACTGTTGCCCCTGCAACTACTGAAAAGGCTGCTGCCCCTCTTCAGGAACCACATGTTTGTCTGGCCTCTCAACAGATACCCCTCAGTTGTGGTTGCACCTACGGTACGGCCATCTGTATCGATGAGGCACGCAAGCCTCCCCACCAACGGCAAGGTCCATATTCCCGAAATTTCATTATTCTACATTAATTATTTTTTGGTGTTGCGTGTTTTTCCGTCAGTTACCTCCATCACACCCTCGCTTTACACGGCCCCAGTCAGATTGACATCCCCTCCCTGTTTGTTGTCACTGGCGTACCGTCCACTGCCTCATACTTCATTTACCCTTAAAATTTTCGCCGGTGTGGCCATATTTTGTCGGAGCTGGGTGTGCAACAGGGGCGCCTGCCTGCGGCGGCGGGGGTGGCGGCGGGCGAGTCTGCGGCCCGCGGCCACGTGTCCGCAGTAACGTGAGCGGCTCGGCTTCCGCCGGGTACTGGCCGGGGCCCGCCCGCCTTCGGTTTACGACTTTTGCGGTGGAATGTTCCCCGCGGCCCCCCGCCCGCCTATTCCTCTGCAGTTCTGACCCGACCCCCACCGCGCCGCCCGCTAGCGCCACTCTCGCTGTGCGCCGCCTTCTGCCCACTTCTGTCCCCACGCCGTCCTCCTCCAGAAACCAAGCACAAGGGGGGTACCGCGGTCGGCAAGCAATCTGCAACACACACACACACACACAACATGTATCTAAGGCCGGTTTTTTTCGTCTGTGCGTACGGGTGTGCGTGTGTTGCTAATGACAAAAAACCGGACACCCGAAAAGTGCGGCGGTGTTGCCGCGTGCGACTGCGCGCCATACTGCGTCTCTCCGCCGCTTTTCGGTTCGCTAAACGAGGAAAGGCGCCGACAGCCACCGGCGGTCTCTTCCGAATTATTTCAGATCGTAAACTACACTGACACGTTATTTTGCAGTAAACGACGAAAGGCGCCGAAAGCCACTTCTGGTCCCTGCCGAATCATTTCAGATCATAAACTACGTTGACACTTCATTTTTCGACGGGTTACACTACATATTACGCGAAAAATAGGAAATAAAGGACCCTTTCCTTCTCACTTTTGCGTCTGCATCCATTCTGAAAACCGGGAAATGAAACATCAATTGAAGAAATGTAGCAGCCAGCCACTTATTAATGCTTTGGTCCAAGACGCGTTTGGAGGTGTGGTCCATCTATGCAACTAAATAAAAGGATGTTTGTTTCTTGCAATGCGCATTTACGAAACATCTGCAGTGGCCTCTAGTATACACATGTATGTATCTTACAAAATTTCCAGATATGTTACTACATTACAGTGTTTTTGTTATTATCTTATAAGGTAACAAACTTTTTTTGAAAAGTTTCATAATGTTAAATTATTTGCTTCTACTTACGTTTTGTGCTCTTATTATTCCATTCATGCCGCCCTGGAATTGCAAAACAATGGTTCAAATGGCTCTGAGCATTATGGGACTCAACGTCTGAGGTCATCAGTCCCCTTATGCCCGAGGCAGGATTCGAAACTGCGACCGTAGCGGTCGCGCGGTTCCAGACTGTAGCTCCTAGAACCGCTCGGTCACTCCGGCCGGCCTGGAATTGTACCTCTTCATAGTGCGCACACCAGGATTTCCGATTTTTGGCATTTACGAGTATATTACCCTTGAACACTTAAAATTCACATGTTAGTTGTGTGTCTATTGTAGGTGGTGGCGCCAACTGTGCTGTGTGTTTTTTTTTCTCTTGTTTTTCCTTCGTATTGTGAATTCTGTACGAAGCTTGATATTCGTTTCTTTGTTATGTAGGTGAATGTGGGGCGGGTGATGTCATGAGAAAAGGGAAGAAATTTGAGTGCAAAGAACAGCAGTTTTCTTTAGTGACTGTGGGGCAACGAATAAGTGAGTTATTCTTTAGTCTGGTTCTGTTATATATCTCGGTTTGTTATTATTGTAGCGGTTAAAATGATCAGTTTACGTATTTTAATTTGGTCATTTGTAACTTTCTTGTTCACTGCAAAAACTCTTGGTATGTGAAAATTACCCAGTAACGTGCAGAGTTATCTGTTACGATTGCTCATTCTAATAATTTTCGTTTGCTTTTATACTTCAGATGGGTCTTGCCCATGCTTCATTACCTGTTAAGAAGAGTTAGAATGGTCATTTATATCTCCATCAGTATTACGCTTTAGCCGACTGCATTTCGAACGCCCCAACCACGCTTTATTATGTGACTTGTTAAATATAGTCGCCCACATGTTGAACAGCGTCACATTTCATAGAAAAGTGCTTTTTTGGCCACTGATTTTGTCGTAGGTCATTAAAAATTTTCTAACACCTCCTTTTACAGGCTTGTCCATTTCGGCCTTAATGCGTCTTTTACTCGCGAATACTTGTAGCGGTAGAATGAACGTTTTTTGCTATGGATGGATGCATAAAATAGACTTTAAATATGAGCTCTATGAGCAGCCATAATGTATTTCTGTTCAGATTACTTAAACTCTCAGTTAGCAGGAACCATCAGAAGTCGCTTGCGTTTACTACAAGAGAAGCGTCGTATTTAATCCAGGTAGCTCGTGCTCTGCAGCGTGCCAAGGAACTCTCAGAAAGGAAGGCTGAGTCGAAAGTGACAGATAAATTTGTCGCCTCTCTTGAAGTAGCCTTTCCATTGATCGCCGAAGTACATTTCGAAGGATATCTTTGCTGTCAACACAGCTTCCTACTTCTGTCGGAACTTCATTGCGATGTCAAAATAATGAATAACTGCTATGTTTAAATTTCGGGTTAATGACCACTTTAATTTGTCGCCTCTCTTGAAGTAGCCTTTCCATTGATCGCCGAAGTACATTTCGAAGGATATCTTTGCTGTCAACACAGCTTCCTACTTCTGTCGGAACTTCATTGCGATGTCAAAATAATGAATAACTGCTATGTTTAAATTTCGGGTTAATGACCACTTTACTTGACACCATATTTAGCATTATAGCATACTCATCCAAGTACCTAAGTTTTTCCTTTTGCTGGAGGTGATCTCATATTTTCGCCTATTCTAAACATTCTCTTTATACTCAAACGTTTACTTCAACGATTGTTTTCAATACTGCGGTTCTCAACTTGCAGTACAAATTTTATTCTTCATCTTTTCCTTGTTATCGTAACGTTAAAAGACTTCTTATTTCAGGGTTGAACTGTTAAAGCTGCATCAATAGTCCAAAGCGCACAGTTGTTACTTTTGTCTGAATAACATGCAAGTTGTGTGTTAGTACATGATCACAGAAATTATTGTACTGTGTTGAAGATGACCTAACATTTATTTGTAGTGTTTAACAACAGTTAAAACTTTCGCATTCCTGTTGCCTATTTTTGTCCTGTGCCCTGGAACCTCACACAACCGTCAGTAAGGACATTCAGAAAATCGATTCCTAATTAGAAATACGTTAAGATTAATTCTGATCATCGTTTCATACACGGTTACCATATTATTTCATAAGAAAGTTGGCTGCAGAACAAAAAGTGGGTATATTCTCGCGTATTACACTTACTGTCGTGTGGAGAAACTCAGATAGCTGATCTGAATAGAATTAAAGTTGAGATTAGGACGTATTCCCAGACGCCTGTCGGCACATCATCCACTAACAAAGTACTGCGCACAGTAGCCTTAGAAAAAAATTGATATTCTGGTAATGTAAATAGCTGACACGTGCTGAATTAATCCATATATTTTTTAAACCGTTGATGTTCCCACCGGTTTGGTGCCCCTTGCCTTTTCTCCTATCTTATGCCTCTCTTTCCATCTCTACGCCCTCGGTCATGTGTTTCACTCAACCTGATGCTTGTAATTACGGACTCTGAAAACCTGTTGCTTGGAGAGAATTATTCGTCGCTTTCAATATGCTGCGCAACACATTGTCTTAACAGATCTTTGATTTCTTCTTTCCAGTGCTACTAATTGCTTACAGAGTTGTCAGAAACCTTTTGCAAATCACCTCGTCATAATTTGGTGGTTCTAGAATGTTTCGAAAGACTCCGTTCCTGATGCGCCCCTTTTATGCAACACCAGAACGCTGTCAGTAGATGTTTGAACAGTTTCTCAGGCCAGAGGTGGCTAGGGCATACCACATCCACCACATCAAGTAGCTCGGCGCCAGTTAAGAAAGTGTTGACTTGAAACTAGTAGTCTGATTGATGAATACCTTCAATGACGGACACCACTTTCTTTTTCTTTTTTTTTTTTTTAAAAAAAGGAGCCAGCTGCGAGACATTTATTTTATTAAAAGTTGACTTCCGATGACTTGGCTATAATCGACACTGAGGTCGATGCCATTTTTTGGAGTAGTCCCACACTGCATTTACGTAAGACATTTAGTTCACTTAGTTTATACTTATGTTCAACATCCCACATGTACTTCAAAGCCAACCCAGATTATTAGTTATTTTCTAATATATCAGCCACGTAAGTGAACGACTCATTTAAAATCGATATCCACTTCCGAAGATGGACATGAACACACGATCCCCGCTTTCCATGTGACTGGTTTTGATTAAAGCAAGCGATAACCGTTCTGTTTGCACTGAGGCTGGGGATGTGGTCTACAGAACTATTTACAGATCGTTCGGTACGAGATTATAGTTGAGAGCTAACTGTAAGAGAGGACCTTAGTGCATAAATAACTAAACAAAAAATTCCTACGTTTTTTTAATGATATGTGCCTTATTATAAAGGCGATACGAGACGCAAATATATTAAAGTCAAGGAAACACCTGTCATACTTGGTTAACTTTCTACGCCAACTGCAAGGGAATACTTCAACACTTTCCCAATTACTTACAGTTTGTATGTATCTAAAAATGTTGTAACCATCGGCAGCTGTGCGGACTGTTCGTATCTTAGGGCGACTTTTTCCAACGCTGGCTGTCTTTGTGAAGCTATTTGTGGTGGACGTCGTAATTATGTTTTCGCATTCCGAAATTTTAAAGTCCCTGAAAGTGCCAGTTCGTTGTGGCTGTTACTCCCTTGGAGTTCATTTCTTTTCTTCTGTTTTTAACAACGGACCAACGACCCCAAACTGCAAGCGTAGTTTCGCAGGCAGAAGGAAACAAAAGAAACCGACCCTTCTCCTCTCCCCTCCCTAAAATTCTTCGCTACTTCCCCCACTCCTCACTCCGCACCTATCTCGCTCGCGCTTGTGCGTACACACACACACACACACAGACACACACACACACAGAGAGAGAGAGAGAGAGAGAGAGAGAGAGAGAGAGAGAGGCGGACAAACTACAAAAGACCAAGAAAAGGGAATGTGAACAAGTTTTTTAACAAAAAGGCCACACCTTGGCAACAGAGTTAACGATACCAAAATTTAACTTTTTGTTGAGAGGTTCAATCACCTGGAAGCACCTGCGTGGGCTCAGTTGCTTGTTTCGATAACAAATGTTATATGATATGAAAGAAACGAAAAAACCGCGCTTCTCTGACAACGTGAATATAAAATGATTAGTAATTGTTTTGTTTAAGCGAGAGAGACGACTGACTTACCGAATCTAAGCCTGAAGCAGCTGTAGACCATTATTCATTTGAAAATTAATAAAGTCAGGCTCTTCGATTTTCTCCGAATGGTAGTGTAATGACAGGCTAAATGATAATATGTAATCAGTCACCAATGGTGTACGTAAAGGGTACTCATGGACGATACGTTTCGAACGTTTATGCATAGTGTGCTCCATAACATAATTACTATCCTGCAAATAAAGACACGTGTTGAACCTGACTATTTATTTACTCGTGGCTGGAGTACCATAGTTCGCAAACAAATGTGTTATTGCGTTAGTGGAAGATAAAGTAGTTTACCTTCATTATATAAGCAATATAGCAAAAATTATGCAATCGAGTGTATGAAAATCTCATTCTAGAAGGATCTATATTTATACGTGGCGGAACCAATTACATACTGACATAATCGTCGGAAGCAAATACTACAACTGCAAAAAGAGAAGCGTCTCTTAAAATACATTGGACCAGTACCTAGCAAAGTCTCAATCGTTGCTGTCTCCTTCACAAGGCACTTGGTGCTACTCTACAGTAGCGCCGAGGAAGAGTTCATCAGGTCGTTCGTGGTTTGTTCCACTACGCAACCTTAAATCGTTAACTGTCTGGTAAGGAGAACTATGCATTTCAATGTGTGCAGAGACGTTTTTGCAGTCACTGAATGGTGAGCCTGGTGATATCACTAGAGGAGGCAGTTTTATAAAATGTTTTTATATTTTTTACAATAATTAAATAAAAATGGAGACAGAAGAAAAGATAAAACGCTTCACACGGAGTGAAATCTGAAGCCGTGACATTTTTGTGATGTACAGCTAATTTTCGTTGTTCCACGGTGAGGACGCCTAACCGGTAAATGCAAATATTGGATTGGTTTGTTAGGGGACACAATGAAACCGGCATTGCGCGGTGGCCGGGAATGTGCTGATCTATCGAAATATATTATTCCAGCTAGAAAGTTATTGATGAATTGACTTTTCAATAGACGACATAGTCGAAAGTCTGGAGACTGTGTGACGATCTCCCTTTTTTCAAAAATTAAGGAACTAAATTATTTCCAAGAAACAGAATCTAGGTAGTTTGAAGCTGGAATGTCGTCGTCGCACAAAAAACTGCATCTTTTTCTTAACGCAGTAGCATAACAACTTTTTTTAGTGCTTGTCCATTATCGTGGGAGGAAGAGAGAAAGAGAGAGAGAGAGAGAGAGAGAGAGAGAGAGAGATGATGGCGAGTGAATCTTTCCACTAATTTTTGAGGAAGGGTGGGTGGGGGTGGGGGGGGGGTAGAGGGGCTTAGTCTTTGATTTCGTCTTATGTGAATTAGACATACATCGTTCTGCAAGACTGTTAAATAAATAATATTGATATCGAGGGAAGGTGTGTTAGTGAGTGCTGTGTTGTCCCGCAAAGAGAAATTATTCATTTATATTAAAAATCATTAATAGAGCGCCAGTTTCATAGGTCCTGTTTCTTGGAAACAATTTAGTTCCTTAAACTTTGGAGAAAAAAAAAGACCATCACATAACTAAGAAGACAATGGTGAGACTTTTCTCTGAGATCGCTTCTTAACAGTAGCTCAGATTCACTTTAGACCACCTTAATAATCGACCATTGATAATCCTGATTATTATTATTATTTCTCTACTTTTTCCGACGTTAAGTCTGGTTAAAAATGGAAAGTGACGTGGACCTTGATCAAGCGTCACTTCCTTTTAATTGTACGGTATATGTTATATTGCATTTAGGAACTTTCGGGTAATTGAACATGTATCAATAATTACAGATTTCTGTAGTTGTATATATAAGTTTGGATGTAGCTGTATTGCATTGATGTACTGGTGGATATTGTGTGGTATGACTCCTGTAGTTCATAGTATAATTGGTATAATGTCAACTTTATCCTGATGCCACATGTCCTTGACTTCCTCAGCCAGTTGGATGTATTTTTCAATTTTTTCTCCTGTTTTCTTTTGTATATTTGCTGTATTGGGTATGGATATTTCGATTAGTTGTGTTAATTTCTTCTTTTTCTTGGTGAGTATTATGTCAGGTTTGTTATGTGGTGTTGTTTTATCTGTTATAATGGTTCTGTTCCAGTATAATTTGTATTCATCATTCTCCAGTACATGTTGTGGTGCATACTTGTATGTGGGAACGTGTTGTTTTATAAGTTTATGTTGTAAGGCAAGCTGTTGATGTATTATTTTTGCGACATTGTCATGTCTTCTGGGGTATTCTGTATTTGCTAGTATTGTACATCCGCTTGTGATGTGATCTACTGTTTCTATTTGTTGTTTGCAAAGTCTGCATTTATCTGTTGTGGTATTGGGATCTTTAATAATATGCTTGCTGTAATATCTGGTGTTTATTGTTTGATCCTGTATTGCAATCATGAATCCTTCCATCTCACTGTATATATTGCCTTTTCTTAGCCATGTGTTGGATGCGTCTTGATCGATGTGTGGCTGTGTTAGATGATACGGGTGCTTGCCATGTAGTGCCTTCCCCTTCCAATTTACTTTCTTCGTATCTGTTGATGTTATGTGATCTAAAGGGTTGTAGAAGTGGTTATGAAATTGCATTGGTGTAGCCGATGTATTTATATGAGTGATTGCTTTGTGTATTTTGCTAGTTTCTGCGCGTTCTAGAAAGAATTTTCTTAAATTGTCTACCTGTCCATAATGTAGGTTTTTTATGTCGATGAATCCCCTTCCTCCTTCCTTTCTGCTTAATGTGAATCTTTCTGTTGCTAAATGTATGTGATGTATTCTATATGTGTGGCATTGTGAACGTGTAAGTATATTTAGTGCTTCTAGGTCTGTGTTACTCCATTTCACTACTCCAAATGAGTAGGTCAATATTGGTATAGCATAAGTATTTATAGCTTTTGTCTTGTTTCTTGCTGTCAATTCTGTTTTCAGTATTTTTGTTAGTCTTTGTTTGTATTTTTCTTTTAGTTCTTCTTTAATATTTGTATTATCTATTCCTATTTTTTGTCTGTATCCTAGTTATTTATAGGCATCTGTTTTTTCCATACCTTCTATGGAGTCACTGTGTTTATTCAATATGTAATCTTCTTGTTTAGTATGTTTTCCCTTGACTATGCTATTTTTCTTACATTTGTCTGTTCCAAAAGCCATATTTATATCATTGCTGAATACTTCTGTTATCTTTAGTAATTGGTTGAGTTGTTGATTGGTTGCTGCCAGTAGTTTTAGATCATCCATGTATAGCAAATGTGTGCTTTTGTGTGGGTATGTTCCAGTAATATTATATCCATAATTTGTATTATTTAGCATGTTGGATAGTGGGTTCAGAGCAAGACAGAACCAGAAAGGACTTAATGAGTCTCCTTGGTATATTCCACACTTAATCTGTATTGGCTGTGATGTGATATTACCTGAATTTGTTTGGATATTAAGTGTGGTTTTCTAGTTTTTCATTACTATGTTTAGAAACTGTATGAATTTAGAATCTACTTTGTATATTTCCAATATCTGTAGTAACCATGAGTGGGGTACACTATCAAAAGCTTTTTGGTAATCAATGTATGCGTAGTGTAGCGACCTTTGTTTAGTTTTAGCTTGATATGTCACCTCTGCATCTATTATCAGTTGCTCTTTACATCCTCGTGCTCCTTTGCAGCAGCCTTTTTGTTCTTCATTTATAATTTTGTTCTGTGTTGTATGTGTCATTAGTTTCTGTGTAATGACTGAAGTTAATATTTTGTAGATTGTTGGTAGGCATGTTATGGGGCGATATGTAGCTGGGTTTGCTGTGTCTGCTTGATCTTTAGGTTTCAGATAAGTTATTCCATGTGTAAGTGTATCAGGGAATATGTATGGGTCTGCAATGTAACTGTTAAATATTTTAGTTAGATGTGAATGTGTTGAGGTGAACTTTTTTAGCCAGAAATTTGCTATTTTATCATTTCCAGGGGTTTTCCAATTGTGAGTAGAATTAATTGCTTGGGTGACTTCATGTTGCAAAATTATCACTTAAAGCATTTGTGGTATCATCTTGTATGTGTCTGTTTCTGCTTGTATCCACCGTGCATGCCTGTTATGTTGTACTGGGTTTGACCATATGTTGCTCCAGAAGTGTTCCATGTCTGTTATGTTTGGTGGATTATTATTATTATTATTATTGTTATTATTATTATTATTATTATATTATTATTACTATTACCTTCAATATTTTAGAAACACTGTGCATCGCAACTTTATGGAAACAAAACCGTAATTTATTCGAAACAAACTCTTTTTTTTCTGTTTGGACTCCAAAGATTTTAGATACAATTCTGGAACGTAGGTTTCCTTTCTACAGTTCGGGAAACAAATTCTTTCATGTCATCGTAAGGTTAACTTTCCAACTGTGCCATGTTAAAGATACAGATGGAGTATATGAGTGACCCTCGACCATGTCGTTGTGGATCCTCATTGAGAGGATATTAACGATACTGAAACTGTCGCAGTCACAATAATCACCTGAGAAACTTCCTGGAACATTTTCATTAGCCCTGTTAAGTTCAGCAATAACTTGTTTTTGAATAGAGGATCATTACACGGTTGTAAAGCAGTTGTAATGGTTTGCAGCATTGCAGCTGAGCACGAAGCCTGTCCAGCTTAAGGTCTGCTGTGTGTACACTAAGAAACTGTTCTAAATGTCGTGTAGATGGAATATTTATTTTGGAGGACGCAAGAATAATCTCTTCAGGATGGGACAGTCGCTTTAGATATCCTTGGTTGAACATTCAATCAATCTCATTCTGAGAGAGATGAACATACGTTTCTTGAATCTTCGTTCATGAGACAGTTGATCAGAAACAGACGATGTTTCCGTGTGTTTCAGTAACTTTCTCACTTTTGATGTCCGTGAGATATTTGAGTCTTTCAGACGTACCTTCTTGGAACAATCTTTGACTTTCCCTGAAAGCATATCAAACGCTTCCGCTGTCCTAAGATTCACAAGAGCTGATTTTATAACTTTTACACTCAGATTACATTAGATTTTGGATCTCGTTAAGTTCTGTCCACTTCAGTGGCAACTATCGTATAAAAAATAATTTCAAACTTTTCGAGCCGCTACTCGCACCCCCTCTGGACTGAGCGTCATTCGTCTGTAGCCGAGCTGTGTGCGTTCAATATTTCGATCACTGTTCCCTGGACCGGATCAAAGTTTTTCCTGAAACGTTACAAAATTTTACCTTTACAGCTCATGGTGTCGGTCAGACTGCTGACAACAATTGAATTTTCGGATTTGGATTCGCCGTGTTAACACCAGATGGTAACACATCTACATATACGTTACGGAGCAGTAACGAGAGCTGTATTTGAGGCGTCTTTCAGAGTTATCAAGATATCGGACAAAGAGTCACAACTTCTTGAAACTTCCTGTCAAGGTTACCGCAGTGGGCGTAACAGTTCTTTGGCTAGTCTTGAAGAAGCTGCGTCATCGAAACAATGCCGTGTACAGACTCAGTGCAGTGAGAGTGTTAGAGAGACGTACGTAATAGTACTCGCCAGCGTTTGTGCTCTGGAAACCAGCAGACTGTATAAACCCAGAAAAGTTCTTAAGCGTGGAGCATCTTAGAGTAGAAGCAACGTAAACAAGGAGCGAACTGCTCCTGACCACTCATGTCCGTCGTTGAATATTGCATAATTTAATAAAATGGAGAATTTTTCATTTTTTGCACGATGTATCGCTGGATCATGTGAGCAATAATTTCAGGTGTTTCGTTTTACATCGCTGACAGCAACCATGTGTGTCGGTATTTCAGTCAGATCATCAACTCTAGTACACAGCTCTTCAAGTCATCGAGAAGTGCCGTTAGGTTTTCACTGATCGATCCGTGAGCTCTTTTGCGTTCTTGTTCGGCCCAAGAATCAGTGTGAACTGATCATTAGTAGAAAAGCTGTTCTAGCTTTTCTCCAGATAGTACAGCACATGTGGCGCGAGTTGACATTCACCGGCGTGCTATTGTCATGTTGCTGAGTAAATACAGCCGACTCTGGAGGAAAAAGGCTATCTCGTGCATTTTGAAATTTTACGTAGGTTTTTTCCAGTTATAGAAACCTTGGTTAAGAAAAGCCTTATCTTTCTGTAGTCGTCTATTATCCATATATGGAAAGACGTATTCTATTCACAGCGGAGAACACTGTCACTCTTTTGTTAGTAAATGTAGCCACGGATAAGACACACACCGTTGCGCATCACAAGACGCTCCATTCCTTCGCAGAAAATATGACAGGACAGGACAGGACGTAGTAGCAGATGTAAGGCGTCGGCCATTGACTGACAGGATGTGACGGTCTGATAGAGTTATAACCAAAAATTGCAATTAACTACAGTACGAATCGCACATTTGGTGACATTCAACAAAAATTTTATCGTTGCTTTGCTTCTGCGTCTACATCATATACAGCTCCAAGTGAATTTAGGAGGTCAGAAACCATTTCTGCCTCTCCCCCATCCCCCTACCCAGGATTTCAAGTGGTGGGAGGGGAGGGCAGCGTTTCCCTTCCTGACCCCACCCTCGATTGTTACGCCTTTTGCTTGGACGCATCTGCTATTTAGTTAATTCGACTGTTGGAATGCATCTTGATCCAACCCAGCCTCACTCCCTTGTATTCGTTTTCGACATGGCTCAGCTGCTGTAATATGCCGCTCGACTTCTTCCTAAGAACTGCGACAGAGTAAGATATGACGGTATGTTATGACGTTTGCTTTTATATGTACTGAAGATCCTCAGAATGACAATGGTCTCCGTCGTCGCCGTGTGCTTTACTATCTGAATATTACCTCGATGGGACTGATATTATGACGTAATTTCAAAATCTTGCCTATCTGTTTACAGCTGTAACTTAAATGATGGTAGTGAGTGCGACAGCTATATTTAAACGCAATAAATATAGAGGCAGACAGAGAGATGGTGTGTGTGTGTGTGTGTGTGTGTGTGTGTGTGTGAGAGAGAGAGAGAGAGAGAGAGAGAGAGAGAAGGAAACAGTTCTTTTTCCGAAGTATATCTGTCATTCAGGAAACGCCCTCAAAGCAAAATACGAGAATTTAACTCAACTGAACATATCTTACATTTTTAATTTCGCATCCAAGTGAAGTAACATTCTGAAAGGTGTTCATCATTTCAAAGGTTAAATGTCTGTGATAACAGCGAAAACAGGCAGGCAACAGTATTTTGCATGATCGCACAATATGTGCATGAAGTTCCCAATCGCGTGCTAAGGCGTGAAAATTAAATTTACGAACTTGCTGACGCTACAGTCTAGAACCGCGCGACCGCTGCGGTCGCAGGTTCGAATCCTGCCTCGGGCATGGATGTGCGTGATGTCCTTAGATTAGTTAGGTTTAAGTAGTTCTAAGTTCTAGGGGACTGATGACCTCAGCAGTTAAGTCCCATAGTGCTCAGAGCCATTTGAACCATTTTTCTCCGTCGTCGTAATTATGTGCTCAGAGCCATTTGAACCATTTTTCTCCGTCGTCGTAATTATGATATCCGATGAGAGCTCGCTTGAATTCCTGTTTCCTTCGATTTGGAGGGATGCTGGAAAGCACAGTTACATTCCTATTCACTTTTCTGTCCATCTTCTGTGCTTTACTATCTGAATATTACCTCCATGGGACTGATATTATGACGCAATTCCAAAATCTTGCCTATCTGTTTACAGCTGTAACTTAAATGATGGTAGTGAGTGCGACAGCTATATTTAAACGCAATAAATATAGAGGCAGACAGAGAGAGGGTGAGAGTGTGTGTGTGTGTGTGTGTGAGAGAGAGAGAGAGAGAGAGAGAGAAGGAAACAGTTCTTTTTCCGAAGTAGATCTGTCATTCAGGAAACGCTCTCAAAGCAAAATACGAGAATTTAACTCAACTGAACATATCTTACATTTTTAATTTCACATCCACGTGAAGTAACATTCTGAAAGGTGTTCATCATTTCAAAGGTTAAATGTCTGTGATAACAGCGAAAACAGGCAGGCAACAGTATTTTGCATGATCGCACAATATGTGCATGAAGTTCCCAATCGCGTGCTAAGGCGTGAAAATTAAATTTACGAACTTGCTGTTCTGATGAATCAGAAAATATTTATGAAAGCAGCAGGACCGAGAAGAAATAAGAATCCCTGTACGTGGGCGAGGAACGTTGACAGGAAACAGCGTTTTGCGTCAAGACGATGGTGTGTGCGCGCGGTGTGGTGAGGGGGGTGCGCGGGGGGGGGGGGGGGGGCAGCAAACCCCTGGCCGCCCGCCACAGCTCGCTTCACCTCGGAGGGGAGGCTACGAGCGGCCACGACAGCCCTTATCACGAGGGGATGATAGTGTGGGGTTTATTTACTACCTGGTGGCCCACTTCCCGCTAGAGGGACGTCTCACCCCTCTGATAAACTCTCTATACGTTGACTCTAATTGTTGTTCCGTGTTGTTGCCCTATCTTCTGTCGTTTATGGCTCCGACTGCCCAACACTAGAGTGGAGGTTAGCAGTGGAGGGAAAATTTTGGGGCGGAACCGAACAAGCAAGGTCAGCTTCCCGGCAGGAAAAGAGGGACATTTGTGACTCGTATCGAAAGGAGCTACGGTTCCAGCTCATTTGTTCCCCAGTGAAGCCTGACATAGTCACGTGGGAGACGACGGTCTTGATGTGATTTATTAAATTTTTTTCGTAAGTGAAAACTTTTACTGCCTCGACCGAAATTTTCCTATCACAATTAAAGTTCAATAACTAGCTTCGTTTGCTATCTGTAGCCATCTTCAGATCTGTAACTCATGTAGGTAACACATCCTACGAAAATTGTGAACAATCAAGTAGAATACAAAAACACTGTACAAAAGATGAGCAAAAATAATGGGGAGCCAATTCTAGAAGTAAAAGTGAACACTTGACAAAGCCATTTAACCGCGTAGTGTAAACTAAGTTAATGCTTATCAGGTAACACAGTTCAAAATATGAAAAGGCAACGAATATCCGTTGGAAAGCATGTTAGCTGTAGTCAAGCAACAATATGCATCCGTAAGTATCAAACAATGAACGTAAACAGTTGAAAACGAAACAGCGAGAAAGCAGGCTGTAGACAGTAATTTCGCTGGTTGACGGTCATATAGGGAATTGTCCAGTTTCATGAGTAGAAGTTGAATCAGAACCTCATTGCTTGCAATAGTATAACAGGTATTATCGTGAGAAGAATATATTCACCAGTTCCTAAAACTGTCAGCTGTTCCGTAGCCAGGCTTACACAAGAGTGATCGTGCGTGGCGTATAACCTAGTCATCTTTTATTCACCGCCTTTTCATGTTTTTAACGATCTAAAGTTTGTTACAGATAGCAACTGAAAGCAGTTATCAAACTTTAATTGTGATAGCAGAATTGCTGTCTGGGCATTGACAGTCTTTACTTAAAAAAGAAGTTGATAAATCATTTGTTCCCCGTTTCAAGCTTACGTGCACTCAGTGTAACGGCATATTTCTACTTTATAGCAACGACTCACCAGTCTGAAACCAAACGTCCGCTTTTTAGTAGCATCCATGTAGCCTTTACTACCCCACACACCATAAACTACATGGTTAGTTTCTTTATCAATTCGTAATTTTGAAATCTAACTTTTTCTGCACTGATGTATTATGTGCTATCACATGTCGAATTTAATGAGCAACATATGCACACTATTTCAATTAAAAAAAGCTGGCTGCCATTTCTATATTAATTCATGTACAACCGCGTTTTTAAAGCTTTTGCCTTGTAGAATAAGCTATTTCTGTGAGATAACGTCCTTAACGACACTGAAGAATTGGCTTCCTTGCTGAGACTGAATCTGTCAATAACACGTCACACATATACACTTTTGAAATTTATATAATCACTCAAAACGAATTTTCTACAGTTCATACGTCAGTCACACAAATATTAGTGTTCGCTGTAAGAAATTGATAGAGTCGCAATGCAAAAACCTTTAAGGTTCTAGAATGAGATTTTCACTCTGCAGCGGAGTGTGCGCTGATATGAAATTTCCTGACAGGTTCGCAGAAGAGCTTCTGTAAAATTTGGAAGGTTGGAGACGAGGTACTGGCAGAATTGAAGCTGTGAGGACGGGTTGTGAGTCATGCTTGGGTAGCTCAGTTGGTAAAGCACTTGCTCGCGAAAGGCAAAGGTCCCGCGTTCGAGTCTCGTTCCGGCACACAATTTTAATCTGTTAGGAAGCTTTAAGGTTCTGTTTGTGATTGGGCCATCAGAGTTTGTTTCTTTAGATTACATTGTAATTTTCAAAGGTTACAAAGGACTTGGAATATCAGTAAAAGAAATGGATAATGTTTTGAAAAGACGTTATAATATGAAGATCAACAGAGCTAAACAAGAGCAGTTGAGTGCAGCTGAATTAAACGAGGTGATGCTGAAGGAATTATTTTAGGAAATTAGACAACGATTTTAGTAAACGTGTTTCGTTATTTTGCGAGCAAAATAATTGACGATGGTTTAAGTAAACACGATAGAAAAATGCAGACTTGGAATAGAAAGGTTTTTCTAAAGAAAAAGAGGTGTTTCAAAATCTAATATAAAGTTAAGTGTTAGGAAGTATTATCTGAAAGTATTTCTACGCAAGTGAAAAGTAGATGATAAACAGCTCAGACAAGAAGCGAATGGAAGTTTCTGAAATATGTTTCTACAGAAAAATGTTAAAGATTAGATGGGTAGATCAGGAAACTAATGAGGAGATATCAAATAGAGGAGAAAAGAGTATTAGGGCGTGACTTGACTAAAAGACGGGGTAGGTTTATAGGACAAATCCAGAGGCACCAATGAAAATTTCAGACAGAAGACCACAACAGGAACAACAAGTATCACAGGGAAAAAATGTATTGTGAAGAATGCTACGGATTCATTTTGGTGTTTATTAGTTGTCGAATCATTAGTTACTGGTAAATATGTCAATGTCTAATGGTGTAGAGTATGTCACAAACGAGGGATAAAAAAATCAGCTTACCCTGTACAGCTGATATGTAAACGTGACCTACAGTAATTAGAACATAGATAAATATTGCGAGAATTTGTTACTCTGTCGAGTAACGAGGGGTAACTCAATCTATGTACGTGGGAACAAAAGCAACATATTTCATAACTGTTGATACTTCAGTATATGTGGAAGCGGGATGTATGTGGTGTGAAGATTGTGTTTCACATCTTGAGATTCTGATCGATGCGTAATTATGAGGTTAGAAAACTGAAGGTAAACAGTTTTTGGTGTTGCTGAGCAACAGTCATACTACTACTTCCACCGACTTCTATCTCTCGCAGTCTCTCTCCACCCTGCGGAAATTCCTAATGCTGCGATGTCCTTCTCCATATCATCTTTCCACCTTGTACGAGGTCGGTCCAATGGTCTTGTTGCCTGGAGAGTTACTACAAATGCTTTTTTGGTGATTCTGTTGTTTTCCATTCTAGCCACATGTCCAGCCCATTGCAGTCTCCTACTTTCTAATTTTTTAAAGGAATGCACCTCCATTTGACTGTCTTTTTGTTTATTTAGGTACAATCCAAGTTTCGGCCTTTTACGCTATTTTCAAGTATTTGGTTTTCTGTGTTTAACATATACTGCGGGAGGCTTAACAAGTTGTCAAGTCAAACTTGGCCATAAATTAAGGAAAATCTTGTCTCCCCACGAAATGTCAGAAGTAAAATCACCATCTTGTAACAGATCAGAAAATAATAGTTGGAGCACGTCTTATTTAGTAAAAACAAGTATTTACCAACTTCAGCCTGTTTTTAGTAAGTATGATGTACTCCCACCATTATTTACTGATCTGTTACTAGATGGTGATTTTAAATCTGGCATTTCGTGGGGAGCCAATGTTATTCTTAATTTATGACCAACTTTGAGCTTCACAACATGTTAAGTGTCCTGCAATATACGTTGTTGTTGTTGTGGTCTTCAGTCCTGAGACTGGTTTGATGCAGCTCTCCATGCTACTCTATCCTGTGCAAGCTTCTTCATCTCCCAGTACCTACTGCAACCTACATCCTTCTGAATCTGCTTAGTGTATTCATCTCTTGATCTCCCTCTACGATTTTTACCCTCCACGCTGCCCTCCAATGCTAAATTTGTGATCCCTTGATGCCTCAAAACATGTCTTACTAACCGATCCCTTCTTCTAGTCAAGTTGTGCCACAAACTTCTCTTCTCCCCAATCCTATTCAATACCTCCTCATTAGTTACGTGATCTACCCACCTTATCTTCAGCATTCTTCTGTAGCACCACATTTCGAAAGCTTCTATTCTCTTCTTATCCAAACTAGTTATTGTCCATGTTTCACTTCCATACATGGCTACACTCCATACAAATACTTTCAGAAATGACTTCCTGACACTTAAATCTATACTCGACATTAACAAATTCCTCTTCTTCAGAAACGATTTCCTTGCCATTGCCAGTCCACTTCGACCATAATCAGTTATTTTACTCCCTAAATAGCAAAACTCCTTTACTACTTTAAGTGCCTCATTTCCTAATCTAATTCCCTCAGCATCACCCGATTTAATTTTACTACATTCCATTATCCTCGTTTTGCTTTTGTTGATGTTCATCTTATATCCTCCTTTCAAGACACTGTCCATTCCGTTCAACTGCTCTTCCAAGTCCTTTGCTGTCTCTGACAGAATTACAATGTCATCGGCGAACCTCAAAGTTTTTACTTCTTCTCCATGAATTTTAACACCTACTCCGAATTTTTCTTTTGTTTCCTTTACTGCTTGCTCAATATACAGATTGAATAACATCGGGGAGAGGCTACAACCCTGTCTTACTCCCTTCCCAACCACTGCTTCCCTTTCATGTCCCTCGACTCTTATAACTGCCATCTGGTTTCTGTACAAATTGTAAATAGCCTTTCGCTCCCTGTATTTTACCCCTGCCACCTTCAGAATTTGAAAGAGAGTATTCCAGTTAACATTGTCAAAAGCTTTCTCTAAGTCTACAAATGCTAGAAACGTAGGTTTGCCTTTTCTTAATCTTTTTTCTAAGATAAGTCGTAAGGTTAGTATTGCCTCACTTGTTCCAACATTTCTACGGAATCCGAACTGATCTTCCTCGAGGTTCGCTTGTACCAGTTTTTCCATTCGTCTGTAAAGAATTCGCGTTAGTATTTTGCAGCTGTGACTTATTAAACTGATAGTTCGATAATTTTCACATCTGTCAACACCTGCTTTCTTTGGGATTGGAATTATTATATTCTTCTTGAAGTCTGAGGGTATTTCGTCTGTCTCATACATCTTGCTCACCAGATTGAAGGGTTTTGTCATGACTGGCTCTCCCAAGGCCATCAGTAGTTCTAATGGAATGTTGTCTACTCCCGGGGCCTTGTTTCGACTCAGGTGTGTCAGTGCTCTTTCAAACTCTTCACGCAGTATCTTATCTCCCATTTCGTCTTCATCTACATCCTCTTCCATTTCCATAATATTGTCCTCAAGTACATCGCCCTTGTATAAACCCTCTATATACTCCTTCCACCTTTCTGCCTTCCCTTCTTTGCTTAGAACTGGGTTGCCATCTGAGCTCTTGATATTCATACAGATGGAAGAGTTTTGTCATGACTGGCTCTCCCAAGGCCATCAGTAGTTCTAATGGAATGTTGTCTACTCCCGGGGCCTTGTTTCGACTCAGGTGTGTCAGTGCTCTTTCAAACTCTTCACGCAGTATCTTATCTCCCATTTCGTCTTCATCTACATCCTCTTCCATTTCCATAATATTGTCCTCAAGTACATCGCCCTTGTATAAACCCTCTATATACTCCTTCCACCTTTCTGCCTTCCCTTCTTTGCTTAGAACTGGGTTGCCATCTGAGCTCTTGATATTCATACAAGTGGTTCTCTTCTCTCCAAAGGTCTCTTTAATTTTCCTGTAGGCAATATCTATCTTACCCCTAGTGAGACAAGCCTCTACATCCTTACATTTGTCCCCTAGCCATCCCTGCTTAGCCATTTTTCACTTCCTGTTGATCTCATTTTTGAGACGTTTGTATTCCTTTTTGCCTGCTTCATTTACTGCATTTTTATATTTTCTCCTTTCATCAATTAAATTCAATATTTCTTCTGTTACCCAAGGATTTCTATACGTTAAAGACATAAAATCAAACACTTAAAAATGGCATAAAAGGCTGAAACCTGGGTTGAACTTAAATAAACAATAAAACAGTCAAATGGCTGTGTGTTCCTTTTAAAAAACCTTAAGACATTTGCCTGTCAGTAATTGCTTGTTTCGCTATCCGTAAAACAGGCTGGTCAAGTCAGTTCAAATGTTTGATAAAACCAAGAGCATACTACATCCAGAAGGACCATGCGTAGGTAAATACTGTGGTTTGTAAACATACCTTCGTGTTGTGAACAGCTTACCTATACACAAAATGGAACACGAAAAGAAAACCAGTTTTTTAGCACTGAAGGCTGATATACGGTCCTGAGTATAGTCAATAATTTTCAGTTTTGTGCCGATTTTTTGTTCCGGTATAGAATATGTGAAATGTAAAGATTGCAAACAGAATGTAAGCAATGCTTAATCGTCGTATATTTGCGGACTGTAATCAATACGCTATCGTATTCCCGTATATCAAACTAATGTTCGATCCGCATTTCCGCACCGCATTTTGCTGTTAAGGTTGTAGAGAGAGAGGGACAGAGGGAGAGAAAGAGAGAGAGAGCGAGAGAGAATGATAGTAGTGGCGGGAGGGGGGGGGGATGGGGTGGTGGTGGGGGGGGGGAGATAGTTGGACGGAATACCAGACGTCAACAGTTTTCCGCCTTCACATTCTGTTCTTATTCAATTTTAATGCATGAGGCCCTGCTGTCTTCGCCGTTTCCGTCCACCTGCCGGAAGCGAAATTATTCTAATTCCTGCAGGAGTTTTTCTGTTGCAGTCGTTCATTTCGGTGTCAGTCTGTTTTCGAGAGGCTAAATTCAACCCCTTAAATTGGCAGTGTCACTAAATAAACGTTTCAAACTTTATAAAAATGACAACGAAAAATTAGCCAGGGGCCCTCTTAGGGTATGGTATCAGTATGCAATAGAACGCATTTGAGAACATTACGGAATGCATTAATTGTAATGATAACAAGACGCTCAGAAATCTTTGATGCTGTGCAGTAAGCTCTCACTTTTCTTGTAAGGTTAATATATCTATTACATGCTAAAGATTTTATCTGTCGTGGCTTCGAAAGGGAAACTGAGATCCTTACGCCAAGATACAGAAGTTTGGTAGGTAAAATGGTTGTTTCTGTAGGCTTACGAGTGACATTCATTCGGAGAAACCTTATTTGTAACTGGTGAACGTTTTATGTTAAATGATGCACTTCCTAATGTGGTGTGTCAGGTCCAAGATGCAGCAGGACAAAAATGCATTTTTAAGTGAATTCCTGGTTAAAATTCGGAATCGTCTGCTGAAAGCAATAGTTTTGGACAAGCATAAATCTCAATAGCTCAGAGCGTCTGTCAAGAATAATTGATACGCTTACTTGTACTTTCAGTAGTAGTGTGTACAAAGGTTATCTTTTGAGTGTGCAGCCGAGTTTCACTTGAGGCATACATTTCGACCAGCAGTCTAGAAATTCAGAATGTAATAAGAAAGCGAACGAGCAGTTTTAGAATTTGGATGTGCTTTAGTCTGTCACACTCATCAGAGAAAAGCAAGTAGCGGAGACAAAAGTCACTCGCGGCTCCTCATACCGTATTCCGGATGTCTGTGCGGTTGCGCAGTACGGAAACAACAGATAACAGTGCGCAGCATTTCCTGTGGCTTCTCAGGGACTTTGTTGGGACGCTAAATATCTCCATCACGTCTTAAATCAGTTTTTTGTACTTTTGTTATTTACAGCGTAGCATTTGTTTGGAATCGGCGTCGGAAACGTATTGTTGGAAAAGAACTTGAGCCATCAGAAGTTATGTAGCAGAAAGCTAATTGGGTTACTGACGAAAACCAATAATGACTGAAAACGGTGAAGTTACAACAAAAGTTGGCTGTAAGTTTCAGGTATCTAAACGTTACAAAGACTACTAATTAACTTACAAAAATGGTTCAAATGGCTCTGAGCACTATGAGACTCAACATCTCAGGTCATCAGTCCCCTAGAACTTAGAACTACTTAAACCTAACTAACCTAAGGACATCACACACATCCATGCCCGAGGCAGGATTCGAACCTGCGACCGTAGCGGTCGCGCGGTTCCAGACTGAAGCGCCTAGAACCGCTCGGCCACACCGGCCGGCATTAACATACAGTATTCAACAAACTTACATCGAGTTTCATCTCTGTCAAACTCTTTTCCGGCTTCTCTAAACCATTGCAGATCGATGAAGGTAACGATTCTTGAAGAAAAGAATATTGACTTTTTTGACTCCAAAATTGAGATACAGACATGTATCTGATTACCTCTCTGCCGACGAGGAATTAAATCCGTTGAAAACGAAAATACGAGAGTGAAGTCAAAAGCTGTCTGAGAATTGGGGATTTTCATTTAGTAGTACACGTATCGAACATTTTAATCGTGCCCGTATGATTCAAAAAATGTAATAAGTAAGATATGCTACCTCGTCAAGATTCTGTCTCCTGGATCCGCAACTATACCGCTGGTGTAAGCGAGCCACACGATTCGGCAAGCTTGCGAGGTATTTCTGCAAGCTACCTCATAAATTCTGTGCTACTCTCTCGAGTCCTTAGCTAAAACCGCGTAAAGCATGGAAAACGTTGGAGCTATAAAAGAAATGAACAGCACACACAACTTTGTCGAAAGACGTTTACATCTGAATCCGTGGTTTATTCCTAGACTCTGTTGCGATGCACGAACTGACAGATTTTTTCATTTTCATACCTACATACAGTGTCTTCGCATAAAGAACGCGGAAATATAAAACTGACAGCAAGCTTCTTTCTTTATTCGAATACTCCTGATTTCGTTTCTGTCTTCCGTACGAAATATGGAAGTTACGGGGAATAAAATGTTCTTCCACTCTTCTCCGACTAATTGTCACACTCCCTCACGGAAAGTTTTCCATCAGAAAACACGTTCCTTTTTTTGTCATATCTTCCCCACTGAGAGTCACTATAACTTGTACAGATGCATCGAATAGATAGGCCACAACTCGTGTAGCTTATAACTCCATGTTATGTATCTGTTTTGCCATTTTGATCTGGCGAATACATCATGCCGCTCTGAGAGAGTAGTTTCGAGTGTGCCTTACTGATTAAGTTTTTTATTTTTTTAATCCATTGAGACAGCATTTGGTTAAAAGCGACCAAGAAAATATGGGGCAATGGAAGAAAAACGGTCCTCCTAAGAAATGGGAAAAAGTGCAAGGAAACAATGGAACAAGAGGGAAAGACTTTATAAACAGCTGCACAACCGTACTCCGTTGCGTCCACCTTCAGTCACAATTTGTTACGCTTCATCTATTGATAACGAGTCAGCTGATTCATTCCGACGAACTTCGTAGATACGAACATTTAGATTGTGCCAATGCGTGACCTCGTATGTCCGCAGGTGAAAAATAAATCTCTTATTCAGATCTCGAGCCGGCCGAAGTGGCCGTGCGGTTAAAGGCGCTGCAGTCTGGAACCGCAAGACCGCTACGGTTGCAGGTTCGAATCCTGCCTCGGGCATGGATGTTTGTGATGTCCTTAGGTTAGTTAGGTTTAACTAGTTCTAAGTTCTAGGGGACTGATGACCTCAGCAGTTGAGTCCCATAGTGCTCAGAGCCATTTGAACCATCAGATCTCGACAATATTTAGGAGTTCCGTTTCTGGCAGTCATAACGGTTTTAACTTTTGACAATGCAATCTGTGCAAAAATCAAGTTTCGCCGTTTCTCGGATTTCGTATTAAACCTTACGTTTGCCCATGACTGGTTTGATGAACCATTCGTAAGGTCGAAGTGTATATGAACTCCAACAGAACCACGCCAGGTGTGGGACTATTGTGCTTGAATCAATTAATGTCTCCTTGACTCTTTTACAGTTATTTTTTCCTAATAATACACTTTACTTTCTTTTGCATTTTCATAGAGTCATAATTCCGAACTGTACATTGTTACTGACCAGCTCATGGTTTGCTAGTGGCGAATTCATTTTCGGTAATTAGCCTAGGGATATTCATCACCAGTTCCGCAGGCCACCTTGAAAAACTAGCTCGAAAAAGTCACCCGTGAAAGGGAGGGTCCCTCTGAAGAACAGCAGCTTAAAGCCAGCGGCCAATACTAAATGCACTCAGCCACCGCCTAGGATGGACCATCAGCAGGCTGTGTCGTCGGAGCATCCTTGCTGTGACTTGTCCTCGTATTGGGAGATTGCCAGACCTACCTAATGTCGAGCTCAGATTACTCTAGGTTCTCAACCAGTGCCCTTGGGATTCATGTTGGCGAGATTTGCCTCATCGCTTTTGACGATTTGACAACGAGAACGATTAGGGCCTTACCTCTGCCTTACATCTCTGCTGCGAGAGGAAACCCGCTAGTGCCACAGATAGTATTAGCTAGTCGACAGACAACTTTTAGGGGTACACGCTCTGTGGTCCGACGAGGGTCTGTAGTCCCGAAGCTTCAAAATGTTCAAATGTGTGTGAATTCCTAAGGGACCAAACTGCTGAGGTCATCGGTTCCTAGACTTACACACTACTTAAACTAACTTTAACTTACGCTAAGAACAGCACACAAACCCATGCCGGAGGGAGGACTCGAACCTCTGGCGCACCGAAGCCTCAGACGACTGTCCCAGCGCTTACTTAATGTCACTGTGTACAGATATTTTTCGTATCTAATGTTACTTGCGATATTAGCAAATATCTAGATAAAAGATCAGCAACTGAATAAGTTGTTAAAAGGTGCAAAATTGGTGTAAACTGTAAACATGTTGCGCCCATCGTCTGTGCTCATGCGACAAGGGAAGGAAAATAGCGTGGCATTGTTGTCTCCTCTTCGTGCGTTGAATTAGAATTGTGTATCAAGCAGGGCAGGCTCTAGAACATTTTTCCACCCTAGTGAAGTAACATTTGGCGCCCAACACTCCTTCCCTTCTTCCTTCACACATTACCTGCCGTTCCTTGACCTTTAAAAATCTAATTATGATAAACGTTTAAAAATCGAATTATGATGAACCCTGCGTTCGAATTTTGCACTCGGCCGTCTCTGGCGCCCCTCTCAGCTTGGCACCCCAAGCGACCGCTTGTGTCGCTTGGGTCTGAAACCGGCCCTGGCCGTAAGTGTATCTGTTCAGTGTAGGTGACTGTAACGGGTTTGTGTGAAGTGTGGAGTCATATTTGTGTGGTTTGATGATGTGAGAAGCGAGAGGCTGAAACCCGGTGTCGGCACGTAGCTTACTCGTCTGGAACAGCAGCAAGGGGGGCACCGATTTTAGCGTTCCTATACAACGGACGGATCACCATGAACTGTTTCACATACCCTCACTTCATGTGTCACTGCGGAAGGTTTGGGAGTTTAATCTAGGACACTGGGCGATCAGGAAATTTGTTATTGTTGTGGTTGAGGTCTTCTGTCCAGAGACTGGTTTGATGCAGCTCTCCGTGCTACTCTATGCAAGCCTCTTCATCTCCGAATAACTACTGCAGCCTACATCCTTCTGAATCTGCTTAGTGTATACATTTCTTGGTCTTCCTCTACCATTTTCACCCTCCAACACTAAATTGGTGATACTTTGATGCTTCAGACTGCGTGCTACCAACCGCTCTCTTCTTCTAGTCAAGTTGTGCCACTAATTTCTCTTCTCCCCAATTCTGTTCAGTATCTCTTCATTAGTTACGTGATCTATCCATCTGATCTTCAGCATTCCTCTGTAGCACCACAATTCGAAAGCTTCTATTCCCTTCTTGTCTGAACTAGTTATCGTCCATGTTTCACTTCCATACATGGTTACACTCCGTACAAATACTTTCAGAAAAGACTTCCTGACACTTAAATCTATACTCGATGTTAACAAATTTCTCTTTTTCAGAAACGCTTTCCTTGCCATAGCCAATCGGCGTTTTATATCCTCCCTACTTCCACAGTCGTCAGTTATTTTGCTTCTCGTATTGCAAAACTCATTTTCTACTCTCTCATTTCGTAATCTCAGGAAATTTATGCCACCACATTCTCCTCCCATTGGTCGTGAAACTCCTCCAATACGAAGATTCGAAGCGGTTAGTCTGGTGTCGGCGCCACCGCATGTGTTAACGACCTCCGATACGGAGATAGGTATTTTTGTGCCTTATAAACAATATTAAGGCCGTTGATCATATTTTTGGCACTAACTTTAGTACTTATCATAATTCCATCATAACGTGTCTGTCTTCACCGGAACTTTGATGTTAGCTACCATACATCTACATCTACATTTATACTCCGCAAGCCACCCAACGGTGTGTGGCGGAGGGCACTTAACGTGCCACTGTCATTACCTCCCTTTCCTGTTCCAGTCGCGTATGGTTCGCGGGAAGAACGACTGTCTGAAAGCCTCCGTGCGCGCTCTAATCTCTCTAATTTTACATTCGTGATCTCCTCGGGAGGTATAAGTAGGGGGAAGCAATATATTCGATACCTCATCCAGAAACGCACCCTCTCGAAACATGGACAGCAAGCTACACCGCGATGGAAAGCGCCTCTCTTGCAGAGTCTGCCACTTGAGTTTGCTAAACATCTCCGTAACGCTATCACGCTTGCCAAATTACCCTGTGACGAAACGCGCCGCTCTTCTTTGGATCTTCTCTATCTCCTCTGTCAACCCGACCTGGTACGGATCCCACACTGATGAGCAATACTCAAGTATAGGTCGAACGAGTGTTTTGTAAGCCACCTCCTTTGTTGATGGACTACATTTTCTAAGGACTCTCCCAATGAATCTCATCCTGGCACCCTCCTCACCAACAATTAATTTTATATGATCATTCCACTTCAAATCGTTCCGTACGCATACTCCCAGATATTTTACAGAAGTAACTGCTACCAGTGTTTGTTCCGCTATCATATAATCATACAATAAGGGATCCTTCTTGCTATGTATTCGCAATACATTACATTTGTCGATGTTAAGGGTCAGTTGCCACTCCCACCACCAAGTTCCTATCCGCTGCAGATCCTCCTGCATTTCGCTGCAATTTTCTAATGCTGCGACTTCTCTGTATACTACAGCATCCTCCGCGAAAAGCCGGATGGAACTTCCGACACTATCTACTAGGTCATTTATATATATTGTGAAAAGCAATGGTCTCATAACACTCCCCTGTGGCACGCCAGATGTTACTTTAACGTCTGTAGACGTCTCTCCATTGAGAACAACATGCTGTGTTCTGCTTGCTAAAAACTCTTCAATCCAGCCACACAGCTGGTCTGATATTCCGTAGGGCCTACGGCGTAGGCGATATTGGCAGTGTAATAGCTTGTGAATGTCACCCTCTCATGGTGAACCTGTTGAATTTGGTATTTAAAGCTCTACCTTCTTCAAAACACAATGTATTTGACATTTTTATTTTTAACCCAAACATATTCCAACAGTTTTGTGACATCTTCAATGGGTATCACTTCATTTCGGTACAATATTACATAATCTTTTTATTTGCAATAAAATAAGTTTGCGTGTTCGGCTGCGTAATACTAAAACGCGTTGTATAATGACACGGTGTAATATCCAAAATTATTTTATTCAAAATGACAATGGCCGTGGAAGCCTACGAACTTTTGGTTGTTTCTTTATTTTCGTGTAATTGCTCTCCTGAAATCGCATTAATTTTAACTCCTAACTGATTTACCTAAAAATTGTAACGTGTAAGATACACTTAGGTCCTCAGTGCCCACACATGTTTTCAGTATATTTGGTAAAAAAGAAAACAGCTATGCGGAATCGAAATATTAAACATGTACAAGGATTTGTTACTATCGTTTTAGAACTACATTCCGTTTTTCTGGTTATATCTTATAGACATTATAAAAAAGACAGTGAAGTGCATAAAACGGAAACGTGTAAAACATACTTTAAACGATCCTGTTCATCAACTACAAGTAGTAAGCCAGACAATTCAAACTTAACATTTAAACACAAAATAGGCAATATTTCAAAGCTGTGAATCAAAAGAAAAGTTCAAATTCAGTATAAAAATTTCCGCTGGCGCAACTTTTTCAGCTCATTTATGAAAATAGAACACAATAGCAGAAATTACTATAAAGTCTTAGTTCTTGATCATTCAGTGTCTTTAGCAGTGAATTTCAGTATTTTTGTTCATCCGCACTAACGAAAAGGTGCTGAGACAATCACTATCACGAAATGCAAATCCGGGTTATTGGAAATGATGCCAAGAAAACATTTTAACCGAGGATACATCTGGGTGCTCGCGACCTAATCGCCTTTATAGAAGCAAAATCACCAAATACACTTGTGTAACGATGTTGTGGGCTGGTAGCCAACTGAATGCTAGGGAAGTACAAGGGGAGGTTGGTGGGTGCTATCACACGTGTTGCGGTGGTGGGAAAAAGAAATTTCCCTAGTGGCCCTAGGAAACAGCAGTACCAGTTAGGGTTAAAGATGGGATTGTAGGCAAGCTTTCATAAGTTTTGATGTTTCCAAAACATGACCTTTGCAAAGCAGATGTTGTGTTTGTTTTTTTTTGTTGCAGTCTTCGGTCTTAAGAGTGGTTTGATGAGTAATTCCACGCTATTCAATACTGAGCAAGCTGCTTCATCTCTGAATAACTGCTGCAGCCTACATCCATTTCGCCACACACGGTTCTCCATTACCAAACTAGCTGTACCTTGAAGCCTCAGGAGGTGTCCTATTGACCTATCCCTTCTTTCAGTCAGTCCTCCATTCAGTACCTCCTTGTTAGCTGTTCGATCCACCTCCTGACTGACTGTCAACGTTCTTCTCTAGCAGCATACTTCACAAGCTTGCATTATCTTCTTGCGTGAATGTTTTATCGTTTCCATTATCTTCTGTACAAGGCTACACTCCAGGCAAATGCCTTGGGGAAAGTTTTCGCAACACTTAAATTTATGTTAGATGTTAGAAAATTTCTCTTTTCTAATATTCTTCTCTTACTATTGCCGATCTGCGTTTGTATCCTCTCTGCCTGGGCCGACATCAGCCATTTTACTGCACACATAACATGTCTCATCTACTATTTTTAGTATCTCATTTCATGATTTAACTGCCGGCCGAGGTGACCGAGCGGTTCTACGCGCTACAGTCTGGAACCGCGCGACCGCTACGGTCGCAGCTTCGAATCCTGCCTCGGGCATGGATGTGTGAGATGTCCTTTGGTTAGGTAGGTTTAAGTAGTTCTAAGTTCTAGGGGACTGATGACCTCAGAACTAAAGTCCCATAGTGCTAAGAGCCATTTGAACCATGATTTAATTTCTTCAGCATCTCCTGATTAAAGTCCACAAGATTCCATTAAACTTATTTTGCTTTTGTTAATGTTCAGTTTATAACCTCATTGCAAAACACTAGCCATTCTGTGCAACTATTCCTCCAGGGCATTTGCTAACCGAATTACAATGTCATTGCCAGTCTCCTCGAACTTAAATTCCCTTTCCACCTTTCTCCTTCGTTTTCTTCACAGATTCGTCAATGTACAGATTGAATAACATTTGGGATAGGTACGACCCTGTCACCCTCCCTTCATAACAAATCCTACCTTTTCACGTCCTTCAACTCTTGTAAATACAATCTGGTCAAGCTACAAAACGGACGAAACAAACGAATGCTTAGAATGCCATGTCTAAAATTAATGCAGTGTCGGGAGAGAAATCATACTGGGACTCGGGATTGGAACCTTGGCTTTCGAGGTCAATGCTCTCACCGGTGTGCAACGCGCCCCTACAGCTTTGCTGTCCACAGTGCCTCTCCCCTATCTACAAAATTTCACATGATTTCGCCTCTCGGGACTAACGCTCCGAAAAAGAAAACAATTTTGCGGATAAATGGTTCAGTTACAGCATAGGGGATTGTTTTTAGAAGGAATCTTGCACTCTTCGTCGTTTTGAGCGCTACTGAGAAACTTCCTGACATGTTAGAACTGTGCCGCACCGGAATTCGAACCTGAAACCTTGCCTTTTCCAGGCAGTGCTCTTAGCGACAGTCTTACCTGTATGTCTCAGTCGGTAAGAGCACAGCTCGCAAATGGTAAACTCCCAGATTCGACTCCCGGCCCGGTACACAGTTTTAAACTGTCAGCAGGTATAGAATATCGCGCAGTCCGCTGAGAAGTGCAAGATGCATTTTGGTAATATGTTATATTAAGGAACAAAACAGAGAACGAACCAAAGCATGTACATTTTTTGCAGAAATAAAACGAAACACATTGAAGATTATGCATATGTGTCGCAATATGTTTTGTTCGAGGATAAAGACAGGGAAGAACGTTTTGTTTTACAGAACGTGGCGTTTTAAAAACCTAATGTAATTCGTAAACACGGGAAAACGACAAGAGTTTCCAGCCTCAACAAGATGAGCCTCCGAAGAGTTCATTATTGCCTAATGAAAAAAAGCATCATGTAAATTATCACATCTGATTGGCGTTGCTACCAGGATTGTTCTCAGTACGTGATGACAAGCGCTGCATCGGTCGAGCAGTTAGAGAGAAGTGGGGAAGGGGGGGAGGGGCCATCTGTTGCAGAGCGTAAACGCTGTCCCCAGGAGTTGCTCCCCCGTTCTGGGAAGCGTCCGCTGGTTTCCAGCGCCGCCTCGCCGCTTTCTCCCGCTCTGTGGGGCAGTGGGAACGGCCCCCAGAGAGGGCGCCTTCGCGGAAGCAGCCTGGACGCGCTGTCGCCCATTCAGCGCGCCATTGTTTTGTTGGCCGCCGCCAGCGCACCGCCAGCGAGGCCGGCAGCGCAACCGCAACTCCCGCGAGTAGGCCTACGTTTCGGAGAAGTCGTAAAAGATGGGCGAGAGCAGAGGGACCGCTCCGCCGGGGAAGTTACGACGCCCTCAAGGTTACGCCGAGCCGCCCAGAGCCGCAAGAAGCGATGCGCCTCCCTGGGGCCGGCTGTCGGCCCTCTGCCGCGTCCGCTGTGGTGCGCCGGCCCATCGTCACGAACCACTCGCTGCCGATCGATTCGCCACAACAATCCCCGCCACCGTCTCCCAACAAATACGGAATTATCAGCACACAGTTCATCATTGGCTGAGCATAGGGACTCAGAAAAAGTGTCCGTACGTCCTACTAGTATCGAATCGAAACTGATACTATTTTACTCAACACTTCCCAGTTGACACTTTTACTCGTATCAGTACTCCATAGCGGTATAGTCTCGCATGACCTTCATAATGATTTACTACGTATTTATTATTTACTCAAAATGTAAGCCGCATGAGTCAGTTCCCGCTTTATCACCGGTTCGCGGGCACCAACAGGCCAACAACTGAACGACCGAGAACAGACTGACGCAACGGAAAAACTCGAACACTTCGCCAGCCTTGACAACGTTTCGTTGGCACATCCAACTTCGCAATGAACGGAAGTAAAATGAACCGCACTACAGCTGTAATTGGCGATTTCTTTATTGCCACAACCGGTTTCGGCGCATTAAAAGAGTATCCTCAAATGAACTACGTAAGAAGTAAAGAACCCCATTTAATACATATGATAAAAATACTGTAA